>NC_044568.1:31738768-32106657 GCF_007565055.1 Rhinopithecus roxellana
TGTCACCGATGCCAAGAAATTGTAATAGGAAAATAAATGTAATTTCAAAAAATTTTGCTGGGAAAACTAAATATTCACTTTGCAATAGGATAAGGTGGACCCCTAACTCAAACCGCAGCTGCCCAAAATTACTCAAAAAGGATAATATATCAAAATGTAAGAGGTAAAACGCAAAATTCTTTGGAGAAATCATACAGTTAATATTTGTATTCTTGGTTTACATAAATATGTCTAAGATATTACACCAAAGACACACTTTTTTAAAAATGATGAATTACACTTTATTGGAAACTTTTGTTCTTAGAACATCAAAAAGAGGATGAAAAGCTATGCTGCTTAATGGGAGAAAATATTTTAAATTGTATATGTGATTTGGGTATTTTAGAGTTTATAAAGAATATTTTTAATATATATATAATCTCATTTATATATGGAATCTTAAAAACTAAACTCAGAGAAGCTAGTGTGTAGAATATAAAAAAAAAACTCTTATCAGTCAACAATGAAACAACCATTGACCAACTAAAAATGGAGAAAATATTTGGATAGACGTTTTCCATAGAAGATACACAATTTGCCAATTTGCTCTATTTCATGAATTGCTGAAAAAATACAAATCATACCACAATTAATACTAATTGACACCCGCTAGACAGGCTATAGGAAAGATACAATGACAAATGTTAGAAAAGAAGTGGAGAATATGGAACTCACATGTGCTGGAAATAGGAATATAAAATATTGTGCCACTTTGAAAACAAAACAATACGAAATAAAAATGTGGCTATCCCGCAAAATGTTGCACATGAAATCATAGGACACAGAAATTCTAACCCAAAATTAGTATGCAAAACGAATGAGATTCCTATAATCATACGAAGACTCTTATATGAATGCTCATAACGTGGTAATGTCCATGCAATAGAATGCTACTTGCCATCCAAGAGGAATGATGTAATGATGCAAGCTACAACAGAAATGAAACCCAAAAACATTAGGCTAAGTGAAAGAAACCAGACCCAAAAGACCACATAATTCATGATCCTGGCTATTAGAAGCTCTGATAATAGGCTCATCTATAGAGACATAAAATTGATTGTTGTCTAGATCTGACATGGCAAAGGTGAATGCAAATAGGATGCATTTTCCTCTTAAAAGATACACATATTCTAAACTTAGGTGGTAATTAAGCTCGCATGGCTGTATAAGTATACTAAATAGCTTGGAGTTGTACTTAAAATATGTGATTATATTATATAAAATACACCTCAGTAAAGCGTTTTTAAAAATCAACACTAAGGTTGTTTTAGACTTTCAGAAACCCAAGTCACAGATTGTAAAAATGAAGTCTATTTCTTGTCCACTTCAAAGCATGATAAAGAAAAGGGAGGCAGCAAGCCAACACGCAAAGGTTTGGTCACCGATGCAGGGGTATTAATGGGCAGGAACCATGTGATTCGTTTAACCAGGTCAGAGAAGCAAAGGAAATGATAGTCATTTATTGAAGACCACTCTGACTCGCAGATTGTTAGCAATGTGAAAGCTGTACTCATAGGGTTGGGCATATTTCTTATCAAACACAGCTCAAAAGAGCCATCTCACAGAAAGGTTATCAAGGACCCTTCTCTCCGCAGGTGCCTGGAGTTTTACAGTTGTCTACCGCCAGTCCTAAAACTGCATCGTAGTCATTCATTCGAAACCCAATGTAACACTCAAATCCAACACCAAACCCCACATTTCATTACTATCACATTCAATAATTTGCCTTTTTTCTTTCTTCATTTTTTGGCCAGCCCTCTGCATTCCCTCTGTTTGTAGCCCTACCTGGCGCCGCTGATTCTGGAGCAAAATTGTCCACCTCAGGAGCTCGGGCTGCTGGTCCGTGTTCCGCACCGGGCGCCCTCCTTGTCCAGCGCAGGAACTGTGGGGCTGGCTTGGCCCTCGCAGGGCACAGAAGGCCCCTGACAGTCCCAGAAGCGCCCCAGGCGCTCGGATCTGCACGGAAACTGCGCCTGGCAGAAAAGGAGCAGGGGACGCCCATCCCATCCCTCCGCTCTGCACCGTGCGCCAAGAAAACCCAATTCCAATTCCGAAATAAAAGGATGTAGAGGTGTGCCACTAGCTCCCTCCCTTCCTGCTGCAGGCCCTAAAGGGGTGGCCCCGCTATCCCCAAGGCTCGAGGAGCTTCCCCGCCCAGGAGTCCCGAGACTCCCCCGAACTGCGTTTGCCAAGCGCCAGGTGAGGCAGGCAGGAGCCTGGAGCGGGCGAAGCCGGTTTCATTTCCTTCCTCAGGGACCGAGGAAGGTCTGGCGCCGGGAGAATACTCCGCCCCGGATAGGGGCGACCTCAGGAGCTCCAAGCATCTGTCTCCCAGAAGCCCTACAGAAGGGCCCTGCAAGACCTGACCTGCTGAGGCCCCTTCCTTCCACCCTTTATCCTTCGGGGTACCTGTTATTCCCCCGCGAGCCCCATTAGGGTATTTCTGGGCACCCTGCATTGGCCTCCGGCCTTAGAGCACCCTCGAGTTTTCCCAGCCCAGAACGTGGGGACTCCACAATTATTCCCCTCCAAAGATTCCTCCCATACCTGTCTCCTGGCATCAGCGACGCTGACACATCGCGGAGACCGCCCAGGATGCCCCCTTCCGGGCCTCAACCACCTCGGAGTCTCCACAATGACTTCCCCAGGTCGAGGGCTGTACTGAGACCCCGCATAGCGACCCCAACACACAGGATGACCCTCCAGCACTCCCTCAGACATCCCGCCCACCCTACAGGGGAGACCAGGCCCCACCCTCCACTCAGGCCATGGCTTCCCCCAACCAGCCCTACAAAGATGCTTTCCCAGAGACCCCGTACAGGGAGCCTATGTCACACAGGGGCAACCCTATGAATCCCTCCCCAGACATCCTCGGGCCTTCTCCACAGGGAGACCGCACAAGCGGAGAACTCCCCTGGAGAAGATCCTCAGACACCATCCTCACCGCCACCACCACAACCAGAAAGACCCAAGGGAGAATCGTGGCCACCAAACCCATGTCCACACACGCACTCCTCCAGGCCGCCATCTCCAGGACCCCCCACTCATGGCCACCTCACCCCATGGTGACCTCAAAATGCTCTCCCTGCATTGCAGGGAAAAGAAAGGGAGAGTCCAGCCAAACTTCCCGCAGGAGAATCCATTTTCCTTTTATTTGTTATGCATTGGAGCTCAAGCGCAGAGCAAGAAGGGTTTTATAGAAAATTTCAAGTTCTTATGTATAGGGTTGCATGGAAATTTAAACATTTAATGATAGGGATAGTAGATAATAAACCCATCCTAAATACATTATCACTAGGTTTCAGCAATTCTTATTTTGCCATTTATTTTCAACTATCAACTCCAAATATCCTAGTAGTATTTTAAATCATATGATTAATTTTGGAAGAATTAAAGTAAGTATATCTAACAGGTGAAGATAAGAAAGAAAATATCATTATCACATCTAATACAATTTCTAACAGATCAATTTGTGTATTCGCCAAAGAGTAGACTCTACAACTACTGAAGGCTTTGCATGAAGTGTTTTCACAAGTTTAGTCTAATATTTCATCTTTAAACACAAAATGTTAATACAAGAAAATATTAAATTACATATAAAGGGCCATAGATTATGGTTGGAAGAGGAAGTCGCAAATTAATAGTGGAATATTCCAAACCACTGCACTGTGAAAGTAAACGCAAGAAAGAAAATAGGGATTCCTATTGTTCCCGATAAAAGGAAAGGAAAGGTAACTCCCAGAGAGCCACTCCCTCACTTTGCCATATTCAAATGTCTAGAACAAAGCACAGGGCTGGCAGTACCTAAGGAACGATGGAGGATTCAGGGTGTAACAAAAGACAGCAGGGATCATGGGGCATCTTAGATTTCTGCCCCCAACATCTACCCTTGCGCTAAAACTTGATCTAACATCTAACATTGGTGGGGATCTGGTGTTCTCGTAAGAAAAAAAATTAGCCCCAGAAAGTGTTTCCCTTGTAGTCTCTGAGGCACTTGATCCTCAGCACTTTCTATTTTGGAAGCCAGAAAATTCTTTCTTGATTGAAAAGGGGGGCAGTCCTGTGCACCACAGGATTCCCATTGTGGACTGCATGTCAGTGGGTGCCACCAGTTATTACAACCAATGTCTGGGCAAGCTTCCTCAGGATGCAGAAGCTACTCCCATGAGAACCGCTGCTCCTCTCCATATGTGAACAGACTGACAGATGCAGGCAGCACCAGCAATCTCTTGAACCACTGCAGTGCACTGGAAAATGTGAGTCATGGTGTTTCCCTGTGTTAGAATTATTGAGGGGCTTTTGTTTTGTTGACAAGTGCTGAGACCATACAATGCACCAGGGAAAGATTAGCTGGGAAAATGGCCTTCTGATAACATTTGGAACCCAGATGTTCCTCCTTTGTTGTTTTCCTGGAACTGGGTAAATTCAGTTTTCACTTCTGTAGCTCCCCTAACAATCCCAAGGCCTGGTCTTCTGCTGCTTCCCTAGGTGGTGTGACCATTATCAGTCTGGGGGAAGATGAGCTGATTTCATCTCTTCCTTTATAACCATGACATGGGGGCCTCATTTCACACACACAGATTCCCTCCAAAGACCAGATGAGCAGGCCTGAGCTACCCTGGTGCTTGCAGTAATGACAGCCTTGCCCCGATGCCACTCTCTCGTCCCACCATTGTTGACTTTTGGGCCATCATGTATTCAGTGCCACAGTGGACAGAGAACCAAACCCAGGTACTCTCACAAATCTGGAGCCAATTCTAAAGTTTTTCGAGCTCCAGCTCAGCTCAGACCACTGGCACCTGCTTGATACTGTGGGAGACTGTGGACACCACTGGCACCTGCTTAAGACTGTGGGCGACTGTAGGCTCTGAGCTCGGATGTGCTGTGTCCATGTGACACTCTTCCTCCCCAAGAGTTGTTCAGGAAGGTGGTGCCCTAGGAATGCCATCTGGAACCAGTGGAAGAGGAAGGGCAGGAAGCACCTGGCACCCACTGTTCACACCACCATGACCCATCCACAGTGTGGTAACTGGGAGATGTTTCCTCTTGGTGAAAATCCTAAACACTAACAATAACAACAAAAAGGAAAAGGAAAAAAGAAAATCCTAATTTTTGTTCCAGCAGGACAAGTATTTTCTTGTCTTTATAGTTGATAAGTTCAGGATCTTATAAGGCTAATTTCTCTCTTTAAGATAAGATGGCATTAGAGCACCGAATACCAATGAAATTCATGCTGATAGCCCTTTTCACAGCAGCGGCATCTTGATGAAGTCTTTGTATTCACACGGCCGTGACATAGCCTAGGAAAGTCATTCAAAGAGAAAACAGGTACAATTTTAAAAAGGGTTCCGACATTTTTTAAAAGGCATTGCTGATGAGAAGCCACACATACAGATTTCTTTAGATGGTTCCTTTGCAGCTACTTTGGCTGAAATTTACACTGCCAGGTTCTGAGGATGCTACTCCCTGACCATTCACTAAGGTGATCTGCTTTAAGGGCTATGAATAGATTGCCAGAGCCAAGAGGAATTTATTGTATTAAGTTACTTTAAAATTGGGCTCATTGCTTGATGACACTGTCACATAAAAATAAAATAGGACTCCCAAAGATTTCAAGAGTATTGTGACAAGCACCTAACAACAATATCAACTGTTACCTGTGCACCTGTCCCTTCGACATAATAAACATGCACTTGTGCCTAAAATCAATTTACTCAGCAATTGAAATTCTACCCAATCCTGATTAGTTACCAAATACTCAAAGCACATTTTAATGAGGCAGGTGTGCTCTGGGCTGTCTTGGAACATCCAAAAAGTCTCATGAGTGGAACACCAAAAAGTGCTACTTTACTTGTACATTGTGGTAGAAAAATGTGTTATTCTAAATTACCACCAAGATACCAGAGACAGTGGCAATTTTAAATGTGTCAGTTTCAGTGGTAATTTTCCTGTATACTCACCAAGGGTCATAAGCCATAAATCACACGTTGCCCCATGAAAGTTACCATTTTCATTAAAAACCCATGTCCTTCTGACCCAGTATTTGAAACACTGGCACCTTATACAGTCTAAGTACAAGTCTCTCAGCCACTTCTGCTTTGTCTAATAAACTCATGGGACTGCACTGTGCTATATACAGTAGATGATAGATAACATGAATTTGCAAACTGCATAAGTAAAAGACAGTCAAGAGCGATAAGTGTACTGTGTATGTAGACATAATTAGGAATACAATTGCATTTATTCACATATTGTTATGTGAATGCATAGAGGTTAAAAATAAAACTCATTAAGAACAGACTAATTTTAATTAACAATATGGTCACAGCAGAAAGGATATCAATAAATTCTTAAGAATATGGATCCTTGACAGGGCATGGTGGCTCATGTCTGTAATTCCAGCACATTGGGAGACAGATGCGGGTGGATCACCTGAGGTCGGGAGTTAGAGACCAGCCTGGCCAACATGGGGAAACCCTGTCTCTACTAAAAACACAAAACGAGCTGGTGGTGGCACATGCCTGTAATACCAGCTACTCAGCAGGCTGAGGCAGGAGAATCGCTTGAACCCGGGAGGCAGAGGCTGCAGTGAGCTGAGATCACACCATTGCACTCCAGCTTGGGCAACAAGAGTGAAACTCTGTCTCAATAAATAAATTAAATAAATAAATAAATAAATAAATAAATAAATAAATAAAAGAATATGGATCCTTGTATAAACCATAAAAGAAAAGAAACATGTTGCCAAAGAAATAAGTTTTTTGGTCTGTTAATTTTAAGGCTTTCATTTTCGTAATCGCTACTTAATACGATTTTGTCACAGATGCTGGCTTCTGTGGCCGACGGTAAACTCCACTAAGTGACTTCAAATCCTTACCTTCAGTCTCTGGGCTTTATCTTTGTGAAGAAAATGAAATAGAAAATACACGTCATGGTCATTTGCCAAGGCACGCAGGTCAAAGTAATATTTTACATAAACACTGGCAGACACATGAATGTTAAACTCAAGTAGCTCCAAAAAACACTTCTCCATCTTGCTCCTGGGGTAGAAGAAACACAATTAAACCAACATAGGACAGTTCTAGTCAAGTGGATTATCTTTAAAAATATCCTGAACTACCAGGATACTCTAAATTCTGTTTTGAAACAAATAAAGGCTGCCTGGTTGGGTTCCCACACTAATGTTCAAGCCAAGATACAGCTGCTTGGGGTCTCTTCTACCTCCTAGCACCCCAAGTTTGGGATGAGGGAAAGGTGGAAGCCTCTTCTGCATTCATGCTGCTGACTCAGGGCTCATACTTCAGAGTTCCCTTTGGGCAGCTGCACAACTCAAACTCCATGCTCACTCACAAGCCCCGCAATAGCAATCCCATGAGAGGAATGACAGGTGCCATTTATTAGCTCTGAAGGATCTCCAGGCATTTTTACCAGGATGACAACAGGAAGTGGCTTCCTGAAGAGAAGCACCAACAAGAGGACTGGGTGCATCACCATGGCCACAAATGGACCCATGGAGAACCAGCCTATTATCTCAGAGGAGGAAAATGTCTAAGGCTACAAGAAGGATTCATCCCAAATAAATACATAAGCAAGCTACATTCCATGGCAACAAGAATCCCCTTCCCTCTGCTGCAGCTCACAAGGCTATGTCAAGGGGGCATAATGCAAGATTCTGCTCACCTTAGTACTATGAAGAGGTGAAACTGCCACTATGACGGGGCAAGGATAATCTTTAATCTTCAAAGTTTGAAAGGCAGAAAAATCAAGGAGAGACATTTTGGCTAGACTAAACCCATTTTATGATTTCTAGTAGGGCCCTGGCCTTATACACGCAGTGTTGCTCCTGAGTTGGGAATGCAACCCTGAAGTGCTCAGCATCTGTCACCCCTGGACAGAATGGGATGTGGGGAGTTGAATGCAGTGGGAGAGGAAAGGGCCGGGAGCCGTCCTCTGCCATATGGTCATCCAGCCATCCTCACCAAGGCTAAATTAATAGGTATACAGAGTAAATCTGGCTGCTTTCAGAGTAACCCGCGTGATGAGTTAATTGTTTAAAAATGATCAGTATCTGAACAATACATTTGGTTTCTTGGTTTGAAAGCTTTGATATTTTACCCACAGGCTAAGTCAACAAATGCTTGATGTTCTCCTGCAAGGGGGACAGTTAGACCATGAGCCAAGATGTGGTGATCTCATTTGCTGAACTTAAAACCCAGCTGAACCTACTTCCAAAATTAATTTCCTGTTCACATGTCCATAAGTCTATAGAAATGTAAATTAAATAATATTTGAATAGACAGCTGATCAGGACCTGACTTACTACAGGAATTAATAGCACTTCATAATCCCTTTTTATTTTCTCCACTAGTACATTGTAACTGTGTAGAAATACAGTACTTCACAGAATTAACATGTCTCTTAATAGAGGTTTACTCACTGAAGAAAAGCATTCGGTACATAGAATATGCATCTTCGGGGCTCTGTGGTTTTTTATAATGGCCAGATGATTGAAGAGCATAACCTTTACAGACACAGCAAATTTTCTGAATAGTGGCTACTCAGTTTAACTTACTCTTTAGAAAGGAAAGATATTCTAGGAAGACATAGATGTTGGAAAATTTTAAGAAAAATCTGATAGATACCAACTGGTAACTATTAAATTTACACTCAAAATGGGACCATTGCAAACAGTCAACAGCAGGGGGCAGAGACAAATGTCTATTAAACCTTTGACATACGCTTTTCAACTTCCCAAGATCATAAACAGAAGCAGCCTGTTCAGAGCATAGCTCCTGGTGTTTCTCCGTTCACACAGCAACAGCACTGTTTGGAACTGGTCTTCTTGGAGCTGGGCTCTGCCCCACTGCTCCTGGAGCTCACTTCTGTGGAAACCTGCACAGATCCCTGCATGCACTCTGATCTTGTGACTAGAACTCAGAGCCCCAGCCAGCTGAGCTGTCGGTTTTGAGAACAATTCAACTGTTAGTGATTACAAATTTGAAATCACCTTCGCAAAAATTGTAACTGAGAAAATAATGAAAGTGAAAGCCAGCTGATCTAGGTGACTTCACCTTGCTTCTAACCTCCAAGCTGTCCTTGTTCATTCCTAGCCAGAGGCCAAACTAACTTCAGGAGAAAGATAGTTTATAGTTTAGCTTGGAAACAAAGAGGGTAACAGCCCTTTCCCAAAACAAACCTGCTTCCTGCCTGGGGACTGGACTGCCTTTCCAGGACTAACAAATTAGCCACAAGATTGGAAATTATGGTTGAGGAGTCATGCGGCTGAAGCCTGCAAGAGTCTGAACCTCCCCATATTGCTCCCGGGAATCACATCACCATTGTTAAACCTAAGATCAGTGCTTGAGATATTTTGCAGACCCTGCACTGGGATCAGGTGGCACCACCTCAATCAATAAACTTCGCTTATCTGGTTTGTGGCCCCCACCCAGGAGCCAACTCGTGCAGGAGGACAGCTTCAACTCTCTCTGATTCCATCTCTGATCTGACAAATCAGCAATCCCCTCTTTCTGACCCCCTACCCACCAAATTATTCTTTAACAAAACATCCCTGAGTTTCTGGGAGACTAATTTGAGTAATAGTAGAATGCTGGACTCCCATACAGCTGCCTCAGTGTAAATTAAACTATTTATTGCAATTCCCCTGTCTTAATAAATCAGCTCTGTCTAGGCAGCAGGCAAGGAGAACTCAGGCAGTCACAAATCTTGTTTTCTTCAAGGGACCAGTTTACAAAAGGATGACTATGATCAAGGCCACTTTAGCATTTGGAACTTCCAAAGTACTTCCGTTTGTTTCAAATTCATTTGCTGTCACATTCTTTGCTAAAATGGTTACCAGAAATATCACCATGGTTACTTGGTCTACGCTATTAGCAAAGTGGTGGCAAAAATGGTTTTTTGTTTTTCTTTTTGAGACAAAGTCTGGCTCCTTCACCCAGGGCTGGAGTGCAGTGATGTGATCACAGTTCACTACAGCCTCAACTTCCCGGGCTCAGGCAATTCTCCCACCTCAGACTCCCAAGTAGCTGGGACTACTACAGGAGCCTGCCACCATGCCCGGCTAATTTTCTAAAAAACATTTGGTACAGACAGAGTTCACTGTGTTACCCAGCAGGACTTCAACTCCTGAGCTCAAGCGATCCACTCACCTCAGCTTCGCAAAGTTCTGGGATTACAGGCATGAGCCGCTGAGCTCAGCTGCAAAGTGGTCATTTTTGAATGTAGATATACTCTGAGGTATACCTACAATAGACACTATATCTTCAATTGTAGACATACACTGAGGTGATTGTGAATGACAGTCTTATCTGCAGTCATAAGTAAAAGTCACAACACGAACTCGTGCCAATGCCTGGCATGATCTTGATCTGCTGCTGCTGCTCAATGTAAACAAAACTGCTCCCTTGTCTTGCACAGATGCAGCCTGCACAACTGTCCTCACTGTCTAGTGGGCATCCAGGAAGGCTCTGCTGGAAATGCCTCCCTGCTCACCCTGCCTGCCAGCTCCAGGGCCCTTCCCTTCACAGCAGTCATGAGGTCATATTGGAAGGGAGCCCTGGTGAAGCTGTGTTTCAGTGTCATGTTGGTGCATCTGGGAGGAACCTCATGACTCTGTAAGGCTCCTCACATGCTCATGGGCAACTCCAGGCCCAAAGAGTGCTGCTGCAGATGTCTGAGTACCCTATGGAGCCTTGTGAGTGTGGTGGGCATGGGGTGATGCCCCAGAATGCTTCTCACGCTGCGTTGGTGAACGCTGGAGCTTCTAACTCATCAGACCAATTTTGAAACACATGCAACACTCTCAGTGGGGAGGGGCCAGGGCACAGGAATCTGTGGCTATTTGACTTTGTATCTCAAAGATCCTATAAAAACACATCTTCAGATAAAAGGGGGAAGAAAGGACCAGCAAAAGCAAATACACAACGGGTGACTGAAGCCATAACTTCCCCATAGCCCAGAGGCCTTATGACCTTAACAATGGCCAATTATTTCAAAGGCCAAATGTTTTACCCTTAAAAGGGGACTGAAACTGGCAGACAGCTGCTCAAAAGCTATAAAGACATTTACTCTACCTTATCATTCTGATAGTATACTTGTAAGAGGTTTGCCAAAAAACAACCAGAAAACTACTTTTCAGTTTATCAAGCAGGTTATTACAACAATAACACATCAAGGCCTACCCATTAATGCTGGAAAATACAAACTTGTTACACTAAAGCTGGATAGAGAGAAGTCTGTGGTCTTATACCTATTTCCTTTACCTGCACAATCAAACCTATAAAGATATTTCTTACAGTGTTAACTTGGAGAAAAAATGAGGCATGGAAAATGGTTACAAAGATCGCCAAAATCTGACAAACTCACATGTTTTCAACTGCAACGTCCTTGGGATTCTGGCTGTCATCCACACTCCATAGACCATGATTTCTCCAAACCTTGGAGGCAAGAAGCATGGCTCCGAGGACAATCTTTTTCCAATTAGTAGGACAAAGATCAATGTTAGCACTAGTTAAAAGTCGTTCGATGTACACCTGCAAAATAGAATGCTGGTCTTTGATTTCAGTTCAGTGTAAGTGTGGTGATAAGAATATTTAAGAATGAAAGATTTCTTCTGGTTTTGACCAGAAAGTAAGTGCTTTTTATTTTTATGTTCTGCAGAGACTTTGCTCAGACAAAGCAAGAGGCCAAATCACAGTCATAGTCAGATACCTCTGCAGCCTACTCTGCCCATAGACATTTCCAGCCCAACTTTGGTCACAGGGATGACTGAACATCCCTGTGGGCATGAAGACAGGCACCATCAGCACCTTCACACTCATGAAAGGCAGCACAAACTCAGGCCCAGTGCAGATTAAGGTTGTTCAGGAAACACTCCAGTGCCGTCCGTGTGCAGGATCACACCTGGCTGGCAGGTAGATAGGAATTTTACAGGTGTGCCATGTTGAATATGTTAACACCCAAGTGATACTGAGGACACTGCTGTCTTCTCCTTTCACAATAACTAACCCATTCTTGGGACACCAGCTGAGGAACTGTGGTCAAGAGCACTTCCCAATGCCTGCTGTGCAGATAGCATGACAGGTCTCTGTGGCTGAGAAATAACCTCCATATTCAGTGCTTGATAAGGAACGCATGTATATGAAAGGAGAGTCCTGCTTACAGCCCCTATTTTCCACATCTCTGCAATCACTTCATGAAAACTCATTTCTTGTCCTACAGTATCTGCATTCAGTCAATTCAGTAGACTTGAAGGCAGAGACACCTGTCGGCCTCTGTATCCCTGGAGTTCCTCTAAACCTGTCAAGCAGTTTGTAAGATAATCTCAGGAAGTATTTTGTGTCTATCCAATCTCTATCCTATAAAGAACTGGGTGAGGGACCAGCTGAGTGAAGGTGACAGAGGTGAGCTGGGAGGCGTTCCTATCCCAGGGGGTGCTCTGCAGAAGAGTATGTCTCTATGCTACTTGATGTCTTTGTATCAAGACCAAAGGAAAACAGTTCATTTTAAGAGAGTTCATTTATTGTCTGAGGGTTATCAGATTGGTGGCTCAGATCTGGCAATGTTCTCCGAACTCAACTGTGTTTTCAAAATCAAATGGCTCTTGAACATGATACGTTCTTATGAGAGATTCTGCTCCCTTTCCCCCTAACTCTGCACTATCGAGTATCCTAGGAATGACCTTCCCTCCCAGGGTTCAACTCCACAGCACTCATTAGAGAGCACTTAAACAGCATTGGCGAGTCCTCAATTTCCTGTCACCTTTACTAGTAAGCTGGACCTGCTGACACCAATACCACTTGTCCTCCTAGGTCAGTGAGGAAGTTCCTTTTTTAACACCAACTCTTCTATCAGCACGGTGGATCCCATCCCACTATTGCAGAACACTGTTCCCCAAATCACCTCTTCTTGAAGACTTTCTCCCTCTCTGGCAGAGATTTCCCCCAATACAAATATGTTTCCTGTTCCCATCCTGCTCCCCGCAGCTCCCCAGAAGTATCCTCTCATTTGCTCACAGCATCAGGCCCTGTTGCCAGCTTCTCACCTCCCGTCTCTCCTTAACCCACCTCACCCATCCCCATCACTCTCCTGAGACTCCTCTTACCAAGGTCCTCAGAGTCTTGACACCTACAAACCAGAGCCCTTCACCCCAAGGCTCCACTCCCCAAGTTGGCCCTCATCTTGTCCAGGGAATTGTCATTGGCCTAGCTCCTGGGGACTAATACTTACATGTGAGTTACCCTGCTCCAATCTGTGTGCAAACACTCTGTGCCCACCTTCACTGGTAGGCTGCCTGCTTCAGATTCTGAGCCGCCATGGGTCACGGCTCACCTGTATCACTCTAGTTGTTTCTTGGTCCTATTCTCTGCCCCAACCTTCCTTCTAACTGTGGTCTACTCTCCCCAAGCCATCATCATAACTTCTTAAATTAAGAACACTGCACTCCGCTGCTCAAGATCTACCATGAGTCCCCTCATCAAACTGGAATAAAACCAGAACTTCTTCCCATGGCCTGCAAGCCAAAGGGCTCTGTGAGCCATGGCACTGCCTGTGCGGCCTCCCCTCTTCCGTTCTTTCCTTCATTCCTCCCACCTCGCAGGTCTCCTGCTGTTTGTTCCTTGAACACACATGAAACATGTTCCTATCTCAGTCTTTGCTTTCATCCCACTGCCTGTCATGCCAGCACTCCTTATCGTCCTCGCTTTATAGTCAGGTCACTGTTCAAATGTGACCCTCTACAGAGGCTCTTCCTGATCATTCTATCTGAATTAGTGAGCCCCTCCCATCCCTCTCTCTTTATCCTACTTTATTGTTTTGCTATTTGCTATTACCTGAAAAAAATGATTTCCTCATTACAACATAAGTTCATAAAGACAAGGACCGTTTTCAACCTGTCGTCTTCTCTACTCCAGCACTTAGAAGAGTGGCACAGTGTTGGCATCCAGGGGGTGTTTATGGAACAGACAACTTCTTGGCAGCATTTAGCACTGTGACCACAGCCTTTCCTATCTTGAACCCTTGGTTCTTCTTTTATTATCCTCTCCTGCTCTTCCTCCTCCCCCTCTAGCCACTTTACTGGGGGCTTGTCCCTTACAGGCTGGTAGTCCTTACAGAGCTATGTTCTGTCCTCCTCCTTTTCTTTTCCTTTTTAGAGATGGGGACTTGCCATGCTGCCCAGGTTGGACACAAACTCCTGATCTCAAGTGATTCTCTTGCCTCAGCCTCCCAAGTAGATGGGCCTATAGGTGTGTCCCACCATGCCCGGCTTCTCCACTTTCATTCTAAACACTTTCTCTGCCATTTGAGCAGCCATACTATTTTTTTTTTTTTTTTTTTTTTGAGATAGAGTTTCATTCTTGTTGTCCAGGCTGGAGTGCAGTGGTGTGATCTTGGCTCACTGCAATCTCTGCCTCCTGGGTTCAAGTGATTCTCCTCTCTCAGCCACCCAAATGGCTGGGATTATAGGTGTCCACCACCATGCCCACCTAATTTTTTAGTAGAGAGAGGGTTTCACCATGTTGGTCAGGCTGGTCTCGAACTCCTGATCTCAGGTGATCCACCTGCCTTAGCATCCCAGAGTGCTGGGATTATAGGTGTGAGCCACCACACCTGGCCTTGACCAGCTACTCTTACTCCTCATTTCTTATTTCCAGCTCAGATCAGTCCTATAGATCCAAATAATGACTGCACACGGCCACTCTCCTATCTCACAGGCACACCAAATTTAGCCTGTCTACAGTGAACTCCCCCTTCTTTCAATCCAGCTTTCCCTCCTGCATCAGCTCTCTCTCTCTCCAGCTGGAAATTCCACTCCTGCTTCCCACCAGCATGTGCTGAGCATCCCAAAGGGCCTGCAGCTCCGTGAAAAGGCCTGCATCTGATCCACTGCCCACGGAAGCGTTTCAATTCAGGTGCCCAGCAAAAGCCTTCTCTTCTAAGCCCTAGCCAGATGCTAAAGGAGAGGGTATTGCTCTAAGTATCTTTTCTCTCCTTGCTGCGTGGTTGACATTCCTCTACAGGTTAGTGTGGGGAGGGGTAAACCAATCCCAGCCATCTGAAGAGAACTTCATATTCAGAATGGGTCTCACCAGAAGAATTCTGTAAGAATGATGTAGAGGTGAGGACACCGCTATGGCTTAGCAGCTCACTAGCAAAGCCCGTGTCCAAGCATTAACTGGTAGCACATTCCTGGGCAATTTTCTGAGCAGGCACAAGAGGTCAGCAGGAACAAGGAAGCATTCAGAGCAGCAGCTCCCAGTCACTGCATGCAACAGAAGTGCCCGGGGAATATGGCCTGGGACTCAGCTTAGACCTACACTGCAATCTGTTGAAGGAGAAACCAGAAATCTCTCCTGCTGCCTTTAATAGCAATTATTCTGTGATAAGAAAAACAATGTCATCATTTTAAACCATAATGATGATTAAATTCAAATACGTGTATTTACTTTGCTTGCACAGGTTTCTCTTAAAAGATCTGATGATAATTTCAGGACTCTACTTTTGGTTAGAAACATGGCCATACCCTGAGTAGGAGACCAGTTGTTAAAGATGCTTTATAGATAAGAAATATCTTACCAAAGCTACGATTGCACATGGAGCTGTTAGTTTTGTGACTTGAAAAAGAGTACAGAAATATATGAAAATACAGTTGCGTTTGGGATCATCCTCGAAGGATTTCCCTGGAGAATTTCCTTGCTGAAAGAAGAAAAAAAGACAATATAAATATCCACTCAAGAAAACTTTTTAAATACTCTTAAGATGGCAGTGTTCCCATTTGTGACAACGTGTCCCTTAAAATAATTTTGATGGGATAAAATGTCTTTTAGTTTTCAAAAATATAAACAGTGGGATCCTAAAATATTTTTGGTTTCCTGTAAACAGAGATGCTAAGGTGGTCCTGTGGCTATCATATGTCTAAAGAAGGAAGTTTTAAAATTTTTATAGCATTTAAACTGATTTAAATTTAAATTGTTTTCTAATTCTATTCACAGAGATTGTGCATATTTGTCAGGACTATTTACAAATATTTATATTGTTTGCTGCTATAGAAAATTATCTTTCAAAATGATGCATTTTGTTATCTGGATGGTATATTTACTCCCCTTAGCGTACTAATTAAACAAAGCTGCAAGTCAGCTCTTACTCCAGCATGCCCACTTGAAACACTCCTTATATAAGATGATTAGACACAACAGAGGCAAGACTTCGAGGTGGGTGATTTTGACTTCAGCATGAACTAAACACAACTCTATGAAACAAAAATAGAACCTCAAAGAAAGTGTCACTTACTGAAAGTGGATGTATTGGCTCATCAAAAATAGCCAGAGATCTATTTGCCTATCTATAAAATAAGAATGTGCATTTAAGAAATTAATTCAGGAATTGTCAACATCTTAGTAAAGTACCTGTTAGGAGTAGGGCATGGAGGGTGGAGGGAGATACATCTTGTTTGGTTGGTAAAATTTGTTCACCAAAACAGTTTTTGCAAATTTTTCTCCTGGATCCTGGCCTTCAGAGGGTTTCTTGAACTCTTTTTTCTGCAGCACACAATGTCCTGAACTGTGAAGTGTTTTCTACATTGATGATCCAGGTTTGCCTTTAAATATTGGCCCCCACTAACAGGCAATGGTAATAAACTACATCTGTTGTCACCCCCCTACCCTCATGCTGGAAAACAAGAACATTTTATAAAGCAGTAGTGGTTGGCAATAAAGTTTTTAGAGCTTTTATTAAATGTGAATGAGATTCAGATTTCCCAACTATTTCATTATACTTTTATCATATTTGTTTAAGTAGTTTGAGTTGCAAACTTAATTGCCTTTTTATTTTAAAAGAGGCCAGTCTTTAATGAACTTTAAAAATCTAACACATTGTGTGCTCACTTAGGAAACCAGCGGTTCTTCAAATGTGGTTTGTGGACCCTGAGATTCCCTAGGAGGCCCATGATGTCAAAACTTTTTTTTTTTTTTTTGAGACAAGGTTTTTCTCTTTCACCCAGGATGGAGCACAGTGGTACAAATATGGCTCACTGCAGGCTTGACTCCCTGGGCTCAAGTGATCCTCCTGCCTCAGCCTCCAAAGTAGCTGGCATGAAATGTGCACACCACCATGCTCAGCTAACTTTTAATTCTTTTTTGATACAGATGGGGTCTTGTCACATTACTCAGGCTAGTCTCAAACTCCTGGTACCAAGTAATTGTCCCACATTGGCCTCCCAAAGTGCTGGGGTTACAGGTGTCAACCACCACCCATGGCCCAAAATGTTCTTATAAGAATACTAATTAAACATGAGAAGCTGCTTGAAAATAAAATATAAAAATAATTTATTACTTTCTAAAAGTAGTAAGACATTGCTTGCTTTCTCACTGTTCAACACTTGTAATAATTGCATAAAAGCAAAAGTGGGTAAAACTGCTGGTTTCTCAGTATGAATAAGGGCCGTGGTACCGAATTATACTAGTATTCATTCTGCTCTTCACCACCCTTGCAGTTTTTATTAAAGTAGCCAGCTTCGCTTAAGAATGTCCTTGATGAATCAGTAAAAATTAATGGTGTTATTAAATCTTGACCACTCTTTTTAGTAATCTAAGTAGAAAGTTCACATAAAGCACTTCTGCATGCTGAAGTATGGTTAGGTTAAAGAAAAGCACTTGTGATTTAACTGTGAGCTGAACAAGCCAGTTTTTCACAGAGCACCATTTCCATTGAAAGTATGACTGACTGTCATTCTGAAAAAGAAGCCAAGTGAGTCTGTCATTTCAAGGAAAATAACAAGTACTTGTCATCCATAATAAATCTAATGCTTTCAAGCTAAAAATCAGGACTTGGACGACTCATACCTACTACTGTGAGCTTGGCAGCATCTCAATCTGTGAAGACATTTTTATAATCGTGGTGATACTAATGAAAGTGAGTTTTTACACTATAAATAAACATGAATTAATATTTTCCAAATAGCCAATGCATAATATAAAAGCCAGTAAGGGGAAAGATCCATTCAGTGTACAAGAAAGATCAGTGAGTATTAGTGGAATGAATTCATTCATATGTACAATCCCACTATAGCTATTTTAATAAATCAGTGCTTGTGGAGCTTTGGTGTGGTTAAAAATACCCACAATTACCTGAAAGCTCTAAAAATACACCTTTTTTTTTGTACTATATATTTGCATGAGGCTAAGTCATCTTTTTATTGCTTCTTTATGATAATAAAGTGATGAGCTGGAGTAACAAGGCATTTTTTCAAAGAGCTCACCTGTGCTTTATGTTGTAATATATTGCCAAAGTCACACTGTGGAGGGAAAAATAAATATTTTTAACTACTGATTTTATCACTTGTTTGGCCTGAAGATATGTTTTTAAAAGGGGGAGGAAGGAACCTTCTCAGTGGCCCTGAAATCCTCTCGTTCAAAGCAGTACTATATGAGCACTTTTCTTTTAGCTCTCTGGCTTTATAGCGAAAATAGGAGAACCAAACTGCTAGGCAATACGCTGTTAGAAGACGTTTCTGCTGATGGCTAGTATATATACATAATTACATATTTTCCCTGTCATTTGCTCTTCTACCCATAGAACCTGTAATCTTGTGCAAGTCACTTATATCCATGGGTACATATGCTTATATTTAGACCATACAGTAATGTTTTGCTTTTTAAGTGGCTAGACCCTGCATTTCAACTGATTTAGTTCACCACCACCTACTCACCCATTTGCCATTATTTCCCTAAAAGCACATCATCAGTGTACTTTATACCAATTAAAGTAATTTAAAATCACCCATGCATAATTATCAGCAGGAAATTTATTAGTAAACATAATGCACACAAAAATCAATGACACTTGTAACTATCCTGAAATAAGCAGCACTAAACACATAGTGTAACACCGCATAACACAATATTCATGACAGGTGTTTCCACATTAGTTTAAACAAAATATTAGTGAACAAATACAACTCTTCAGATGCATGTTACTGTGGTCCTAAGTCATCCTCGATGTTGTGTGTCAGCAAACAGGGGCTTCTCTTTTTTTTTTTTTTTCAATCATTTAAATTATATTATTTATTTACTCTTTTTTTTTTTTTTTTTTTTTTTTTTATACTTTAAGTTCTAGGGTACATGTGCATAACGTGCAGGTTTGTTACATATGTATACTTATGCCATGTTGGTGTGCTGCACCCATCAACTCGTCAGCACCCATCAATTCATCATTTATATCATGTATAACTCCCCAATGCAATCCCTCCCTCCTCCCCCCTCCCCCCTCCCCATGATAGGCCCCAGTGCGTGATGTTCCCCTTCCCGAGTCCAAGTGATCTCATTGTTCAGTTCCCACCTATGAGTGAGAACATGCGGTGTTTGGTTTTCTCTTCTTGTGATAGTTTGCTAAGAATGATGGTTTCCAGCTGCATCCATGTCCCTACAAAGGACGCAAACTCATCCTTTTTTATGGCTGCATAGTATTCCATGGTGTATATGTGCCACATTTTCTTAATCCAGTCTGTCACAGATGGACATTTGGGTTGATTCCAAGTCTTTGCTATTGTGAATAGTGCCGCAATAAACATACGTGTGCATGTGTCTTTATAGCAGCATGATTTATAATCCTTTGGGTATATACCCAGTAGTGGGATGGCTGGGTCATATGGTACATCTAGTTCTAGATCCTTGAGGAATTGCCATACTGTTTTCCATAATGGTTGAACTAGTTTACAATCCCACCAACAGTGTAAAAGTGTTCCTATTTCTCCACATCCTCTCCAACACCTGTTGTTTCCTGACTTCTTAATGATTGCCATTCTAACTGGTGTGAGATGGTATCTCATTGTGGTTTTGATTTGCATTTCTCTGATGGCGAGTGACGATGAGCATTTTTTCATGTGTCTGTTGGCTGTATGAATATCTTCTTTTGAGAAATGTCTGTTCATATCCTTTCCCCACTTTTTGATGGGGTTGTTTGTTTTTTTCTCGTATATTTGTTTGAGTTCTTTGTAGATTCTGGATATTAGCCCTTTGTCAGATGAGTAGGTTGCAAAAATTTTCTCCCATTCTGTAGGTTGCCTATTCACTCTGATGGTAGTTTCTTTTGCTGTGCAAAAGCTCTTTAGTTTAATTAGATCCCATTTGTCAATTTTTGCTTTTGCTGCCGTTGCTTTTGGTGTTTTAGACATGAAGTCCTTGCCCATGCCTATGTCCTGAATGGTACTACCTAGATTTTCTTCTAGGGTTTTTATGGTATTAGGTCTAACATTTAAGTCTCTAATCCATCTTGAATTAATCTTCGTATAAGGGGTAAGGAAAGGATCCAATTTCAGCTTTCTACTTATGGCTAGCCAATTTTCCCAGCACCATTTATTAAATAGGGAATCCTTTCCCCATTTCTTGTTTCTCTCAGGTTTGTCAAAGATCAGATGGCTGTAGATGTGTGGTATTATTTCTGAGGACTCTGTTCTGTTCCATTGGTCTATAGCTCTGTTTTGGTACCAGTACCATGCTGTTTTGGTTACTGTAGCCTTGTAGTATAGTTTGAAGTCAGGTAGCGTGACGCCTCCAGCTTTGTCCTTTTGACTTAGGATTGTCTTGGCAATGCGGGCTCTTTTTCGGTTCCATATGAACTTTAAAGCAGTTTTTTCCAATTCTGTGAAGAAACTCATTGGTAGCTTGATGGGGATGGCATTGAATCTATAAATAACCTTGGGGAGTATGGCCATTTTCACGATATTGATTCTTCCTATCCATGAGCATGGTATGTTCTTCCATTTGTTTGTGTCCTCTTTTATTTCACTGAGCAGTGGTTTGTAGTTCTCCTTGAAGAGGTCCTTTACATCCCTTGTAAGCTGGATTCCTAGGTATTTTATTCTCTTTGAAGCAATTGTGAATGGAAGTTCATTCCTGATTTGGCTCTCTGCTTGTTTGTTACTGGTGTATAAGAATGCTTGTGATTTTTGCACATTAATTTTGTATCCTGAGACTTTGCTGAAGTTGCTTATCAGCTTAAGGAGATTTTGGGCTGAGACAATGGGGTTTTCTAAATATACAATCATGTCATCTGCAAACAGGGACAATTTGACTTCTTCTTTTCCTAACTGGATACCCTTGATTTCTTTCTCTTGCCTGATTGCCCTAGCCAGAACTTCCAACACTGTGTTGAATAGGAGTGGTGAGAGAGGGCATCCCTGTCTTGTGCCAGTTTTCAAAGGGAATTTTTCCAGTTTTTGCCCATTCAGTATGATATTAGCTGTGGGTTTGTCATAAATGGCTCTTATTATTTTGAGATACGTTCCATCAATACCGAATTTATTGAGAGTTTTTAGCATGAAGGGCTGTTGAATTTTGTCAAAAGCCTTTTCTGCATCTATTGAGACAATCATGTGGTTCTTGTCTTTGGTTCTGTTTATATGCTGGATTACGTTTATTGATTTGCGAATGTTGAACCAGCCTTGCATCCCAGGGATGAAGCCCACTTGATCATGGTGGATAAGCTTTTTGATGTGCTGCTGAATCCAGTTTGCCAGTATTTTATTGAGAATTTTTGCATCGATGTTCATCAGGAATATTGGTCTAAAATTCTCTTTTTTTGTTGTGTCTCTGCCAGGCTTTGGTATCAGGATGATGTTGGCCTCATAAAATGAGTTAGGGAGGATTCCCTCTTTTTCTATTGATTGGAATAGTTTCAGAAGGAATGGTACCAGCTCCTCCTTATACCTCTGGTAGAATTCAGCTGTGAATCCATCTGGTCCTGGACTTTTTTTGGTGGGTAGGCTATTGATTGTTGCCTCAATTTCAGAGCCTGCTATTGGTCTATTCAGGGATTCAACTTCTTCCTGGTTTAGTCTTGGGAGAGTGTAAGTGTCCAGGAAATTATCCATTTCTTCTAGATTTTCTAGTTGATTTGCGTAGAGGTGTTTATAGTATTTTCTGATGGTAGTTTGTATTTCTGTGGGGTCGGTGGTGATATCCCCTTTATCATTTTTTATTGCGTCTATTTGATTCCTCTCTCTTTTATTCTTTATTAGTCTTCCTAGCGGTCTGTCAATTTTGTTGATCTTTTCAAAAAACCAACTCCTGGATTCATTGATTTTTTGGAGGGTTTTTTGTGTCTCTATCTCCTTCAGTTCGGCTCTGATCTTAGTTATTTCTTGCCTTCTGCTAGCTTTTGAATGTGTTTGCTCTTGCCTCTCTAGTTCTTTTAATTGTGATGTTAGAGTGTCAATTTTAGATCTTTCCAGCTTTCTCTTGTGGGCATTTAGTGCTATAAATTTCCCTCTACACACTGCTTTAAATGTGTCCCAGAGATTCTGGTATGTTGTATCTTTGTTCTCATTGGTTTCAAAGAACATTTTTATTTCCGCTTTCATTTCGTTATGTACCCAGTAGTCATTCAGGAGCAGGTTGTTCAGTTTCCATGTAGTTGAGCGGTTTTGATTGAGTTTCTTAGTCCTGAGTTGTAGTTTGATTGCACTGTGGTCTGAGAGACAGTTTGTTATAATTTCTGTTCTTTTACATTTGCTGAGGAGTGCTTTACTTCCAATTATGTGGTCAATTTTGGAATAAGTGCGATGTGGTGCTGAGAAGAATGTATATTCTGTTGATTTGGGGTGGAGAGTTCTATAGATGTCTATTAGGTCCGCTTGGTGCAGAGATGAGTTCAATTCCTGGATATCCTTGTTAACTTTCTGTCTCGTTGATCTGTCTAATGTTGACAGCGGAGTGTTGAAGTCTCGCATTATTATTGTATGGGAGTCTAAGTCTCTTTGTAAGTCTGTAAGGACTTGCTTTATGAATCTGGGTGCTCCTGTATTGGGTGCATATATATTTAGGAGAGTTAGCTCTTCCTGTTGAATTGATCCCTTTACCATTATGTAATGGCCTTCTTTGTCTCTTTTGATCTTGGATGGTTTAAAGTCTGTTTTATCAGTGACAAGGATTGCAACCCCTGCTTTTTTTTGTTCTCCATTTGCTTGGTAGATCTTCCTCCATCCCTTTATTTTGAGCCTATGTATGTCTCTGCATGTGAGATGGGTCTCCTGAATACAGCAGACTGATGGGTCTTGACTCTTTATCCAGTTTGCCAGTCTGTGTCTTTTAATTGGAGCATTTAGTCCATTAACATTTAAGGTTAATATTGTTATGTGTGAACTTGATCCTGCCATTATGATATTAACTGGTTATTTTGCTCGTTAGTTGATGCAGTTTCTTCCTAGCCTCGATGGTCTTTACATTTTGGCATGTTTTTGCAATGGCTGGTACCGGTTGTTCCTTTCCATGTTTAGTGCTTCCTTCAGGGTCTCTTGTAAGGCAGGCCTGGTGGTGACAAAATCTCTAAGCATTTGCTTATCTGTAAAGGATTTTATTTCTCCTTCACTTATGAAACTTAGTTTGGCTGGATATGAAATTCTGGGTTTAAAATTCTTTTCTTTAAGAACGTTGAATATTGGCCCCCACTCTCTTCTGGCTTGTAGAGTTTCTGCCGAGAGATCTGCTGTTAGTCTGATGGGCTTCCCTTTGTGGGTAACCCAACCTTTCTCTCTGGCTGCCCTTAAGATTTTTTCCTTCATTTCAACTTTGGTGAATCTGGCAATTATGTGTCTTGGAGTTGCTCTTCTGGAGGAGTATCTTTGTGGCGTTCTCTGTATTTCCTGAATTTGAATGTTGGCCTGCCCTACTAGGTTGGGGAAGTTCTCCTGGATGATTTCCTGAAGAGTGTTTTCCAACTTGGTTCCATTTTCCCCCTCACTTTCAGGCACCCCAATCAGGCGTAGATTTGGTCTTTTTACGTAATCCCATACTTCTTGCAGGCTTGCTCATTTCTTTTTCTTCTTTTTTCTTTTGGTTTCTCTTCTCGCTTCATTTCATTCATTTGATCTTCAATCGCTGATACTCTTTCTTCCAGTTGATCGAGTCGGTTACTGAAGCTTGTGCATTTGTCACGTATTTCTCGTGTCATGGTTTTCATCTCTGTCATTTCGTTTATGATCTTCTCTGCATTAATTAGTCTAGCTGTCAATTCTTCCACTCTTTTTTCAAGATTTTTAGTTTCTTTGCGCTGGGTACATAATTCCTCCTTTAGCTCTGATAAGTTTGATGGACTGAAGCCTTCTTCTCTCCTCTCGTCCAAGTCATTCTCTGACCAGCTTTGATCCGTTGCTGGCGATGGGCTGCGCTCCTTTGCAGGGGGAGATGCGCTCTTATTTTTTGAATTTCCAGCTTTTCTGCCCTGCTTCTTCCCCATCTTTGTGGTTTTATCTGTCTCTGGTCTTTGATGGTGGTGACGTACTGATGGGGTTTTGGTATAGGTGTCCTTCCTGTTTGATAGTTTTCCTTCTGACAGTCAGAAGGACTGTCTGTTGGTCTGTTGGAGATTGCTTGAGGTCCACTCCAGACCCTGTTTGCCTGGGTATCAGCAGCAGAGGTTGCCGAAGATAGAATATTGCTGAACAGCGAGTGTACCTGTGTGATTCTTCCTTTGGAAGTTTCCTCTCAGGGGTGTACTCCACTCTGTGAGGTGTGGGGTGTCAGACTGCCCCTAGTGGGGGATTTCTCCCAGCTAGGCTACTCAGGGGTCAGGGACACACCTGAGCAGGCAGTCTCTCCGTTCTCAGATCTCAACCTCCGCGTTGGGAGATCCACGGCTCTCCCCAAAGCTGTCAGACAGAGTCGTTCGCGTCTGCACCGGCTCCCGCTACTTCCCCTGTTGGTCTTCAGCTGTGCGCTGTCCCCAGAGGTGGAGACTACAGAGACAGGCAGGCTTCCTTGAGCTGCTGTGAGCTCCACCCAGTTCGAGCTTCCCAGAGGCTTTGTTTACCTACTTAAGCCTCAGGAATGGCGGGCGCCCCTCCCCCAGCCTCGCTGCTGCCTTGCCGATAGATCGCGGCAGACTGCTGTGTTAGCAGTGAGGGAGGCTTCGTGGGCGTGGGACCCTCCCGGCCAGGTGTGGGATATATTCTGGTGTGCCTGTATGCTTACAGTGCAGTATTGGGGTGGGAGTTACCCGATTTTCCAGGTGTTGTGTGTCTCAGTTCCCCTGGCTAGGAAAACGGATCCCCTTCCCCCTTGCGCTTCCAGGTGAGGCGATGCCTCGCCCTGCTTCAGCTCTCGCTGGTCAGGCTGCAGCAGCTGAGCAGCACCGATTGTCCGGCACTCCCTAGTGAGATGACCCCAGTACCTCAGTTGAAAATGCAGAAATCACCGGTCTTCTGTGTCGCTCGCGCTGGGAGTTGGAGACTGGAGCTGTTCCTATTCGGCCATCTTGCTCCGCCCTCCAGGGGCTTCTCTTGAGTAAGTTCTGTGCTTCCATTTGCCCTCAGCATTTACAGCATTTAAAATGAGGCTCAGAATAATTTGAGAAGGCAAACTTGAGTTGTAAAAAGTAGGCCTTACAACATTATTAGCATCTAAGATGGATATTTCTATAGTGCCTCAAAAAGTTTCATCTCCAAATTGATTTTAAAATCACAGAATTTGAAGTTACATGCTGAAAAGACCACTGAACCTTACATGACACTCCATGAACCACCCATTTTACAAATAAGAGAATCAAGGCTTCAAACTGATTTGCCCAAGGTACCCACATAGTGCTTTTGTGAACTGCAGGTGTTTACAAAATCCTATGGTATGGTTTAAATTTAAGCGTATGCACACATACATAGAAATGACCTGCACAGACGAAAGGCTCTATGGGTAGAAAGAAGAGGAAATGACAGGGAAAATGTGTAATTTATACCATCACTCCTCCATGCAAAGGAAGTAGTGGTCCCCATGTTTGCTGCACGCTGGATCACTCAAGGAGCTGTAAAAACAGCCTCACCACCAGCTGGAGATATTGTGATTTAGTTGACATTGGACATGATTCAGGCATCAGGGTTGTTGGTAAAGTTCCCCAGGTGATTCCAATGTGCAACAAAGTTTGGGAATGACTGAGTTAGGGTTAAGGTCAGAATCATCTGGGATGCTTTTATTCATATAATGATGCCTCACATACTTAAGCATTTTTCTAAAAGGCTTGTGAGTGGCCAGAGATGGAGGGAATGTGGAGCTGGGAAGATGCATGTGTTTGCAGACATATATTTTGAAGAAACATGTATACATGATTCTAATATGGCCCAATCATCCCTTTGAGAACAATGGACTAGTAACCATGAAAAACATTTTTCAAAATCTTTCCAAAAAGCCAATTTGCTGTATTAATTTGCTCAGTAAACCTTTATTTCATCAAAAGTAAATATACCAAATGATCCCTTCTAAAATTTGAGAGCAAATTAAAACTAACTGTACTTCAAAAATAGACTTCTAGGCCAGGCGTGGTAGCTCATGCCTGTAATCATAGGACTTTGGGAGGCTGAGTTGGGTGGATTGCTTGAGCTCAGGAGTTTGAAACCAGCCTGATCAACACAGCAAAACCCTGTCTCTAAAAAGAAAAGAAAATTCTGTTTTAAAAACACTTGTAGGAATTAGGCTATGCTGGAAGAAAAAGCAGAACCTCTACTTGTTTGAGCAAGGTGAAGCTTAAAAACTCCTTTTGAATGGCATACTGAAACATCAGAATCTTTTGAAATCAGAAAAAACCAGGGACTCTAGCCAAAACAGAGTGGGTTTTTACTTAAGGCTGAATACAAACATTAAGTGATGACTCCATAGAGGCCAAAGTTCAGGACTTTAGACATTGGTGGAGTCCAGTTCCTGCTGAAACACAATTTGATCTCAATAATTGTTATACATGAGAGAGGTAAGTGATATTATTATGAGCATAACTTTACCATTTATAATTAAAGTAGTAGTTACTGACAAATTAGCTTAAAAAGGTAGTACACTGGAAACAAAATTAAGCTTGTAAGCTAATCATGGTTATTGACTGGAAAGTTGCTAGGGATAAGGACATTAATATTCTAAGGGAGTACCTCTCAAACTGTTTTCCCAAAAATCAACACTCATAATCTAAGGAGATGTTAATAATGTTCCCTGGATATCTCCAGTGGAACTGGGCTTTGTTGTGGCTTTTTAAATAACCTTGAACCCATCGTTCTAGGGCGCTTTGAAAAGGCATGTCTGATTGTGGCCTATGAAGTGCTCATGCATGAAGGGAACATTTAAATGCAGATACACTACAGCACCACTGGAGGACAAGCTGTTCCTTCTTCCAAGAGTAGTTTCCAAAGTAGCACCCATGGTCTTAGGCCTCTAGTCCATAAAGAACTAATAATTTTCCCCAGAAATATCCAATAAAAGGCACCTCTCCTTCCCATTAGGTTCAACACTGTCATAACATAAATGCATCAAATGAATAGCTATGGTTTTTCTGGGGTTGCTTATTTGGTAACTGGCTTTCTCTTCTACCACACAGTGTCTAAGATTAAAAGAGAAACAGACAATTCATATTTAGGTCCTGGAAATCCATATATCATTGAAATCAGTTTCTTAAACTGCTTGCTGAAAAGGGCAACCAAACGGCTGAAATGATAGACGATGACCAGGATGCTTTTAGCATATGGGGTCTGTCACTCAGCCCTTGGCAACCTCATCGTACTCACCTTTCCAGTGTGTGTCTAAGATCAGGCTTGCTGACTGTGCTGTTATCTAGCAATATGGTGGAACATGAGCTGTATTTTCTATCAAGATGCCATGGAGGTATCTGAAGGAGAAGGAAGATAGAGGAAAATGTTTACAGCAGGCTGAACTTACAAAAGTGTGGGCTTTTTACCTTAGTAAAAATGTCAAACAATAAAGCATTAAGGTATTTCTTATACCCTGTGACCTGCCTGAGTGTGGTATCATGAGCAGCTCTATGGGAAACTCATTGGATGATGTTTGAGGACTGGGTTATGAAATTCTGCCCTTGCTATGATACCAGTCATCAAACCTGGTAAGCCTCTATTATGAATTCCCTTTATAAATAATGGGAAAAGTTTAAAATAAGATTTCCTGGTTTTTTTTTTTAATTACACAGTAAAAAGCAGCTGAGATTTTCTATTTCTTTTATTCATTAACTACAATAAAATGTTATAATTTTTTTTTTTTTTTTGAGACGGAGTCTCACTCTGTCGCCCAGGCTGGAGTGCAGTGGCCGGATCTCAGCTCACTGCAAGCTCTGCCTCCCGGGTTTATGCCATTCTCCTGCCTCAGCCTCCCGTGTAGCTGGGACTACAGGCGCCCGCCACCTCGCCCGGCTAGTTTTTTGTATTTTTTTTTAGTAGAGACGGGGTTTCACCGTGTTAGCCAGGATGGTCTTGATTTCCTGACCTCGTGATCCGCCCGTCTCGGCCTCCCAAAGTGCTGGGATTACAGGCTTGAGCCACCGCGCCCGGCCACAAAATGTTATAAATTAGATAATACTGGCACAGGAGCATTTTTATTGCAGTAAATAAAGACCTCATACTACATTCACTAAATTACTAATCCTAAGTATACTCATTCAAGAGACAGTGTGATGGAACCAGTGTTTTAGAGTCAGAGACTCTGTGTGCCAGGGAGGCTCAGAGACCAAACAAGTCAGGCGCCATAGGTTTCTCTGGGCCTGTTTCCTTGGTGGAAGATAGAAAAAGTGCTGCTTTAAGACTCTGTCACATCTAAAAATCAGATGATTGAAACAACTTCATGTTTACATAAGACTGCTGTTACATTACTCAAATGAGAACTTCCAAGAATACTTTGCATTCATTTCAAAAGTTGATTGATTTTATTCTATAAGTTATTTGACATACATCATGGCACTGTCCTGCCTCATTCATGCTGCTCTCTGCCCAGAATACCTATTTCTTTCCCCCTTGTCCCATCAGGCTTCACCTTCTCTGCATTCTGGGATCCCTCTGCCAGCAGCCACACCACAAAATATTTCTGATTTTGTGTACTCGTCGGTCTAATGCACTGTGTGTTACATGACAGCAATTGTCCGCAGAGCATCCTCCTGTTGAGAAAGTAAGCCTCTCCAGGGTAGGGAGAGCCCTTCCTTTCGTACCTGCAGCTGCTGAGCACAGAATGTGGGAGAAATTAAGGAGTTCAATAAGTGCTTGGCAAATTATTTAAATCAGTTACAATTTGGAAGGTAAATCTTCCTACAGTTACAAATCAATGAAAATTTATCTGCAGTGCTATCAGAGAGATGACAGTGAATCTTTTGAGCCTTCTAGAAAATAAACTATCTCTAAAACACTTTAAAAGTATCTATTCATTTATCAAGGGTGCAATAGTCAATATGGAAACTGCCTCATCTATGTTAGGAAAATGCATTTCCTGGCCAGGCACAATGGCTCACTCCTGTAATCCTAGGACTGTGGGAGGCTGAAGCGTGTCCGGAGTTCAAAACTAGCCTGGCCAAGATGGTGAAAACCCGTCTCTACTAAAAATACAAAAATTAGCTAGGTGTGGTAGTGGGTGTGCCTATAATCCCAGCTACCCAGGAGGTTGAGGCAGAGAATTGCTTGAACCCGGGAGGCAGGGTAGCAGTGAGCCTAGATCATGCCACTGCACTCCGGCCTGGGCAACAGAGAAAGACTCCATCTAAAAAGTAAAAAAATTAAAAAATAAAGCTCTTTCTTAATAATAATGCCAGTAACCAAATCCCAGTCACCAAATAGTTGAAAAGATCAACAGCATTATTTAAAACCACAAAATACCTATTATTTTAACTTAAACAAAACCTCAGATGAGCCTTCTTCCCTCCTGTTGGGATATGCTTGTCTGCATCATGTTATCACCCTCTTCCATCAGGGTCTCCCACACATACGTGAAAGACAGGGTAGGGAGAAGATCTAGTGGTTGTTTATAAAAGTACACAGCATTTTAAAACTGTCTGTAGCCAGTAATCAGAAATATCCATATAGTCTAACACCATTTTGCTTGTTTCAGATGCTTTTTACTGTAAATTCACTTATTTCTTAACAAAAATTCCAGATGTTTTTGAGGAATATTACTATTTGAAGGACCAAATTCTCCTTCAAGGTAGAAATGTTTTAACTCTAGCTAAACTCTTATGTCTCTTAAGCTATTCTATTAATGTGTATACTTTACATTAACAGTGTATGTGTGTCAATGAATATACTTTGATTGTCTCAAAAAACAAATATAACATGAAAAATGAAAATGGACTCATTCAGATACTTCTATTCAAAGTGAAAGAAGGTATCCCTTAAAGTCACTACTATTAGGGGAAATACAGCATAATACTACAGGATAACAAAACTCGATTCTGAGAAAAAATCCATTTATGAGAATAAAAAGAACAGGAAAATAATACACCAAAACACAAACTAATTGGTAGAGTTTTAGGTGATATCTGTTCTCATTTTCTTCCATTTAACATTCCTTATAATGAACGTATATTGGACTGTGGATTTTTTTGAGAGGAAGTCTGGCTCTGTTTCCCTGGCTGGAGTGCAGTGGCCTGATTTCAGCTCACTGCAACCTCTGCCTCCCACGTTCAAGCAATTCTCCTGCCTCGGCCTCCCGTGTAGCTGGAACTATAGCCATGTGCCACCATGCCAGGCTAATTTTTGTATTTTTAGTAGAGACGTGGTTTCACCAGATTGGCCAGGCTGCTCTCAAACTCCTGGCCTCAAGTGATCCCCCAAAGTACTGGGATTACAGGTATGAGCCACCGACATGGTGACTCGCAAGATCACTTTTTTCTCCCCACTGTTTTACAAGACATGTTTCAGATATTTTTAAAGTAATTAATGACTTTTAGCTAACTTAAAAATTTCTAACACTTTGTGCACTAACAAAAACAGCTCCATCGATGTTGCACAGCAATGGGACCACATGGCATGTATGCAGTTTGGATAGAATTCTTACACAAGGCCTGAGTGGAAAAGTGTAATATGCTTATTGTAGGTATAAATAGAAATTGTCTGAATTAATGTCATAATTATGTCAAATTTAAACTTAGAGTTACACTTATATATAGGTTCTAAATTTGGATTAAATATGACGCATTGACCAGAAACTTATTTTCTCTTCTTTCTGAAATCTCATTAGCATTAGTCATAAAATAAACATTATACACAGGACCAGGAGACAGGATTGATGGCAGATGATTCTGAGTCAATGCTGCAAGGTGAAAAGCAGACAGAGGAGTGGCAACTGACATGGAAGCACAACTTTGGAGCTGACAGGGAGTGACTTGAACAGAAACAAGCAATATTGTTTGTTTTGAAGAACACAACCCAGGCTCCAAACTCAAAGGCACATGGTACCTGGGAAGGTAGGGTGAAACATACAACAGAAGCCAGCAAGGTCAACTGTAAATCTGTGCCTAGAGCCCCAAGTCCACCTCTCCTCTCATAAGGAATTTGGATGTGTATTATCTGGATATATTATACCTGAGGGTATCTGGGCTCAGAGCTTTTATTCCTAGGACTAAAACCTGGGAAATGGGAACAAATTGCACACACAAAGTGAAACTGCACCTTTCTTCCCAAACCTGCTTCTGGAAAGCCAGCAGCCAGGCTTGCACTGCTGAGGCAGAAAATTGGGAGACCCTTCTTGGAAGAAAACTGAAACATCATACCCTCACATAATACACTGATGTCCCCCATATGAAAAGCTGGCTCGACTTCCAAATCGCCACAGTGAGACCCCTCAGGGAACAAAGGTCCTGCTTCCAATTAGAGAAAGCCAAAGACCACCACACATTTGAGGGAAGCCTCCAATGAGAGATCAAAACAATAGGAGAAAGGAATTCCTGGGACCAGTAAAAATTCAAGAGCAAAACTGTTTTAAAAAATCTTAAAATGTCGTTAAGGAGTTAAAAAAAATCAATAGAACAGTTAGTGCAGAAAGTCGAAGAATCTCTAAGAAGCAGAATAAAAGACAAATTGGAAAATAGGAGGGGAAGAAATTAAAGATCAATGCAGAAATACTGGTCTAGGAGGCCCAACATCTGAATTATAAGAACACTAAAATAATAATAATCATAAAACAGAGAAAATAGGAAAATTCTCTAAAAGAGATAGTCTGCAGACTTAGTGGCCACAATAAAATGTCCCCTCCAAGCTTTATTATACAATTTCAGAATCCCAGAGATAGAGAAGGTCCAAAAAAGCTTGAAAAATGTAAGAATTGGTTACGTATGATGTATCACACAATGGTAACAGTTTCAAGAACAGTATAATGAAAACACAATAGAAAATTGTCTTCTAAGCAATGAAATTTAGTTTTCACTCTGGAATTTTATACTCTATAACAAAGAAGGGGTTTTGAGAGAGGCTAGATCTCTATACATATGTGTCCATGAGCCTTTCCTCGGAAACTGTGCTCCAGCACCACTGGGGAGTAACACAAGACAGAGGGCAAGGCACAGTCTAGGACTCAGGGATCCAACATGAGTGGTGGCAGAAGAGTTTGAAGAGGGCTCCCAGGCAAACAGGCCCAGGACAGCCTAGGGAAACATAGACTATCCTGGAGGAGGATAACCAAAGGCCAAGGAAAGTTGCTTCAAGAAAAAACATGGAAGACATGTTTTAGTAGGTAAAATATTATTTTTTGATAGGCATGTAACAAATGTTACAACACTTGGGGAAGAAGAGCTGTTAAAAAAAAAGGCAAAGGAATATATTTGGAAAATTAATTCCACTCACAAACTAATGAAGGATGTGAAAACAAGGAGGCCAGCTGGGGTCTAATGGTCGCATTTGGCTTTATGAGCTATCACGAGCTAGGAAAAAGGGGGTTATCTGGGAGAAGTGCAGAAGTGCTTAAATTTAAGAGAAAGAATGAAGCATGTACAAAGATGAGGCACAGTCAGAATACTCTATGACTCAGCAGTGAATAATATGTGCTTAGTCATAATCATGTAAATACCAATTAATTATTTAATAAAAAATATGTTAGAGGTGGGAGAAAGAAACAGGGAGGTAAATAAGGTTACAGTGGAGTGAGGAAGTTACGCTTTCACCTGCTATGACAAGAAGTCAGCAGAAAGTGTTGAAGAAAATGGACTTAGCTATTTTTTATTTGATTTGATTTAAAAAGATTAATTTTTTTTTTGAGACGGAGTCTCACTCTGTCACCCAGGCTGGAGTGCAGTGGCACAATCTCAGCTCACTGAAACCTCCGCATCCTGGGTTCAAGCAATCCTTTTGCCTCAGCCTCCCAAGTAGCTGGGATTACAGGCGTGCACCACCACATTTGGTTAATTTTTGTATTGTTAGTAGAGGCGGGATTTCACCATCTTGGCCAGGCTGGTTTTGAACTCCTGACCTCGTGATCCACCAGCCTTGGCCTGCCAAAGTGCTGGGATTATAGGCGTGCGCCACCATGTCCAGCCAAAAGATTAAATATTTAAGGCAGATCTTTATATCACAACCAAATTATGTAACTTAAAAGTCAGACACTCTTAAAAATGGGCACAGTAATCCAAAGACTTTCCTGTATAAATCTGATGCTTAGGAAAATAGAAGAGATTCAGAAAATCCACCAAAAAAGGATCATGCTAACAACATTGGCTCCCTGTTAAATTTTTTTTTTTTTTTTTTTTTTTTTTTTTTTTTTTTTTGAGACGGAGTCTCGCTCTTTGCCCAGGCTGGAGTGCAGTGGCATGATCTCCACTCACTGCAAGCTCCATCTCCCAGGTTCACGCCATTCTCCTGCCTCAGCCTCCCGTGTAGCTGGGACTACAGGCGCCCACCACCACGCCTGGCTAATTTTTATGTTTTTTTAGTAGAGATGGGGTTTCACCATGTTAGCCAGGATGGTCTCGATCTCCTGACCTTGTGATCCACCCGTCTCGGCCTCCCAAAGTGCTGGGATTACAGGCATGAGCCACCATGCCCGGCCCCCTGTTAAATTTTTAAGGAATCTTGACAGACTTTTAATTCAAACAATTGATTTCTTAACTTTTCAAAAGCTTACTTACATGATATAGGTGAGAGGTTCTCTTTTCTTGCACTAAGAATGAAAAAATAATGAATCAATTCTGGTATAAATACCATAGAATAAACGTAGTTGCTAATCATCTGATTATCACTATAGAAAATGTGACAAAATTCCATTTTAAAAAATTCTTACCAATAAAATTTATAATTTAAATAATCTGGCATGATTTATCTCATAAAGTAAAATCTAAAAACATAGTTTTATTTTTGACCTAACAGATATTCTATTACATAAAACTGAAAAAGAATCCCCATGTACACAAGGAAAGGCAAAACAAATTAGGCAATGTGTGTGCCCTGCAAATCTCATGTTGAAATGTAGTCTCCAGTGTTGGAGTTGGGGAAGTGTTTGGATCACGGGGGCAGATATCTCATGAATGGCTTAGCACCATCCCCTTGGTGATGAGTGAGTTCCTGCTCTGAGTTCATGCATAATCTTCTTGGGTTTTTGTTGTTGTTGCTGTTGTTCTGAGACAGGGTCTCAATCTGATGCCCAGGCTGGAGTACAGCGGCGTGATTATGGTTCACTGCAACCTTGACCTCCTGGGCTCAAGTAATCTTCTCACCTTAGCTTTAAGAATAGGAGGGGCTGCAGGCATGCACCACAAAACCTGGCTAATTTTTAAATTTTCTGTAGAGACAGGGTCTCACTATGTTGGCCCAGGCTGGTCTCAGACTCCAGCCTCAAGTGATCTGCCTGCCTCAGCCTCCCAAGTACTGGGGTTACAGGCATGAGCCACTGCACCAGGCCTGATCTGCTTATTTAAAAGCATGCGGCACCTCTCACTCTCTCTTGCTCCTTCTCTCACCATGTGAAAAATGACTTCTTCACCTTCCACAGTGATTATTAGCTTCTTGAGGCCCTTGCCAGAAGCAGATGCTAGCACCACACTTTCTGTACAGCCTGTAGGACTGTGAGCCAATAAAGCCTCTTTTCTTTATAAATTATCCAGTCTCAAGTATTCCTTCATAGAAATGACAAAATACAGGACAGATGAGAAATTGAGCTAATAAAAAATTTACCTATTGTACATCTGAACCCCTAAGTAGTAGTGTTTTCTGATTCTACATTTACACATAGTTTACTTTCATTACCAGGATCCAATAGCTGACAGCTCTAAGAACTAGTTTCTGGCCAGGAGCCAATCTCCAGATGCACTAGAATCCCTGCAAGCATCCCAAATGAATTATCGGGCATCTACTAATATGTTACTGAAAAAAATAAATGGGTCTTTACACAACTGAAAAGTAGCCTATCTTAAACTCAAATGTTAAAATGAGTGTGCCAGCCTAACTGAACATGGCATCCTCAGCACACAAAACCATTTTGTTCTAACACAGGTCTGAAGAATAAAAGCTACAAGGGGGAATTCAGCCACGCTTTGTTCCCTACAATGCCTCCTCCTTTGAAGCTGAACTGGTCTCACTGACACACATTTCTAACTGCTGAAGAGACGGCGACATGGGGTAGCTTTTCTTCCACTTTCATACACTCCATGTGTGAGAAGACCATGACTCTGGAAGAAACTGAGAAATACAATAATCCTAACCAAAAGTTACCAGCTCAAGACAGGCAAAGTCCACACAAACTATGAAAATGCAGGGGAGAAACCCATTTTGTATTGTGCGGCATTCCTTCAGATGTTATTATAGAACCCCCACTTCTTGTATTCCTATTGTCAAAATTAACTGAAAAGCATGGTGTATGGCATTTTTGAAAATAAAGTAAGATTTAGAAGAATGCTACAAAAATAAGCAGTAGTACAGAAAACTCCTACAGTTCTAATTCTCTTCCTAAAACAAGCAGGATATGGATACTTTGCAGTACTTTCACACACTAAGGCTAACCTGGAAAAAAGCACAGGCCATGTTTACATTTCCATTACATTCGATTGAAAAAGTTCTGAGTAGCATGAACATGGATGTGACAGGCTCATGTGGTTAGAGCATTGGGCAAAAAGGAGACCAACAGCACAGATTCAATCTAGAACAACAAATTCTTTTGATTTGTTCAAGTGAAATCCAAGCTGTAGCCTAAATCCTATCACGCATCATCAAAATGTACTCTTTGGAACAAGGGAAAAATGGCAAAGACCTATGAAGAAAAAGGTGTATATCCATAACTACTACACTAAATCATGTGACCAATTAATTGCATTGATAAAAATGTTGTCAAAGGTGTAAACACAAAGTCTGCAAGTTTCCATGAATGGTGACAACTAAAGGAAATTATGTCACATATTAAAATAAGACAAGTAAATATATTAAACATTAAAAAATTTTAACTACTATCTGAGTTCCTCTAAATACTTTCTGTAATACACAAAACAGAAAGTTTGTAGTTTTTTTTCCTTGGAGGAAGAAACAATATTGTCTTACCACTCATTTGATATTTTCTCAGGAAGAGTGAGCTTTCCCTTGGATAGTCAGAAGCAAAATCTGTAGAGGAAGAAGAAGGAGCAATGTAATAATTTAGATGAGTAGAAAAGATTCTTTTTAAAGCTACACATCCATTTTAATTGCTTTTAACAGTCTTGAGAAATTTTTTTAGTAATAAATGTAAAGACAATAAAGGCCACAATGTCCCAATTCTACTGGAGAATGCAAAAATCACAGAAGTTCTCCACATATGTGGAATAAAACCAGGCTGTGTCTGGGACTTCTTTTTTAAAACTTGCACCTAAATAAACTGATGCAACTTGTAGATGAATCATATACATGTCCTCTTCCTCCTTCTTATCAAATATACCCACCCTCTCTATGCTGCTCTTACCAGCACATTTCAGGGAAAGTCTCAAGCAGCAAGTGATGCCGTGGTCAATTACTGTCAGACACCGGCTCAATGTGTCAAATATGTTAAAACAAAGAGCTATTTTGGGCAAAAAACACTTTTTTTAAAGAGACAGGGTCTCACTCTGTTGCCCGGGCTGGCGTGGTGCAATGGTGCGATGGAGCCAGCACATCCCACTGAAGCCTCACACTCCTGGGCTCAAGAGATCCTCTTGCAGCTGAGACTATTGGTGCAAGCCACCACATCTGGCTAATTTTTAACCACTTTTTTTGTAAAGACAGGGTGAAATGAGACATACATGGAAATGTGCTGTAAATCCTAAAGAATGATATAGCCTATTTTGGACTCTCATCCAACACTACCCGTCTACTACCTAGTGTGTAAAACCACTCAGAGGCTTACCTTACACTACCAAACAAGGAACAACATTCACAAGTACTTGTATGCTTTGTGTAGAAAGGTACAATTCATTCACATACTATCTTTGTTCATTCTTTCACATTTTTTGAATATTCCGAGAGTACAGTACTTTCCAGTTACAAAGGCACATTCATCACGAAGCTTAATTATTCTAACGTTTAAATAAATTAAGAGGCCAACCAAAGTTTAAAGAGAAGAGCTGCAAGACACTTCCTCTACAGAAATGAAATCTGTAGCATACATTTTCTATTTTGAAAACTTAGTTTTCCGCCAGCCTAGGGGGATGAAAAAGGGGCCAAAACTGGGCACTGGGGTAGGGAAGAGGAGAGAAACCACCAGATGCTGCAGGGAAAAAGAATGAGGGAGAGGGTGGGCAGGCACGAAGCAAGGCCAGTCCTCCTGCCTGGTCTCTGGGCCTAGGAAAGCTGGCTAGAGGCAGAAGGCAGGAGCCCAAGGCTGCGGATGCCTCTAGCGGGGACCCTGGGTCAGCGGCAGCCAGAGGCGCGCCTGAGGGCAAACAGTATCAGTTGCCTCCTTACCTTTGGGCATCTCCTGGTCGTCGATGTGCTGCAGGTCATGGCCCTCTTGGGCTCCGAAATCAGACTGGGCAGACTCCACAGCAGGGGAGTGTGGTGCTACTGCCACCTCTGCCTCCGTGATGTTACAGCTGCAGGGTGCTTCTGTCCACTGCACCCTGGGCTGGCTTTGCTTGGGACTGGCATTGGGGAGCAGCATGTTCCATCTGTGGCGTCTCCGCTCTTCTCTGCCTTGGCCTGCATCTTTGCTTGAAGATGCCTCATATATTTCAGCGCTGCAGGACAACTCCCCAGACCCCCCGTGCTGGCCCCACTTGGGGCTGGCATCGGGGAACAGCTTGTTCCATCTGCTGTGCCTCCCATCCTCTCTGCCTTGGCCTGCACCTCTGCTTGCCACTGCTTCATAGATGCCAGAGCCGCAGTACAGCTCCGCAGACCCCCTGGACAGACCCTGCCTGGGGCTGGGGTTGGTGCCCAAGCAACAGCTCAGCGTGTTCCCCATGGGGTAGCCCCGCTCCTCTCCAGCAGCTTGGGCCTTCCCTTGCTTCCAAGTCTGCAGAGCTCAGCACTTCCACCTCTTCCCAACAAAGGGACGCTGGCAGGGCCAGCCCCTGGCTATGGGGCTGCACCCCACTAGCAGCCCGCACCCCACCTCTGCCGCCTTCCCTGAGCCGACTTGTCTGCAAGGGTCCCTTGGGAACCTGCTTGGTTTATTTAGAATGGGTCTAGATGCAACAAACCTGAGAGCTGTGATTGCGAAGAGAGCACACAGGGAGCTCCTCCTCTTTCCACTGCTTCCCACCAACTGAAAGAGGTTGCCCTGCCAACCGCCAGAGCTCCCTCCTGGTTCCCAGGAACCAATCAGGCCCAGAGTCCCCTCCACGCGCCCCCGCCCCCATTGTGATGTGGGGGCCTAGGCCCCTGGCTCACTAGGCCCCGCCCTGCTGGCAGCCCCGCCCCCACCTTTCATTCATTGCTGGGTGCTGGGAGCTTTCAGGTTGCTCCACTGTGAGGAAGTTCCTAGAGATCATCACTTTACAATGAATTATACTAAAATTACTGTAACCAAATCTGCTTCATGCATTAACTGGCATCCAAAGAACACCCTTTCCCCTGTGGCCTGTGAGGTTTTTAGAAACTAGAAACACCCAGGTGCTTTCAGAAAAAGCATTGCCATGAACTAAGTCTACTCTGTGATGTCAACTTATATTTTCAATACATATATAGATTCAACACATCTATATTCAATATACATTTTTGGAAAATAACACATATTCAATCAAACAAGAGTAATAAGGGAAATTTCCTAAAATTTATGCTCTAAGTACATCGCATTTTTCTAATTATCACTTTGATAGAGCAACTTAAAATCTATGGTTTCAGCAAATGCAGAGGCTTATATAAAAGAAAACCAGGCCAGACGCGGTGGCTCATGCCTGTAATCCTAGCACTTTGGGAGGGCGAGGAGGGTAGATCATGAGGTCAGGAGATCGAGACCATCCTGACTAACACGGTGAAACCCTGTCCCTACTAAAAATACAAAAAATTAGCTGGGTGTGGTGGCACACGCCTGTAGTTCCAGCTACTCGGGAGCTGAGGCAGGAGAATCGCTTGAACCCAGGAGACGGAGGTTGCAGTGAGCCTGGACTGCATCACTGCACTCCAGCCTGGGCAACAGAGTGAGACGCCATCTCAAAGAAAAGAAAAGAAAGAAACCCACCACGTAATACAATATTTTAAATGTCATTATCATTGCTACTTTTTTTTTTTTTTTGACAGAGTCTCACTCTTGTTGCCCAGGTTGGAGTGCCATGGCACCATCTCGGCTCACCACAATCTCCATCTCCTGGGTTCAAATGATTCCCCTGCCTCAGCCTCCTGAGTAGCTGGGGTTACAGGCATGCGCCACCATGCCCGACTAATTTTATATTTTTAGTACAGACAGGTTTTCTCCATGTTTGTCAGGCTGCTCTCGAACTCCTGACCTCAGGTGATCCACCCGCTTTGGCCTCTCAAAGTGCTGGGATTAAAGGCGTGAGCCACTGCGCCTGGCCATTGCTCCTTTTAATTAGCAATTACTAAGTAAATGTACTGGGGACTGTTTTGTGACTATGGCAATTTATGTAATCTTTCTCGTCCTTGGTTTTTCTAAAAATATGAATAACACAAATTTTATAAACTTGCTCAAAAAATTAAATGGGGGAAATATAATACTCCTCCCTCCATATATTGAACACTTACAAAATTACAGGCAGTGTGTCTAGATTTATACACATGTACCATATGTAAGCCTCATAACAACCCCATCTTTTGTAGGTGGGAAAACTGAGGCTCAGAGAAGTTAAAAACACATTCAGGAGAGTATTGTAATGAGCGATGGAACTGGGATTCGATCCAGTTCTGTGTGACTCCAAAAGTGGTGGATCATCTTAACAAAGACCAAGTTATACCCGGCACATGTAGGTACTCAAAATATATGGATTGGCTTTTTCTATCCCCTCATGTGTGAATTTCAGTGGCTTTCACAACCTCAGAACAACCCCACACACCCTCCCAGGTTGCCTTTCAGTGGTTCCCTTCTTCTTGGAGATGATTAGGAATCTGCACATTTTGACTACTTCTTCAATCATCTCCTTATAAACATGTGTGGATAAAGTAATGAAATTTTCCAGGCCTTAGGTTACTAACTGAATTAATTGTCTAGCTTATTCATTGCAAATTTGTTTGTAATACAATTTATTACATGAAAAAAATCACAGGATCCACTGAATTTATGCAGAGACATCCCAAACTCAACTGCAGGAACATCTTACTGACTACACAGAAAGACCAGCCCGAACACACAAAGCAAGAGTCCCTCCAAAGGCCAGGTGTGGGGTGGTTCTTGCCTGTAATCCCAGCAATTGAAAGGCCAAAGTGGTGGATCGCTTAAGGCCAGGAGTTCGAGTCCAGGCTGGCCAACACAGTGAGACCCTCTAGAGAAAAGTGAGGATTGCCTGGGCTCTTTGTGTTCCTGAGGCTGTTTTCCAATCACTGTTTTTTTTTTGTTTGTTTGTTTTTCTTTTTTACTTAAAAGGTTGCAGAGTTCTCAAGAACAGACTCATTGTGGAAGGACCTGAGTCCCGTGTGTTCAGCTAGTTTAGACCATCTCCTTGTTCTCTTGGGTGACCTGGCAAATGGATGCTGCCTGCTGTGCAGGCTGCTGCAGTGCTTTGTCCAGGCTGACAATGGGAGGACTATTTTGAGCTTTTTTGCATCCCAGGGTACCCAGAGGGGCAGTGCAGCAGCCAAAATTTCCTGGGATGTGGGAAAAGCCTGTGTTCTGAATGATGGAAATCTCATTCTTCTCCTGGGAGCAAGCAGCATCCTGGTTCCAAATATTGGGGTTGCCATTCATTATTTGGGATATCAGATCCTTCTGGAATGTTTCAGAGAACTTCAGGCCATCACCCCCTAGCAGAGCCATGGACTGTTCCACCGAGGCAGCTCGCCTTGAGGGAGGATGTGGGGGTCATTATTCCACATGTGAGTGCCAAGTGTACCTGGAGGTTGCCCTTGCTGGTGCAGGCCCTGCGGCAGATGGCGCCGCTGAATGGCTTCTCCCCAGTGTGGGTGCCCTCCTGGATCTGCAGAGGACCCGAGGGGCGATGGGGGAGGGGGCAGCACCGGCGCGAAGCCCGGGCCCACCCCTCTCTTAAGTCCAGCGGTGTCCTGGACTCCCCCCGCAGCAGCGGGCCCTGCCCGGCCTAATGGCCTTGCAGTGACCTTGAGCTCCATCTGTGATCATGGTGGGCGCGGCGCTAGAGACCCAGCGAGGGTCTGTGGAGGGCCCTCCTCTTCGCTGAGGAACTGCAAGCTGAAAGGGGACCTTCCCTGCCAATCTGCGGAGGTGGCGGGGGCGGTGGTCAGGTCCCGGGCGCCAAGTGGCCAGGGGCGGGCGGGCTGTCCAGCCTATGGGTCCTGAGGCTATTCCCTGGGTTCCTCCAGGTTGCCCAGGCCAGGGACTTGGGGAGGAAGCGCTTGCCCAGCACCAGGGCAGGTTCTGTGCCCGGGTCTTCCGCAGCGACAGATTGGGCGCTGGCCCTTGCAGCGCTTTCCCAAGGAGACAGCTACAGGAGACATTGGCTGTGGCGCGATGCGGACCAGCGGGCGAGGAAGACGCTGCCAGGAGGGCTGAGGCAGAATAGGGCTTGGCGGGCTTGGCAAGCTTGGCGGCGAGCTCAAGAGGGGCCCTAGCCCCAGCGCTGAGGCGCAGACGCCAAAGAGGTTGCAAAGAGGCGCGACCCCGGACGCTGGAGGCAGGGGAGCGGGGTCGGTTCCGCGCTGGGGGCAGCCAAGGCTAGGAGTGGGGAGGAGCCGCTGGGGAGTCGGGGGCACTGGAGCGGGCGCAGGCTGGGACAGGAACCCGGAGCCCGAGCCCGTTGGGTAAGCAGGGGCCCTTGTGGAGAGCCGGAGCGCCCGAAGGACGCCGGTTCAATGGGGGCAGCTGGCTTGGCCAGGGCGGACGCGCTCAGGGCTGAGGGAGGGCGGCAGCGGCGGCGGTGCCTGATGGCCCGGGGGCTGCGGATCTGCTACATGAGCTGTCTCTGGGGACCCTGCCTGCGTGGGGCCAGGAACCGCTCCAGGTTCCCGGCACAACCACCCTGCCGCCTGCCTGCAGGCGCCCTGGAGGAACCCGGCCTAACCTGGTGCTCAGCGTGTCTCCAGCTCCTGCGGTGCTGGGCACTGGGACCGCCGGCGGGGCCCAGCGCAGGTCCCCCTGAAGTCTCTGCTTCTACAGGCTCCGCATCCTTCTCCGCCGGCGTCGCCTTGCCTTCCTGTGCGGGCTCCTTAGAGACCACACTCTTGGCCTGGTCGCTAGGCGAGCTGGTAGGGGAAGGTTCCGGATTCCTGGGCGTGTGGGGCCCTAGGCTGTGTGTAGTGAGATCAGCCGGGGCGGGGTTCCACGGCTCTTCTGCTCCAAGAAGTCCAGTGGCTGGAGCTCCGCACAGTTTCTCGCTCTAGTTCTCTGGCCGGCTGCTGCTCTCCACCTGCTGTCTGGGTCGTGGGGCTTCCCCCAGTGGCCTGCTGGGGAGTCCCCACAGGGGGCAGCAGCTCCTCCTCCATCTTGAGGAGTGGGGCTTGGCTTGCTTGCACCCAGACAGGCTGCCATTGGTGCCTCTCAGCCATCTACACACACACACATATGCACACACAACAGCTCACTCTGTGACATGTGCATGCATCACACACACATATGTTCAGACACAAGCTGGTTGTCTGAAAGATTAAACGGCTCAGAAAACTACCAAGAAAAAAGAGTAGCTAGGGGACATCTCTGACTTAACAGAAGGGAAGATAAGAAATCAGGTTGCTAGAATTGTTTACGTAACAAATATAAACCAAAAGATACATATTTTAATACATCCAATGTTATAGCAAAATTCTACCTTATGCTCCAGCATCTGTGCCGTCAGGCCATCATTCAGAGCATTGTGACTCTCGGTTTACGCTGAATTCCAATAGTACTGGAAATTTCTCATTCACGGCAAATTGGAAGCAGTGATCACAAGTCTCTATCTATATTAGTCACACTGTCAGAAGATTGACCTTCAGTAGAGACGGAACTATTTTATGTCAGAATATGGTATACTTCTGACATGATTTTAGTTCATAATGTTTAAGAAGCAAAGAAGAGCCAACAGTTACAATTCTTTAAACTTGATTACTTCAAAAAATATACTCATCCTAGAAAATTCCCTTGTATGGATTTCCTCAAAATGCTGAATATGTGAGACATTGCTTCATTTAATTCTCCTTCTTTCTCTATGTAATGTATTTTAGAATTCTACCTGTTAATTTATTACTGTTTTATGTTTTTCATATTACAAAGAGCTATCAGTAACCAGTATTAAAGAGTATTCCCCAAAAGGCTACACAGCCATCGCTAATCTTTTAAAGAACAATGATTCACTAACAGATGGTATTTTGACATTCCTGTTGCTCTATGATAATTACCTTAAAGATACATTTCTGGGCATCTCATTATCATTGTGGATAAATAGTTCCAATTTTTAGTTGAATTACTCCACCTCATCCAAAAGTGAAAGATAAATGAGGAAAATTATTTCATTTTAAGAAGCATACTGTCAATAATATTAATAAGAAAAGGAGTCAATCAAAGGTTAAAGAGGTTACTTGTACTTTTAAAGAGTCATTTGTGCTTTATGCAAGTTTGTTCATACAGAAAAATCAGAACAATATTTGTTAGGAAAGATGATGATAATGCCAGTACTCATGATGACACACAGTGATGGTGAGAAGCAACTGAAACCAGAAAAAGACTGGAAAAAGGGCGAGGGGACACCACTCCTTAGTTTACACTTGGCAATAGAAGCTTATTAGCTGAACGTTTATCCTTAACTCATCATCCTGAGACTTTTGTTTCTATAAATCAAAATATAATATATTGGTTCTGAACACCTGTTAAAACTATCACACTAAATAATCAACATAAGTTTTAAGAAAAATGGGATAAGTAAAAAATATGTGAAGGCAATTTAAAGAGAAATATGACAATCTTATTAAATGACATACTTATTTTATAAAGTGTTATAAAATATTCATCTTAACTTGTAGTATTTCTATACACTTTTACTTGACATATTTTGTTAAGTCAACATGTGAATCACAAAAAACATAAAATCTCTTTTCTCTTAATGATTTTCCATTGACATGATTTTATTATACTGTAGGATGAATGTTTATGCCTTTTCCCCAAAATTCATATGTTGAAACCTAACACCCAGTGTGATGGTATTTGGAGGTGGGTATTTGGTAGGTGATTAAGTAATGAAGGTGGAGTTATAACAGTTATCTAATGTTATATAACAAATTTCCTAAAATTCAATAACTTGGTTGAATAATTTTATTATCTATCATGGTTGCCATGGGTCAGAAATTTGAGGTCAATGTGGCTGTAGAATTATGGCTTGAGATCTCTCATGAGTTTTAAATCAGATATTAGTCAAGGGTGACGTCACTGAAAGACTTGACTGGGGTTGGAGGATCCCCTTGTAAGATGGCTGATGGCAGGAGGTCTGTCTGTGTTCCTTTCCACCTGGACCCCTCCACAGGTCTGCTTGAGTATCCTGCTTGAATTTCCCTCAGAGCTAGGGACCCAACCCTCCTACTCAATTTTTTGAAATAGTTTTAGTAGGAATCTTACTAGATCTTCTTTATACACCTGGTAAAATTTGGTTGTGAACTCATGTGGTCCTAGGCTTTTTCTAGTTGGTAGGCTTTTTATTACTGATCAATATCAGAACACATTATAAGTCTGTTAAGGAATTTAATTTATTCCTAAATCTTGAGAGGTTGTAGGCTTCCAGAAAATTTATCAAATTCTTCTATGTTTTCAAGTTTGTGTTTGCATAAAGGTTTTGTGTGTGTGTGTGCGCGCGCGTGTGTGTATGTTTTTTAAAACTCAGGATTTTTGTATTTCTGTGGGGTAGGTGGTAATATCACTTTTGTCATTTCTTATCATGTTTATTTAGATCTTCTCTTTTGAATTTTGGATTTTTTCATTGGTCCAACTGGCAGTCTATTAATCTTATTTATTCTTTCAAATTATTTCCCATTATTTTCAAAGATTTTCTAGATTTATTCCTTAATTTTCTTCCTCACCCTAAAGTCATTCAGGAGCAGGTTAATTTCTATGTAATTGTATGGTTGTTAGAGATTTTCTGTTTTTGTTTTTATTGCACTATGTTTTCAGAGTGTGTGTGGTAAACTTTTGGTTTTTAAAAATTTACTAAGGATTGCTTTATGGCTGGATGTCTGTTCAATTTTAGATTATGTGTCATGTGCAGATGAGAAGAAGGTATATTCGGTTGTTTTGGGGTGGATAGTTCTCTAGAAGTCTATTAGGATCATTAGGTAGGTGTTCAGGTCCCAAATATCTTTGTTAGCTTTCTGCCTCGATGATCTGTCTAATATTGTCAACAGGGTATTGAAGTCCCCCACTATTTTTGTGTGATTATCTAAGTCTCTTCATAAGGCTGTAAGATCTTGGTTTGAGAATCTGGGTGCTCCTGTGTTGGGTCCATATATACTAAGGATAGTTTTTTTCATTTTGTAATGTCCCTTTTTGTCTTTTTTGTTCTTTGTTGGTTTGAAGTCTGTTTTGACTGAAATTTGATTAGCAACCCGCTTTATTAGTTTTCCATTTGCTAGGTAGATTTTTTTCTCCATCCCTTTATTTCAAGCCTATGGGTATTATTGTATCTGAGATGGGTCTCTTGAAGATATAGTTGGATCTTGTTTCTTTACCCAACTTGCTACTCTGCCTTTTAATTCGGGGACATTTAGTTTGTTTATATTCAAGTCTGTTTTGTGAGGCTGAAAGTAACACCCAGCATTCTCAAGTTTAACATGGGAGGATTCACTTAGCCATGAGTTTGCTTATGTTTACAATTCAACCATTTTTCTTTTACAATCACTGTGTGCACAAATACAACTGTAAACATAAGTCATTTATGTGGAAAATAACTCCTGTTAACTGTGCAGTCTGAAGCCAGTTATTTGAGCTGCCCATAATTGAATTTTGTCATTGGTAATTTAGGAGCACAGTACCTACCCCCACTGGCTGCTGAGAGACTAAATGAGATGTGTCTACACTGCCTAGCAGATGGGGAGTCTCAAATGATAGCTCTAAGACAGTAAGAGGAAAGAGAGTGGGAGGGACCCTGGTTGTTGTCCACTCACTCAGACGTGTGGGCAGGCTGCCTCCCACGACTCCCTCTCCCTCTGTACATCCCTGGCTGCAAGTGGTCCCCAGTTGAGTCCCTTTGCTTGTCCCCTGGGACCTGACTGCAGAGACCGTTGTCCCTTGCCCCTTGCGAGCTCTAGGAGTTTGGCAGATCTAATGAAGACCTGGTTTTCAGTTCTGCCTGCTCTAAACCTTGATTTCCTCGCATGATGTAAACCTTGATTTGACCACAAGTTAAAACTGAGTCATCAAATCTGAAGCTGTGCTGTGACTGCCAGCCAGAGTTCTTAGAAGATTCCACAGCAGCGTGAAAGCTCTTCCAACCTGCCCCTGCTTCTTAAAGTGTCTGCTAGACACAGTGACTTCCTTTCAAAGTTCATGCCATATTCTGCTTTTCCCTGCACAGCCAGCCAGAAAAACCCAAATTAAAAGTCCCTCAGGAGAACGACAGTGTGGATAGATGGCTGTTTGGGGAACATGGTCAGTCTGCCGTATTCACAGAGTGGCACATTCAGCATGTCAGACACGTCACGTGCTGCTGGGTTCACTTGATGATGATTACGTGAGGAGCAGCATTCTGAAGGAAGGGTCTGCCCAGCCACCTGCATCTGATTCATTATTTATACACAATTAAAGGTCAGGGTTCAAATGAATTCTGGCATATGGGAAAAGTCATTACTCATGTACAGATCCGACTGAATATTTGTCATTTATCTGGTGACTTCACATACTACCTGTGCCTTGAGACTCAAATTATATTAAGCAGAAGAGATGCTTTAACTCTTTCATTTACTTTAATTGTTGATCTTATTCCACTTTTTCAGATTATCTGAACTCTTTTAAAAAGAGCCCTTGCTTCTTCTTCATGTATTAAAATAGGAAAGGAGGGAAATTTCCTTTTAGAGCTTATTGCATACTAAAGATGAATGCAAATGGTTCGACTATGATTCTTAATGACCCACTATTACCATAGTAGAAAACTCAATACATTAATGCAATACCTCTTTTCACATCATTACTCCTATTGGAACTTTTACCAGGATAATAGCTTGACGTTTAGCTATAGATTTAGGTAGTAAAAATGCATTCTGTCTCCCTGATACCTCTATTCACATAGCATATTGACTGTTTGCAGATCAACGCAATGACAGTCTTTTGGCCTTGTTTTTGAGGCCTCATCTGCTATCATAATGGAGAGAATAGGATTTCCTCTTCAGTAGGTAAATTCCAGTTAAAAGTCTCTTTTAAATTTAGATGTAATCCATGAACTAGAATGTCAATTATGTGTCTGGTGGAAATATTTGTTTGGATAGGTAGTTTTTTGAAAAGCCTATTGCTGCACCTTCAAAGATCTTAGACACAGACCCAGGAGACAGTGATTTTCTTGGCTTCTTTCTATTGAAACCAAGAAAGTTTTCATTGAAACTAGAAAAAAATAAGCAGACACAGCTGCCCTTTTAGTGACTGAGAGAATACTTGAGCTCAAGGTTGGACTAGAAAGGTCTGATCTGAACCCCCTCATGATGTAGGAGCAGAGAGCCCACAGTCTCCTTTGGCTTATCTTGAACTTGCTTGTCCACACACATGCAAATCATTCAGTGTGGTGTAGTCCAAATCCACTTCGTTAATTTGGAGCCATGACTTTCTAATGTGTGCTAATTTGGACACATGCATTTCACAACCCAAGAAAAGCAGGATTGCTATGAAAATTAACTGTATAAATAATTTTACAAGGGGGGGGGAGATGTTTACCTGCTAAGACAGTGGATTCAGCCATTTTGAAGTACACATTTTTATATACATAAATAGGATGCTAAATGGAAATATTTTATTCTGTTTACTAAAACAGGACTTCAAGAACGTTTTGGAAATTATCTAATTAGTAAATGTTCTTGTGGACATTTGAAGTCAATAAGACCTTGCTTCTTTAAATAGATCCTATTAATGAAACACTTCCTGCTAATTCAGATAGACCATTTCCTCCCAATTAGTCAAAATTTGTAAGCTAATGTATTTGCTTCTATTAGAAACAAAACTGGAAAATTTGCTTATTTATCAAATGCTTGAATTCTTCTTTAGAAAAAGGCACTATTGTAGGTGTTTGAGGGAGACAAAAGAGATGAAGACCCTGAAGTTACGTAGAATCTAGTGGCAGAGATTTGAAAGCATGTGCACTTCCAGGGATAGCCTCTCCTCGGCACCTCCCCACCTTGCTCTCCCGGTCCCCCCATATCATACATTGGGCAGCCTGGTTGATTTTCTCCCCAGTCATTAATTCTGCTTTCTAAGCATCACTGCCCCTCTCTGCAGGTGGGGCCTCAATGGAACCTTTCCACTAAGACTTTTATCATAGCCCTACATCTTCCTCTCTCTCCCCAGTCACACTGTCATCCTGGTCACTTCTCTGTCCACATGACAGGTGGCCTAGCCTATGTAGTCGCTGGACCTCGTCCACGGTGACATTCACCTGTGCTGCATTTCAGCCCTGCACTGTTGGCCACACCTTAGCATCCTCACAGAGGCTGCTCCTCAGCTGCTGCTGTATGCTCCGGTATCTCAGGGGACAGTTCTTCCAGCTCTGTGACCCCTGCGTGCCAACCCATTGACATGTGCGTTCCCTGATCTCTATAGATATCTCCAAGCCCATGAGCCTTTTTCTGTCTTCACATCCTTGTCCTCCCTAGATTTGGGGGGTGAAGGAGCGGGGAGGGAGTGGAGAGGTGAGTTCATTCATGCTAGGTCACACTTGCAGCATCTTCAAGGGATTATATATTTGTTCTTCTGCCAAAACTGCCCAGCAACATCCTGAGCCTAGACCAGCCCTGTCATCCATTGTCCTAAAGGAGCTGCAGGCGACCCAGGTGGAAAGCCTGTAGCCTGTCGCCACACTGCATAGCCCTACCCCATAGCTCCTCTGCAGCTTGGCAGCTGTATTAGTTGTCTGTGGTCCGCTTCCTCTTCGATTCTTCTGAGAGGATCCCTCACCTCCCCTACACCCTCCATCCTCCAGAACCCCTCACCCCTGAGCCCACTGAGGCCTCAGGAGTGTTTGCTCTAGCCTAGAACCACTTCTGAATCGACCATCTTCCCTTCCCATGGGTTCAGAAAAGGACGTTTCCCTCCTTCTGTTAGAGGAAGCTCCTCCATATCGATTCCAGATCTATCAGCCCCAGCCCCCCAGGGTGGTGCCTTTGACCATCTCCTTTTTCCCTTTATCCTGTTCTCTTCTGCCACACCTCTCCTCCCTCAGCCTCCACCCCATGCCCAAGTCCCCATCCCTCAGCCCTCCTGTCTCCCCTCTTCTTCTGCCCTCCCCTCTGGGTCAGGTGTCCTGAGAGTGGCCACCCTTCCTGGCCCTTACCGAACTTCAGAGGGCACCAAGCCATCTCTCCAACCCTCCTACCCCTCTTCTGCCCTGCAGCCTGCTGGTCCCTCGTTTTTGTTAGAACCACTCACTGGCCTTCCTACCACTCTCCCCGCCCCTCCTGCCTGGCCAGCCACACTTGAGCCCTTTCAGGCATTCTTCTGCCTCCACCTTCTCCTTGGCAGCGTAGCATGCCCCAGGGCTCCCATCCCAGCCTATGCCCTTTCCACTCTCTGTGTTCTCGCTGGTGAGCATTCTCTGTTTTGTTTTGTTGTTGCTGCTGTTGTTTTTTGAGTCAGAGCCTTGCTCTGTTGCCCAGGCTGGAGTTCACTGGTGCGATCTTGGCTCACTGCAACCTCCTTCTCTCAGGTTCCAATGATTCTTCCACCTCAACCTCCTTAGTGCTGGGACTGCAGACGCATGCCACCACGCCTGGGTAATGTTTTGTATTTTTGGCTGAGATGGGGTTTTATCATGTTGGCCTGGCTGGTATCAAACTCCTGACCTCAAGTGATCCACTCGCCTCGGGCTCCCAAAGTACTGGGATTGCAGGTGTGAGCCACCATGCCCAACCTCTCTCAGTTTTAACCACCACTGTGCCTCTTAAAGCAGTGTGTTCAGCTTGGCCCCTTCTCTGAACTGTAGATTTCTGTCTAAATACACTTGGCCTCCTTGTCTGTAGGTACCGCATCCACAGATTCAACCAGCTGCAGATTGAAAATGTTCAAAAAAAAAAAAAAAATTCAATGCAACAGTAAAAAATAATGCAAATAGGCTGGGCACCTCTCCACTACTGTTATATGCTCCAGAGTCTCAGGGCACAATTGTACAAGTTGCTTAAGGTCTTGCTTGATTGCCCAGGCTGGAGTGTAATGGTGTGATCATAGCTCACTGCAGCCTCGAACTCCTAGGCTCAAGTGATTCTCCTGCCTCAGCCTCCTGAGTAGCTGGAACCACAGGCTTGTACCACCACTCCTGGATTTATCTATTTATTGATTGACTGACTGGTTGATTGATTGATTAACTGAGACAGGGTCTCACTGTGTTGGCCAGGCTGGTCTCAAACTCCTGGCCTCAAGCAACCCTCACACCTTGACCTCCTAAAGTGTTGAAATTACAGGTGTGAACCACCATGCCTGGCCTATATCAGGGACTTGAAGATCTGCAGGTTTTGGTACCTGCTGGGGGTCCTGTAACCAAGACTATATCTGCCATCTCCATGTGGGTGTACCACAGACACCCCAAACTCAGCATGCTCCAAACCAAGCCTGCTGATGTTCTTTCAGCTCACACACCATCTGTTTCTTCTCTTTTTACCACATCATATAATTAACCAAACAATGCCAGTTCTCTGAGAGGCCCTAGATGCTTCACTAGCTCAGACTTTCACAGTAGCTTCCTGAAGGGGAACCCCCGCTTCACTCTGGGCTCCCTGAAATGTATCCGCCACACTAATGACATTGATCTTACTGCATAGTTGGATTGTTTCCACGTGTTTGACAGTAGAGATCACATATAGCTGCTTTTTTTTTTTTTTTTTCAAATTATTCCCTTAAGATAAATTTCCAGGAGTAAGATTACCAGTCTAAGGGTATACCATTAAATATTACTCTTATTTTTCAAAGGAGTTTTGCCTGTTTGCATCAACAGTAATATTTAAATGTACCAATTTTATCAGTATCGAGTATTAGCTTTCTAAATTTTTTTCTAATTTTAGTAGGTATAAAATGTGTTTTGCAGTTCTTTGGTTTACATATTAATTGGACATTTTTCCTAATATGTTTTATTAAACATTTTTTGCCCATTTATCTATAGGGACTTTTGAAATTATTCTTTTATTTGAATGAGCTCTTTTCTGTCAGTACTTTCTTTTGCCCTTTTTGTTTTTTAAGAGAAACTTTTTAAAACATTGAAATTACCAATATTTTAAATACCAAGGAGGTAATGTGATGTGATGGCCTACCAGATCTTCACCTTATGAAAAACAAGTTGAAAAGATGAGTTTAAAAGTGCTCAGGAGTGAGTGTGAGCCAGAAATGTCAACCCCAGCGCTGCATGTGCAGACACAGACTGTGCACAGCCTTCCCATGATCATCGTCCTGCCTCCCTTGTGTCCTGCCATGGGGTTCTCCCTTAGTTCCCTTCCTGCTTAATCAGGTAGTTCCTTCCTGGGAGCTCATGTGATGTACAAGGGATTGACATGAAGTAGAATTGGAACTTTCATCATGACACCAACTGCATTATTGAGTACTGATTGAGTTAGTAGAAATCATCATGAGAAATATCTTTTCATGTAATTTTGCATGCAATTTTGAATTGACAACAAAAAAAGTGAAGTCTCTTAATACATTTGCTAAACCCTGTCATAATGTCAGTAGACCCTTAGGAAACATTTTCTTCTCTGCTTATAAGACAGACACATGGATGTGGAACCAGTAAAAAGAACCAGTAAAAAGAGCAGCTTCCTTACAAACTCCTCAGTGATTATCACCAGTTTCATTTTGAAGCACGACGCATTGGACCTAGCCAGACCTGCCAATCTCCATCTTTCCCAAAGAAATATAATAGAGACACTGAAGATATATCGTGCAGAACTGACATCATTTAGAAATATACTTTTTTTAAGAATATATTTCTGTTTCATATCTGCATGTTTTACTTGCTAAGGTATTTAACAATATTGTACATTTTGTTTTTCAGTCTTCACAGAAAGTACTGTAGAGGTAACCATGTGGATAAGCTTCCTGGCCCGAGATTGGGTACAGATTCTACAGGATCAAATTGAACTGGCCAGAAGGAGGTTTAAAACAGGCTCAGGTATGACTAAGGTGCACAAAAATAATTGGAGAAGCACTTACGAATTCTTAGACTTTATGAAGTATAATACTTGGCTCTAGGTTATTTCAGTGTCTTGTCTTTTGAAGGAAAAACTGTGTATAATATGCAGTGATTTGATCTCTTAAAGTCTTATTCATATATGAAAAGATCTCTTTTCTTCTGTTTGCCTATTGATTTTTGTTTGGATCTGCATGACTTTATAAAAGTACAAGTTGCTTGAGGTTAAAAAAGAAGAAGAAGAAGAAGAAGAATCTCTTCTACCAGCAACACCACATCAAGTAAAAGGGATTTTAAGGTGGGGGTGTGTGCACGTGTGCATGCACAGATTGTGTGTGTGTGTTTAAAATTCTGGGCTGGAGCTTCTGGGATTATTCTTCCAGGAAAAGTCAGCACCAGTTGAATTGTGACCATTCAGATTTGGTCATTGAAGTCTCAGCTTCCCCAAAGTGACAGTGGGGGCCAATGTAGTAGTGAAGAATCCCTGTGTAGTTAGCTTTCTCCCATCAAGTAAGAATGATTATATCAAGGAGGCCACAAATCTCTAATTTCATCTAAATTAGTGTAGCCATTATGAAAAGCAGTATGGAGTTTCCTCAAAAATTAAAAAATAGTTGGGAGGTTGAGACAGAAGGACTGCTTGAGTCCAGCAATTCAAGACCAGCCTGGGCAACATCTCCAGATGTTTTGTGGAGATGGAGACCCTATCTACACACACACAAACACATACACCCCTTAAAAATTAGCCAGGCAAGATGGCACACACATGTTGTTCAACCTACTTGGGAGGCTAAGGTGGGAGGATCGCTTGAGCCTAGGAGTTAGAGGCTGCAGTGAGCTATGATTGGCCACTACACTACAGTCTGGGTGACAGCGAGACATTGTTTCTTAAAAAAAAAAAAAAAAACATAATGGGGAAATTCTGTAGAAGGCTGTTCTCAGAGACCCAGAAAGACCTTGCTGGCAGTGGATCACATGACTAAGAAACACAGTTTTAATGTTGTTCTGGTGCCTTCATTATGCTGCATATTTTAGACATAAACACACCCGATTTTCCTTCTGTCATCAGATGCTGAGAGCGTTTATTGTGAGTTCTGGTCTCTATGCCCTTTCCCTGTCCCACCAACAAAGAGGCACGCACCCAGTAGGGATATGCCGCCACATCCCTCTTCTCTTTCCCACAAGCAGACTGGCCAGGGAACACATCCTGTAACCATGTCACATTTCTATTAATAATTCATATCACAAATGCCCATTTTACCCATTTCTACAGGATGAGATCCAAGCCATAGCCTGCTCCCCACCCCTCCCCTCCTCGAGAAGCCTCCACTCACTTGGAAGACTGCACACTCCTGCCCCTTAGACATCAGAATATTTGATGTCGAACATTGTAACTTTTGACCGCTGGTTTAGATGATCTGCCCAGATACTTGTGATCGGCACCATTGGCCCTTCTCTTCTGTGTTCCTAGCAGAAGTGTCACATAGATATTGCACAACTTAAACCTTATTTATCATATCTAGCTCCATTCCTGGAACGAGGTAGAGACTCTGACTCCACAAAGTAATGGGCTACTGCTTAAGGAAGCCTGCACTGCCTCTAAAAAAAAAAAGTGCCCCACACAGATTTGAAAGGCCATTATGTGACTCCAAAATAGAAATTCATTGGGGGCTCTCATCACATGGAATAATCTTTATTCTATAACTCCAATGATTCCTTTCCTGGTATACATTTTTATCATTTTCATTAGATGATTTTTCTCACAGCTGAAATCATAATATATTAACTTTGTTAGATCTCAGAGTAAAGATGTCACTGCTGTTAAATGTTTATTGGACTTGCTCAATCTTTTCCAAACTTAACAACCTGATTGTCACCAGGGAAGAAAGATTGTGAGCTTGTTGTTGCAGATAGATGTTATAATTAAATTTGAATAATACAATAATGCTTTTCCTCCTTGACTCTCGGCCCCTATTCGTGCAGCTAGCATGTTCTAATTTATATATAATCTATATTTTTTGTTATATGTGTTTTTTTCTTACTAAAGCACATAATAGCATAGGCCTGTTTTTTCAAAGGGAAGATAGCTGAATTACAAATGGAAGATGAGTTTATACCCCAAACTGATCTTGTTATAACTAAATGGAAAGCAATTATACATGTAAAGAAAGTGGGTAAAATATAAAATAAACTAGAACTCGAAGATTTAAGAAATTAGCTCATATTCATGCATGTGGTATATTTGGACTATTAATAGCAAAGAGATGAATAGCCCAGACATTAACCCGATTCATGTCCTTGGCATTGTTATTTACTAGCTGTGTTACCTGGAGTGAGTTTCCTAACCTCTGTCTCACTTTCCTCATTTGTTAAGATGGGCAGAACAACAGACCCACCTTGTAGAGTCTCCTAAGGCTTCAGTGACACATTGCATGTCAAGTGCTCAGCAAGCCTTTAATAAATGGTGGATATTTCCATGATTATGATGATTATTGAAGGATTTTTAAAATCCTAGGCAATGAGAGAACTACCATGCAGACCATCTGTCTATTCCAACCCACTCAAACCAATCAGAAGAAAATAATGTCTTCTAAATATAAACATGTTCATTATTTGTCATATATAAAATAATTTCTAAAAGCCATAGAACAAAATTTAAAACTAAAGTCTTGCATCCAGAGGGAAACACAGTTCACATTTTAGTATGTCCTGTATTTTTTTTTCTGTAAACTTGTTTCCAGAATTTTAATCACATCATTTATCCCATGGTTTGACTGAATACTTTTGTTATTAAATATTCATCTAAAACATCATTTTTGGTGGTTGCTAATCTTCTCCAACCTAGATTGGTCTTGCATATTTCATCCCTTCTCAGTGATTTCTTTTTGTGGTGGATCTAGCAGGTCAGCAGACAAGGGGTCTTTCACTAATGCCAGTGAGTGTTCATCTGAGGACAAGATGTTGGAAGATGAAGGAGACAGGGGAGCCTTACATTGTTTCTAGCCATAGATAAGCCCTGATTATGTTTAAAGTAACAACAATAAAAACAAGTATGTAGTACTGGTTTAGCCTTCTACTGACTCAGTGTTACAACATGGTGCCAAGGCTGACATCATTCAACAGCCTCACAAGGGCTGCCCACACACATTATGCAGTCAGCATGGGCCTTCCTGTGGGGACCACAGACATTGGGTCTTGGAGGGCACCACCAAAACTATCCCAGCACCCATAATATGTTTTCCCCTCTCCCCACATGTTAGCGGAAACTACCAAGCCCATCCATTATCAGGAGACACGTGAGGAACTTTTTTTTTTTTTTTTTTTTTTTTATCATTTAACAGAAGGTTTTGTGTGACTGAAAGATCTACCTTTGGAAAACTACCAAGGAGATGGATACATCAGAGATGAGGGAAGGTTTGCATTTTAAAATGTGGAAATGGAGAATGTTTTGAAGCAACGCTTGTTCCTTCTTCGTGACCACATTGATGCCAGAGTTAGATTGGCAACTCTAGGATCTGAATCAGTCAACTCCAAAGAAAGGTTAATTCTCAAGATTTCCTAAGTTGCCCCCGAGGAGTGGTTCCCATGATGCCAAGTGCAAGTCTACAGTAGGAATTCACCAACACAGCCCCTTGATGACCCTATTTAGACAATTCACCCTACATGCTGGTTTGATATTTAAGCCTATGTAAGTAAGTAAAAATAAACAGAAATCATCAGTGATTACTAGAATGAGGTTCCTAAGATTTAAAAAATTGTAATACAGGAAAGTTTATATCACTATTATCAAAAAATATTGTATTCAAATAATGATATTAACATCTATAATATGAACCAATAGCTGAAAAGGGAAAGAATGGTGAAAATCTTCTAGCTGTGCTTCCCAAGTGATCTCCCTCTCCCAAGTGCCCCACCGCCCCGGGCATCTGCACTGCCTGTCCTCCCCATGTCATGTGACACAGTGAGCTTTTCTTATTTGAAAACCACTCCCTTTGAAGTTTATATTCACCTCCAAGTGGTGAGTACAGAATGCCTTTGTATTTTCCTATCTGAAGATGGAGATATGTTTCCAATGAGAAAATTGAGCACAGAGGGTGCTAGAAGGGCCTCATGAAACTGAAAAAAGTAGTCAAGGAATCTGAGAATGAGAAGGAAATTGAGAGCTCACCTAGTCCAATCCCTTTTTATCCAGTCCTTTTATTTTACAGGAAAAAAAACTGAGGCCCAGAAACATTAAGTGACTTTCCCAAGGTCTCACAGCTGGTTGATGGCCTGGCTGGAACCCAGGTCCCTTGACTCCCAGCCATGATACCGTATGGATTTCTCATACCTAAGCCAAAGCTGGCTTTTCTCTGCATATTTCTTAGAGATCCCAAGAGATGATGGATGCGCTATGCCTTTAGGAGTCCACTTCACTGTCTAAGTCTTTACTGTTAAAATGTTCATCGTCATTTGGCCTGGTTCTCTGAAGCTCAAACTCAGTTCTTCCAGTCTTTTCTCAAACTTTACCCAAGGTTTTTAGGTCATAATGAAGACAATATAACACAGTTGCAGGTCTTTTTACTAAACTATTGATACATATTTGATACAAATCACTAAGCAGCATGATAAATAAAAACATTTATCCCTTTAAGAATTCCACCTTTCTTGCACGTGTGGTATCATCCTTGAACTTGAGCCTCATTGGTCAGAACCACAGGAGTGACCAAGGGCTCTGATACACACTCTCATTACCCAGTTTATCTGAGCTAGCAACAGTTAGTTCTTTCTAAAGATTCAACAATGCTTTTATTGCTTTTTTTTTTTCCCCCTCCTTCCAAATTTGTGTGCCTGGGGGAAGGGCAGGGAAAGGGGTTTAAATCTTTAAGTGTTTCTATAAACCAGAAGCGACTAGGGCAGTGTTACAGGCAGAAAGTCAGATGACATTTGTTTGGATGCATTTAAGCAACCTTCTATTATTCATCACGTTTTAACAAAAATGGATCCACTTCTATAGTGCATCCATTTTATTTTCCCTTAACCCTCTTCACTAAGCCTTTTGGAGCAACTACCAGGAATCAGCCCTGTGTTGGGTGCTGGTGTACAAATGCCCTCAGACTAGTGTGAGAGGCAGAAGGAATTACATAGATGCTATAGCACAGACGTGTGGAAAGGGCCTGGGGCTCAAGAAAAGCCACCCAGGAGCTAGCGACAATTCACATAAAAAAAGTATAGAGAAAGTGAAGTCAAAACAATGCTTTCTAAAATTTAAAATGGGGCTTCCAAATTTGAAATGGGGGATGTTCATCTGGACTTAGCAATTGTCATAAATTGGCATTTTACATACTTTTTAAAAAATTAATAAAAGTGTAAGGAAGAACATTTCAATTGCTGTTACCACCCAGAGACAACCATTATTGGATGACTTTTTGCAAATGTTTCTCCATTTTATTTATTTATATGGTGGAGATCAAACATGTAAAATTTTGTTTCCTAAGTTTTTCTTTGTTTTTACTTAACAAGCATTTTTCCACTTCAGGGCAAATCTTCATATGCATTATTACTACTATTACTATTTTGAGATGGAGTCTCGCTCTCACCCAGGCTGGAGTGCAGTGGTGCCATGTGCATTATTTTAATAGCTGCATGATACTCTGTTTTGTGGGTAAATTATATTTTATTAGGCCATTTTCTATTACTGGATAGTATGTGGATATACTCTAATAGTAATACACATTCATGGGCTTTCTCATAAAACATCATTACAAATTTCAAATTTCTACAATTTTTCATGGGAGGACAACTAAAGCCTTGGCTAGAAACTTAGCGACTTAACTGTGAAACACAGACATCTCCCCAGTAAGTTCTTTACTTGTCCAGAACACCCACCTCCAGCCATGTCACAGACACATGGACAACTCTTCCTTAGAGAAGCGGCTCTCCCCCTTCATTTTCTTGACTCTGTTGTGGTAATATATTTGACACCAGGAGAGAAAACATGGAAGACACAGAACCAGATTTCATTGCCTAGACTTTGATTTTAGTGACATTGTTCAGTGGCATATTTAACTTCTGTTTGAAATTCCACAAAGATCCACGTAGCATTTCAGGCTCCTGCAAAGTGTGGGTGTTCTATCAAGCTTACCTGTCATGTTTGAATCATTTCATATACTTTCTTTGTAATGTGTGATAATCAAGCCTCCAATTTGATACTAGATTTTTAAAATCATTTTTAGGATTGATTCATTACCCTTTAAAAGTCCAGCATATGATTCAGTTAGTTCGTTGTCCATTAAAAAGAAGTAGTTCTCTCTTCCCCATTTTCATTCAGTACCTCAGTGTGAATAGAGCTTTGACACATATTTATTTTAATGTAAATTGCTTAGATGCAGTATAAAGGAACATGGCTCTTTCCAGTGCTGAGAGAGCAGTTGTGAAGGCCAAGATTAATTAGACCTTCATCATCTTAGAAGATGAAGAAGACGAAAAAGTGATTTTGGGAGAAGGATAGCTCTGACCCATTAGATGAAATCATTCATGACATCAGTGCCGCCCAGATAGCCATTTGTAACTAAGTGCAAATGACCTATGAGTTCTTAGGAAAGAAAAACCTTTCACAAAAGTTGCATCAATACAATGACAAAATAACTAATTAAAAGGTGAGAAAATCAATCGGTTATCAACATCATGATACCTCACAGCCATTTTAACAGATGGTTTTAACTGAGTGGTACAGGGTTTTGGCACCATGTGGCAACTAGCTAAAAATGTACTGAATATTTTATCATTTATTTGCTTCCTAGTATACTTGACCTTCACTTTATATAAAACTAATACATGAAAATCTCGATTTATTTTAAAAAGATATCTTGCCACAAAAGTATTTGTTTTATAGAAATATTTACCTCCAGATTTCTTTCTCTAATAAGATGGTGAATTTAAAATACTGTGTTATTTAGAAACATTGCATTTGCACTTCATTTATTGTATAAAGAAAATTGCATCGAATCTTTGCCACTTGACCCAAAGGCCAAAATTGGCAGGAAAGAAATTTGGACTGCAGATCACCAAACCCTGGGTTCACACCTGCCTACCGGCAATTGCAATGCCTTCCCCTAGCCCTGGATTTAGGAAAGTGCAGAATGTTAAGAGCTAAAAGTTACTGTAGAGGCTACTCAGTCCCACCCCTCATTCTGCAGGTGGGGCAACTGATCATGAATGAGGGTAAGCAGTTGCCCAGAGTCCGTTAACCCCTCTGTAGTCAGGGCCCTGCCTAGAACCCAGATTTCCTGACTGCCCTGTCCAAAGTACTCATGTCACATCACACTGAAATGCTAAACCTAGAGATAGGAGGGGTGCTCTGGGATAAATTCCTATTCCACCAAAGACCGGCCAGTCATCAAAGAGAAGGCATCCCTGTACTGTGACAAAAAGCTGGCTTTAGGTGTGGCTTGTGGAATCAACCTAACTACTACCCAAGTTACATCTTGTATATGTCTGGCTTATTTTTCTTCTTTCTGGGGCTACAAGGAAGGTTTGGAGAAATTATTTCCATCATACCTTTCTGTTAGCCTTTTTCCATTTCTGCCCAGTAAGTAATCCCTTTCCTGAAAACGGTCCCTTTGTTTTATCAAGTGGTCTCGTGAAGTACTGTGAACCGTGGCTCCTCTGTTTCTCGCACCATGGGTTTTAGAATCTGTCCTCTGCCTCCCGGAAGGAAATATTACCCAAGAGAAGGGAAAAGATTAATTAGTGACCTTTCACTCTGTTAAAATAGGATGAGTATGTTGCTGGTAAAGGCAGAAACACTAACTTCCAACTGTGGTCTGTTAGAGATTCGCCAGGAGCCTTCAGAAGCACTGCCTTCCACGGCGGGGCCATGGCTTGGAGTGTTTAGCACCTGGGGACAGGTGGGACTTGTTCAACCCAAATATATGTGGGATGAATGGATCCACACATTGGAAATACATATCAAAACTGCAACAGTAAAATCATATTGCAGGGCATGATGACTCATGCCTGTAATCCCAGCACTTTGGAAGGCCTAGGCGGGCTGATCACGAGGTCAGGAGTTGGAGACCAGCCTGGCCAATATGGTGAAACCCCATCTCTACTAAAAATACAAAAATTAGCCAGGCATGGTGGCATGCGCCTGTAGTCCCAGCTACTCAGGAGGCTGAGGCAGATGAATCGCTTGAACCCGGGAGGCGGAGGTTGCAGTGAGCTGAGATTGGGCCACTGCACTCCAGCCTGGGCAACAGAGTGAGACTCCGTCTTAAAAAAAAACCAAAAACCTCATTTTATAAATTAAAATTGTGTTTACTTACTGTGACTACTGTTCAGACTTTATTTGGAAATCCTTTTCATACACTTCCTCAGCAAAAAACCAAAAAAAACAAAAAAAGCAAAACAAAACAAAAACGTATCTATGGGTAATGTCTCAATCTTCTGTATATATGTGTTATTAATATGTAAATATTTAGATTTTTAAAAATTACTATGTTCTTTTTTTTTTTTATTATACTTTAAGTTCTAGGGTACATGTGCATAACGTGCAGGTTTGTTACATATGTATACTTATGCCATGTTGGTGTGCTGCACCCATCAACTCGTCAGCACCCATCAATTCATCATTTATATCTTGTATAACTCCCCAATGCAAGCCCTCCCTCCTCCCCCCTCCCCCCTCCCCATGATAGGCCCCAGTGCGTGATGTTCCCCTTCCCGAGTCCAAGTGATCTCATTGTTCAGTTCCCACCTATGAGTGAGAACATGCGGTGTTTGGTTTTCTGTTCTTGTGATAGTTTACTAAGAATGATGGTTTCCAGCTGCATCCATGTCCCTACAAAGGACGCAATTACTATGTTCTTTTAAAAAGAATTCAATACAAGCCTGATTTTGAAAATGGTATAAACACTGTGCTGTGATCTCAATTCCCAAGATGCTTTTTATGTTCGATCTGGAAGAATACAATAAATTGAACGTGTGTGCAGATCTTGCCTGTGTGCCGGTCTTCCTGTGTTTATGAAGAGAAGTCAGTGCTGTTCGTTAATTAAAAGGTATTATTAATACTCTGATGATCTCCCACAGGAGTTATATCTCCTGATGAAGTTAATTTTAAAAAATGAACAACCTAGATTGCTGCCGCAGTGAGAGCCTTCAGACCCTGGAAAGGCTGTGTCTGGCGGGTAGATGAATGGTTACAGCAAGTCCCACAGAAACACTTCAGCCTTAAGTACTGAGATGCTTGAAGCCTAATCTGAAATACATTAGGTAGCTTTTAAATCTTCGCTTAAAAGGTTAAGCCCTGCTTCTATGGAAACAACAGGTCAGATGGACAAATCAATCTTCTCTGATGCAGAGTGGCTCCTGCTGCAGAATCGCTCGCTGCCCCTCTTGGAACATGGGATGGCGCCACTCCTCGTTGGGCACCTGCTCCGGCTGCCTCCCTGCTCTGAGCTGGCTGCATCCACGGGCTGGACTCCGGCTCCACTGGAGGTTCAATTTAGGGTTTGACTCTGGGCCCCTGGTTTTAGAGGGGTCTGGAACAGCTGTGAGGAGAGGCAGGTGGGTGGGGGTGGAGCTACTGCCTAGGAAGGCCACTCACACATGGGCTGGGAGCCCCAGGGCTAGCTGTTGCAAAAACAGATGTAGGCTCCAGCTCGTGAGTCTTGCCAATGTCCGCGCTGCTCTGAAGCTGGAGCCTGGCTCCTATCCTAGCCTCTGCCCTGATGCCCCCAGCTTCCTGGGGTCCCTTGTGTCAGGGGCCCATGTCGTATCTTTTGGCCCAAGGCCTCTGGGATGCTCCTGATCCCACAGGGCTGGCAGGGATCGGTGCTTTGTAGGTATCCTGGCAGAACAGCCCAAAGACCCCTCTAACCCAATGGCCAGGGGATCCCATTTCACCACAGTAGGCTCTCCTGGAAGACGCTTGCACACCTGTCTCAGTTGTCACCTCTCCTATCCTCTCCCCCCACAACCCCCCCCCCCACTCTTTCCAGAGATCTGGGGACACAGCAGGCTCATTTCCCAGCAGCACCTGAGTTCAGCTGTACCATTTACTGAACACCAACTGGGCAGACACTGTGGGTGTTTAGGGCGACCAGTTTCAGGATGAAAGAGAAAAGGGGGCAAGAGGGGAGGCAGGGGCACGTCCTGGCACGAAACTGTGCCAGGCTAGCACCATCCCGAGGGTCTGGGACAGCATGGGCAGCCGCAAAGCACCTGAAGAGAAAGGTCTTGATCGGGAGTCCTATCTTATGTTCATCTGCCTGGCTGAGGCTGGAAGCATTTGCAGGAGAGGGTGAGCTGAAGACAGGATCCCATGAAGAGGCTGTTGGAAGAGGCTCAAAACCCAAAGCCACATCTGAGAAAGAATCAGCTCAGGCTGGAGGAGGGAGAATGTGTCAAACCTGACAGGTTTCTGGCTTGGGAACCAGGAGGGTGTCACTTTCACTTACTAAGGTAAGGAACACAGGGGCCTGGCGATTTGGAGGAGACAGGGGAGCTACTCCATTTGTTCATTTGTTCATTCATTCATTCATTCCACAGGTGCTTATGTTGGGCCCTGCACTGTTCTGCCGGGTGGAGTGCAGCGGTGAACCAAAGTCCCTACTCTTGCAGAGCTCACCTCAGACAATGTCACAAGAAAAGGGACAGATGGCAGAACCCTGGGAAGAGCAGCAGCTCATGTTCCTGAACAATACCAGGGAGAGAGCTGAAATGGGAGCTTTGTCCCAAACCAGCCAAGACTTCAAGCACCATTCATTCCTCATAACTCAGGTCTCAGCTATACTTCATCATCAGAGAGGGATTCACAACTGTCCCACGTCAAGCTCAATTAAGTCACAGCCTCTGACCCTTCACGTCGCTTGCCTCTCTCTGAAATTATCTTATTTATGTGTGTGTTTATCACCCATCTTTCCACTGGAATCTAAGCCTTGTGATGTCAGGCTGTTAAGATTTCAGGCCCTGGTGAAAACATGTTCAGGGTACCCTTTCTCCCCTTTGCCTGGCAAGAGTGGACTGATTAAAGTTGGACCTGAGGTTTCTATGAATATGAAACCGAGTTGTTCTGAATAGAGTGAGCCGTGGCCTCCCAGTGCTGCCAGTTATAGGAAGTGATTTCCCTTCTCCCATCAGCCCAAACTGGGAGCCTTTATCATAGAACCCAAGAGTGAAGGGAGGGAGGGTCAGGCCGGTTGGACGGTGGCCATATCATGGGATGGATCAGGAGCCTTTTACTACACTCTCCTTTCCCCTATATCCCATTGTCTTAGATCACCTGGACTTGCCTTTGCTCCTAATGCCACCCCCTCACCGCTCTTCATAATTGAGGAAATTGTGCCAAAGAGATGCAGGTTGTGCTCCATGATAATTTAATAAATTCTAGTGATTCAGACCAACTTGAATTTACACAGATCAACTCCTATTGTGTTTTGTAACCTCAAAAGCATGAAATTGATTATCCCCCCTAAAATTATATATACAGATATGTGTTTATATGCATATTTATTTCTATTTTGTTATTTGTGAAATTTTAAAAACGTTTAAATGAATCACAGTTTAAAAAATATGTTCTAGAAATGGAGCTTGGAGTGGGCAGTTCCCCACATGCTTTACACACATTGATATTCCAAATAGACCTAATAATTAAAGGACTTTTTAATTGTTTTATTTTTGGCCATTTTGGGCTTCTGACTGAAAAATGGAAAGAAATTTTAAACCTAAACTCTGAAACTAAGCTACTTTATCATTCCTTTAAAATGCTTTCCAAAAGTGAAGCTGATATAAGCACAATCAAGGGAGGAGTGGTCAGCAACCAGCTGTCTAGACTTCCATTTGTGCCTATCCTCTAACACGGTGCCAAAACATTTGAAACATGGAGAGCCCTCCCTGCGAACATGGAGTGAAAAATCAATTTTACAAGGGAAATTAAGCATCCTGAGTTGTTTCAATGAAGTGGTGGCCCAGTTGCATATTCAGTTAGAAAAACTATATTCTGCTATACTCGAGCAATGGAGGGAGAAAGAGAATATATTAAAATAGAGGATACTTACTCTGTATATTATTAAGTATCCTCCACACACACATACACACACACATATACATATACATATATATATATTCATTAAGTATAAACTCACATGATCACAAGGTCTCACAATAGGCCATCAGCAAGCTGAGGAGCAAGGAAAGCCAGTTCCAGTTCCAAAACTGAAGAACCTGGAGTCTGATGTTCAAGGGCAAGCAGCATCCAGCACGGAAGAAAGAGGCTGGGAGGCCAGGCCAGTGTAGCCTTTTCACATTTTTCTGCCTGCTTTACATCCTGGCCATGCTGGCAGATGATTAGGTGGTGCCCACCCAGATTAAGGGCGGGTCTGCCTTTCCCAGCCCACAGACTCAAATGTTCTTCTCCTTTGGCAACACCTTCACAGACATACCCAGGATCAATACTTTGCATCCTTCAGTCCAATCAAGTTGGCACTCAGTGTTAACCATCACACCATCCTATGAAACTGATACCCCTGCTGTCCCCACTTAACAGATGAAAGAGGTGAGGCACCTTGTTCTAGCTCACATAACTAAGAAGGAGTTTTTTCACGAGGATTGAACCAGGGAGTACGACTTCAACTCACATTCTTAGCATCTGTTTTGCCTGTCAAGTAGCCTGATTAGTGGAGAGAAGCATCCAGAATAACCCCAGTGGGGGCCCAGCCCATGGGATTCGCCTTTACAGTGATCTTTATACTTCAGTTTGCACAAAAGCATTGAACCAGGAATGATAGCCTATGTTGACTAAACGCTTCTTACGAGCCAGGCATTGTCATAAGTATTTTACAGATAACAATTCCATTATCGATTATAAGCCTGGGAGTACTATTATCTCTATTCCCACTTCACAGGTGAAAAGACTGAGTTACAGAGAGCATAAGTAACTTGCCCAAAGTCACATAGTTAACAAGTAGCAGAGCCAGGATCCAACCCCTGGCCTTCTGATCTAGAGTCTGTATTGCTGATCTCTACGCTGTGGGATGTACTTCTGGGGAAATGTGTTGTAAACTGGTTCTATGTCAGGACTTGTTTGAAGTGTGTTATTTGAATCATCTCATTGGAAATGTCCCTAACACACTGCCAGAAAGTGGCTGGGAAGTAATTTCTTCAACCTAACAGCTAATAAATGTTACCAGGCCAAGTGCAGTGGCTCACGCCTGTAATCCCAGCACTTTGGGAGGCCAGCGAGGGTAGATCACGAGGTCAAGAGATTGAGACCATTCTGGCCAACATGGTAAAGCCCAGTCTCTACTAAAAATACAAAAAGTTAGCTGGGTGTGGTGGCGCACACCTGTAGTCCCAGCTACTTGGGAGGTTGAGGCAGGAGAATCACATGACCCCAGGAGGCACAGACTGCAGTGAGCCGAGATTGAGCCACTGCACTCCAGCCTGGCAACAGAGCAAGACTCTGTCTCAAAGAAAAAAAAAAAAAAGTTTCCAAGGGAACCTAGTAGAATGATTCCAAGAGGGCGCTTTGTGATCAGAATGACTAGCACGCAAATAAATACTGGCTATACTTTTTTTTTTTTTTTTGAAAGGGTATTTATTGCTCTGTGGCCCAGGCTGGAGTGCAGTGGTGCGATTTTCGCTCACTGCAACCTCTGTCTCCCTGGTTCAAGAGATTCTGCTGGCTCAGCCTCCCCAGTAGCAGGAATTACAGGCACACGCCACCACATCTGGCTTATTTTTGTATTTTTAGTAGAGACAGGGTTTAACCATGTTGGCCAGGCTGTTCTCAAACTCCTGGACCTCAAGAGATCTGCCCACCTTGGCCTCTCAATCTATCATTTATTAATAAAGTTCTGGTGCCTTTTTTTCCTTCATCCCCACCCCTTACTTCCTACCCTCTCCATCATCCATCCATCCACCAAAAGAATTAGAGGAGATTGAAATGGCAAACTATTCCCAGAATGGTGAAAGCCACCAAAATCACTGGGAGCCCCCACTTTAGTGGGGAGACATTTTCTGCAGATGGCTGGGGGAGCAGGAAAGAGGTGAGGCTGTTGAATGGTGCTCCTTGAAATGGGATTCCCTAGACCAGCAACATCGGCCTCACCTGGAAATGTACTAGAAATGCAGTGTCTCCAGCCCCAGCCCAGACCACGAGCTCACAGGCTCTGGGAGTGGTCCTGGTGTGTTTCATGACACTCTCCAGGTGATCCTGGTGCACATCCAAGTTTGGGAACCACAGCCTGAGGAGATGTGGAAGAAAGAGAAAGGCTCCAACCTCAGAGACCTGAGTAGGATACAAGTAACTTGGAAGTAGTAGTAATTAGGTGGGAACTCTCTCCCTTAGTGAATTGGAGCAAATTCAGTTTTCCCTGTAATAGCATCACTGTCCCTTTCCTTCCGATGGATGCATCTAGATGGCATGACAGAAGCATCTGGAAGGGCCAGTCCCCAGGGTGAACCTCTGGAGGTGGGTCAAGCCTGGGAGCACAGACGGTTGGTGTTGCTGTTGGGAAAAGTTTAACACTCTGTCCCCTCTTTTAGAGCTGTTGGAATTGAGGCCCACTAAGCGCAAGGAAGAGGGAGCGCTGGGACCTGACACTGGAACCTCTGGCCACATAATTTGCCTGTCAGCGCCCTTCCCCGACTCCTTCTTGGGTCCAGTTATGTGTTCCTTGGACCTCGATCTCTCCCCTTCCCTGGCATGCATGCTCTGGAGTGTACGTGCCCACCTAACTCTGCTGGTCTTGACCTTCACTCTGCCCTCCAGAACCACCCTGAGTCCCACAAACCTCATGTTCCAGAAGGTTTCAGTTCCCCTTGGTTCCTCTAGCAGCTCTGGCAGGGGCTCAGGGGAGACAGAGGCACTGAGGGGAGGCGGAAGTGTCAAAGGGAGGCGGAGCAGATGAACTTGGAAAGTTCTCCTGGAGAAGAGAGTAGGGAAGAGGATCATGGCTTGGCAAAGAAATGTGGGAAGGCAAGACATTTGAGAAGACATAGAGGTGAAATCCACTGATACTTAGAAAGACTATTTCTTAATGCAGAGGAAAAGTACTAGCAATATAAAAACAAAACTTCCACTAAAGCATATGGGCTATATGATCCCACCTTATTTTCCAAAGATGTTTAGATTTACATAAGAGTCTGGAAATCTGCATCAAAACATTTGCAGTGATTATCTCTGGATGCTGCAAGTGCAATTTCTGTTTCCTTCTTTTCTTATTTTCTGCATTAAGCATTCTCTGACTATTTTTCAATATAATTCACAGACCATAAAATTCACCACTTTATTTTAAAGCGTGCAATTCACTGGTTTTTAATTTATTCACAAAGTTGCACAATCGTCATCACCATCTAATTCCAGAACACTTTCATAACCCCAAGAAGAAACCCTACACCCATGAGCAGTCACTCCCCAACACTGCTCCGTTCCCAGCCCGAGGCAACCACTAATTACTTTCTCTCCCTTTGGATTGGTCTCTTCTGGACATTTCATATAAATGGAATCATACAATGTGTGGTCTTTTGTGACTGGTCTCTTTCATTCAGCATGTTTTCAGGGTTCACCCATGTTATACCAGGTATCAGCACTTCGTCACTTCTTATTGCCAAATAATATTTCATTATGTGGATAGACTGCATTTTATTTATCCATTTATCAGGCAATAGAGCTTTGAGTTGTTTCCAGTTGGGGGCTATTATAAATAATGCTGCTCTAAACATTTGTGTACCAGTTTTTGTGAGACATATATGTTCAGTTCTCTTGGGTGTATGCCTGGGTGTGGGATTGCCTAGGCGTGGGGTAACTCTATGTTGATTTTTCTTTGAGACGGTCTTGCTCTGTCACCCAGGCTGGAATGCAGTGACATAATCATACCTCACTGCAGCCTCGACCTCCTGGGTTCACGCAATCCTCCCACCTTAACCTCCAGAGTAGTTGGGACTACAGACACACGCCACTCACTTTTTCTTTCTTAGAGACTGAGTCTGACTATGTTGCCCAGGCTAATCTCAAACCCTTGGGGTCAGACCATCCTCCTGCCTCAGCTTCCCAAACTGCTGGGATCACAGGTGTGGGCCACCATGCCTGTCCTATGTTGAACTTTTTGAGGAAACACCTGTTTTCCAAAGAATTTGAACCATTTTACATTCTTCCCGGCAACGTATGAAGGATCTGATGTCTCCACACACTTGCTAATACTTGTGTTTTATTACAGCCGTCCTAGTGAGCGTGAAGTGGTATCTCATTGTGGTTATAAATTGCATCTCTCTGATGATTAATAATGCTGAGCATCTTTTTTAAAATATATTTTTACATGTTTTTTATCTTTGGCAAATAACAATTGTATATAATAACTATGGGGTATGATGTGACATTTTGATATATGTGTACATTATGGAATGATGAAATCTAGCTAATTTACCTATTTATCACCTCACACACATCATTTTCTGTGATGAGAACATTTGAAATACATTCTCTTAACAATTTTGAAATATACTATGTTATTTTTAACTACAATCACCATGCTGTGCAATAGATCTTAAAAGATTATTTTTTTCTAACTGAAACCTTTTATTCTTTGACCAACATCTGATTCCCTCCCCACTCTACCACTCCCCACTCCCAGCCCCTGGCAACCACTATTCTACTTTCTAGGTCTAAGGGTTCAACGTTTTTAGGTTCCACATAGAAGTGAGATCACACAGGGCTGGGCGAGGTGGCTCATGCCTCTAATCCCAGCACTTTGGGAGGCCGAGGCGGGTGTATCTCCTGAGGTCAGGGGTTCGAGACTAGCCTGGCCAACATGGTGAAACCCTGTCTCTACTAAAAATACAAAAATTAGCTGGGCACAATGGAAAGGCTGAGCACAGTTCTAGGCTGAGCCTTAACATACTGAAGACAGGAGGAATCTGGGAGATCCTAGGCTCATCTCTTACTTTACTGCTGATTTCAAAGACAATCAATAGAGGCCTGGCACAGTGGCTGACACCTGTAATCCCTTTGGGAGGCTGACACTTTGGGAGGCTGAGGCAGGCAGATCACTTGAGGCCAGAAGTTCGAGACCAGCCTGGCCATCTCTACTAAAAATACACAAATTTGCTGGGCATGGTGGCAGGTCCCTGTAATTCCAGCTACTCAGGAGGCTGAGGCACAAGAATCACTTGATCCCAGGAGGCAGAGGTTGCAGTGAGCCAAGATCACATGACTGCAATCCAGCCTGGGTGACAGAAGAAGATTTCGCCTCAACAACAACAACAACAACAACAACAACAACAACAACAACAAAAAAAAAAAAAAAAAGAGAGAGAGAGAGAGAGAGAATTAACAGATTCTAACGTAGTTTTCCTTGCATTGCATCAATAAAGCAATGTTGTTATGAAGACACTGCAATCTTGTCTTCTCTTGTTGGTCTGAAAGCTTGTTTGTTGTTGTTGATCAGTCTTTGGTCAGTCTGCCCTGAGGACTAATTTGGTTGGTTCTGCAGAAGCCAGTAGGCTTAGGGGCTATTACAGAATGAATTATGTGCCCCCATCAATCTCCTAGAATTCACAAGTTGAAATTCTAAGTCCTAGTGCCTCAGAATGCAAGCGGGTTTAGAGATAGGGTCTTTGCAGAAATCATTAAGTTAAAATGAAGACCTTAGAGTGGGCCCTAATCCTAAACCCTGGTGTTCCAATTACAAGAGGAAGATTTTGACACAGAGACTCATGGAGGGAAGAGAATTGAGAAGCCACGGAGAAAAGACAGCCATCTGCAAGCCCAGGTGAGAGACCTAGAGCAAACCCTTCCCCGACATCCTCAGAGGGACCAGCCCTGCAGACACCTTGACCTGGACTTCCAGCCTCCAGAAGTGTGAGAAAATACATTTCTGTTGCCTTAAGTGACTGCAGCCTGAGCCTGCATATTAATACCTGGGCCGCTGCAGCTGCCTTACCCATGATGATTCAGAGGCCTGAGGTGTCCTGATGCTGAGCTCTACACCCCAAGATGGTGCGTCTGAAGCTAACAGTGCCAAATCCAGAAATCACAGGCTGACAAGTTGTTTGGTGGTCACACACCCCACATCTGTTCTAAATACCCTGGAGACACAGCACCAGGCTTCTTCCCCAGCAAATCTCAGTGGAAGGTGTGAAACTGGAGCCTTCTTGGCCAACTGGTCTGAGGTTGAGTTGACCTCCTGCCTTTCTCTCAACAATTCTCTGGCCGGGGGAAGGTTTTCCTGGGAAATCCTCACTCATGTGTAGACTTGTGGAGGCTGTGCCCACCCAGACCCTCTGTTCTGACATTTTGATCAAGAGGGCCACATTGTTCTTATAAGGCTCACAGCCATGCCACCCTCTCCCCAGAGTCCCACCTGTTCCCAGTGGCCCTAACTCGAGTCTTTTTGTGGGCAAAGAGGAACAGAGAGTAACAAGGCGCTGTGCTAAGCACTTTACAGGCATGACTGCATCTCACCTTCACTGGCTCCCTGAGTGGAAGGAATCGTCCTCTCCATCTGCCAGATGGAGAAACTGAAGCACAGATGGGTTAGGAACTTGCCTCGAGTTCACACAGCTCACGAGTGAGGGGAATGAATTTGCTTTTGAGTTTCTAAGGCCTGTGCTTTGCTGCTGCACAACGCAAGAGAGGTGACCAGATGCCCTTGAGCTCCTCTCCCTGCAAGGTAACCATGGGGAAAGGCCCAGCCAGGACCTAGCTGGGTTAGTGCTGATGACATTTTGTCTCCGGAAGTTTCAGAATCTGTCACTGCAGAGGCTGGCAGGGACGTGCCTTTTACAGGACACAGTGGCTCATGCCCATAATTCCAGTGCTTTGGAAGGCCAAGGTAGGAGGATAGCTAGAGGCCAAGAGTATGAGACCAGCCTGGACAACATAGCAAGACCCCATCTCTACAAAAAAATTAATAATAAAAAAAAAGAACTGTGCCACTCAAAGAGACCCAAAAGATTGCTTTTGTCTCCATAATGAGGCAAACACAGGAAGTGAGAGTAAGCATTCAGGATCATCCACACACATTTAACAGAGCAATGCTATGTTGCAAGAATGTAGTAATTAAAAAGAAACGAGCTTGTATTTTGTATGTTTTTTAATACAAAAATTGCCACTTCCCATCACGTATTAGACCCCACTGCAAATAAAAACCTGGGTCCTTACCACTGATAGTTTGAGAAGCCCTGCTGAAACAGAGGCCTCAGTCACTGAGGATAAAATGACATGGAAAAAGCTGAAGCCCAGGAAATGCAGGGATTCTCTCCAGCTGCCACAGACACACGGGGAATGCCCAGCCACCAGAGGGTCCAATGTGAGCCCCTCAGCTACCAACTGTGCCCTCAGTAAGGGGCTTTCTGGAATAGTCAAATGGACAGTGGCCTGGAAGTTGAGTATTTGGATTTTAGCCCTGGGTTTGGGTTTTTTGTTTGTTTTTGAGACAGGATCTGGCTCTGTCACTCAGGCTGGAGCACAGAGGCATGGTCTTGGCTCACTGCAGCCTCAACCTGCCATAGCCCTGGTTTAGTGGTGTGACCTTGGGCCAATCATTTATTCCTCTGTCCACTGATTTTCTGATCTGTAAGCTGGAGATCATAATACTAGTGCCTGCTGCTTAGGGTTATTCTGTGGAATAAATGTGTTAATTTGTGAGTGTTCAGAGCAGTGCCTGGCATACAGTAAGTGCTATGTATGTGTTCACCATTATTACAGTTAGGTTGAAGTCATTTTTCCTTCTCTAGCCTGTGTTCTACTGAAACAGTTTCAAGCTACGTTTTTGGGAATATTCCTTTGCGGAGGAGGTATTTTAAGACTTTTATAAGCTTCTGATTTACATTTATTTATTTATTTATTTATTTATTTATTTATTTATTTATTTTCTGAGAAAGAGTCTCGCTCTAGTGCCCAAGCTGGAGTGGAGTGGTGTGATTTCAGCTCACTGCAACCTCTGCCTCCTGGGTTCAAGCAATTCTCCTGCCTCAGCTTCCCAAGCAGGGAAGGTGCAGACCACAATGCCTGGCTAATTTTTTTATTTTTAGGAAAGACAGGGTTTTGCCATGTTGGCCAGGGTGGTCTCAAACTCCTGACTTCAAGTGACCCACTCACCTCCGCCTCCCAAAGTGCTGGGATTACAGGCGTGAGCCACTGTGACCAGGCTGTTCCCACCGTTTACCACAGAGCTAAGCCTGCAGCTCCGGCAATTCATTTCTCAATTATCTGGGGAGACATAGGGATGAGGCTGGGGGTATGGTAGAAGGACCTCCTGAATGGACAGCAGGAAACCAGCCCTGCTATTAACTACCCACTGACCTCAGGCAAGTGCATGAACCTCCCTACCCTGAGGGTTGGGGGCTCTGCCACCCTCTGGATCTTGAGTGCCTTTGACAGTGGCCCCTCCTGTCCTTTAGATGAGTGGTTCTCAACCTTTTTGGCACCAGGGACCAGTTTCACGGAAGACAATTGTTCCATTGACCTGGTGTGGGGGAAGGTTTCAAGATGATTCAAGCACATTACATTTATTGTTCACCTTATTTCCATTATCATTACGTTGTAATATATAATGAAATAATTATACAACTCACCATAATGTGGAATCTGTGGGAACCCTGAGCTTGCTTTCCTGCAACTAGACGGTCCCATCCAGGGGTGATGGGAGATAGTGACAGATCATCAGGCATTAAATTCTCATATGGAGCGTGAGAGATAGTGACAGATCATCACGCATTAAATTCTTATATGGAGCGTGCAACCTACATCCCTGGCATATGCAGTTCACAATAGGGTTTGTGCTCCTATGAGAATCTAACACTGCTGCAGATCTGAGAGGAGGCAGAGCTCAGGCAGTAATGTGAACGATGGGGAGCAGCTATAAATACAGATTAAGCTTTTTTTGCTCACCTGCCACTCACCTCTGGCTGTGCGGCCCGGTTCCTAACAGGCCATAGGCCAGTACCAGTCCATGGCCCGGCTGTTGGGGAACCCCACTTTAGATAACCAAACAAACAGCCAGGGCCTGACATTGACACACGTAGAGCCTCACCCTCTTCCCACTCCATTTTCAAGGCCATCCTAACCAAAAGACAGCAGAGAGAAGGAAGAGGCCCTGCGTGAACAGTCAGTCCCTAAAGAGGATGTCACCTTGAGGCCAGGCGAACTGTGGTTTTGGGCTCCTGTCATTTGCCTGGGAAGACTGAGTGTGTCTTTGCAGTTGTTCCCATCCACAGGCCTCTGTCCGACTGGCTTTCATCCCAGCCCACTTAACTTTCCTGCCCAACAAACACCTGTGGTTTCCACAGCAGCCACATGCTACTCCCCTTCCTGAAATGCTCTTACTCCTTCCTGCCCTCAGAGACCAACCAGACCCAGCCTGATAGGCCCGGCTCGGTCCCTCCTGCCTTCCTGTACAACCCTTCTCCCTGACCCTGTTTCACTCCTGCCCCTGTGCTCTCCCACAAACCCAATATTTGCACAATATTCATGGTTGCCAGCGCATGTTCACTGAACTCTCAAAATACATTGATTTGTCAGCTTCTAAAACAAATCACCAGCTCTGGCATCTTAGGGCTACTATAACAAAACGTCATACGCTGTGTGGTTTCTCAACATAGAAATTGAGTAATTCTGGAGGCTGGGAAGTCCAAGATCAAGGCGGATTTCGTGTCTGGTGAGGGTGTGCTCTCTGGTTCATACACAGCGCCTTTGTGCTGTGTCCTAGCATGGTGGAAGGGGTGACAGGGTTTCTTTGGGCCCATTTTATAAGGACACTAATTCCATTCATGAAGCCTCCACCCTTGTGACCTAATCACTTCCCAAAGACCCCACCTCCTAATACCATCACCTCAGGAGTTAAGATTTTAACACAGAAATTTGGAAGGCACACAAATATTCCAACCACACATCTGGGAGCGGAGTGGGATTTTGGCCTCCAGATGCCTGTCCAGTGTCACTGGATAGCTGCCTGCAGTAGAAGGCTGGCTAGGGACCCTTGTGCACTTTATGTACACACACCACCTCCTGTGAGCTTGACATAACCCCTGTGAGGTGGGTGGCTGCTGCTTTTTTAGAAACTTCAAACGTGAAGCTCACTTTCAGACTGGGCTCTGGCTGGATACCTGGTATACCAAACTGTCTTACAAAGAAATAAGCACAAACTGATCACATGCTGAAGCTCAGAGCCAATGCAGAATCCGTAAGAGTCAGAGCTAGGTCAAGCCCTGGGTCTATACGATGCCACAGCCCCTCTCCTCCACCTCAGTCTCAGCCACGCCTTGCCAGTCTGCCCCTCTCCCTCCTCTACCACCCCAGACCTTGACCCTCAGTGGCTGAGGCTCTACAAAGCCCCTGGCAGTCAGGGAACACGGAACCCTAGAATCCTGCAAAGAGGGTCTGGACAAGGCAAGTTAGCTGTCCACCTGGGAGGCACAAAGTCCTCCTCTCCACCTAGAGAGCAAATCAGAGGCGAGGCTGTTGGTATCAAGAGTGCATGTGTGTCCACTAGGAAACACACATGTGCAGAGATGTTGCTTTTGTTTAGCGTTGGGGTTAGGCTTGGGTCCAGAGCCACTCATATTTGATGGGGTTGAGAACAGCACTGCCAAACATCTTACACTGAGCAAATCAGTCCTGCAGAAGGAAGGTCTGCCCAAGCTACTAGTACAGTCCCATGAGGAATCACTGAGTCCCATCAGCTAGCTTTTCCTTTTGTATCCTCTCCTTATTGTTTATCACCTTGACATTGACCCGAGGGGCTCAGTCCAGCACTCTGGACTCCATTGCCTGCTCTCAGGCTGCTGGAGGAGGCAAGTATCCAGAAACACGTGCCTGAGCCTCTGTGCACTCCGGACTTTTAATCTCCTTAATTGAAATTGATTGGCCTCTTGGGAGGCAGCTCTGAATTGGCCCTCAGCTTCAGCATGTGATCAACTTTTGCTTATTTCTTTTAAAGACCAATTGACACACCATGGTATCCAATCTTCTCCCTGAATACCAGGCCTATTTGCCAACTAGAAGCAAAATCAGGAACAAACACACTTATGAAAATAGCTCAGGAAACAAAAGCAAACAAAACCTGATAAAAATAAGGAGAGAAATACTCTGTCTCATGGGGACTTAGCATATACAAAAGGTCAGTCAAAACCTCATTACCAAACAAAGATGAAATCACATGGGAGAGGAGAAATGGGAGGGGTTGGGGGAAGAGCAAGCTGCCTGAAGTTTAGAAGACAAATAAGCTGGGCTGAAGTATATCTAAGAACTAGCTGCAAAAAAGACAAAAAGGGAAGAAAAGTGAAACACCTTTTTTTCTTTTCTTGGAGACAAAGTTTTTCTCTGTCACCCAGACTGGAGTGCAGTGGTACAATCTTGGCTCACGGCAACCGCCACCTCCTGGGATCAAGCTATTTTCCTGCCTCAGCCTCGTGAGTAGCTGGGATTATAGGCAGGTGCCCCCACACCCAGCTAATTTTTGTATTTCTAGTAGAGATGGAGTTTCACTATGTTGTCCAGGTTGGTCTTGAACTCCTAACCTCAAGTTATCCACCCATCTCAGCCTCCCAAAGTGCTGGGATTAAATTGAAAGAAAACTGAACATCAAGAGATTTGAGCGTCCAGATTTGTGTTCATCTAGATACACCACGATCACTCTGAAGCAGCTAGAGCTGGTTTACAAATCAGCTTGGCGGGTCATATCTCTGGGTAAAGCCTCTGATAGGGCCCCTTACCTACCAGACTGATCATATATCCTGGACATGTCTCCCTGTGGGCTCTCCTGTGCAATGCTGGTGGGTTATTTCACCAACTGAGAAATGGGCTTCAAAAAAGCAGTCCTAATTGGAGGGTGAGGCCACCTTGTGACTTCCAAGTTCTTGGTTCTGTTTCTGCACCAGCTGCATGGGGGTAACACCAGGGTAAAAGAAGCAAGAGGCAGGACAGGCCAGGTGCAGTGGTTCATACCTGTAATCCCAGCACTTTGGGAGGCCAAGGTGGGCGGATCATGCGGTCAAGAGATCGAGACCATCCTGGCCAACATGGTGAAACCCCATCTGCACTAAAAAGTACAAAAATTAGCTGGGCATTGTGGTGCGCATGTGTAGTCCCAGCTACTCAAGAGGCTGAGGCAGGAGAATTGCTTGAACCCAGGAGGCGTGGGTTACAGTGGGCTGAGGTCGCACCACTGCACTCCAGCCTAGTGACAGATCAAGACTCTGTCTCAAAAAAAAAAAAAAAAAAAAAAAAAAAAAAAAAAAAAAGAGAGGGGGCAGGACCTTAGAGGAAAGGAAGCACAGCACTGACAAGTCAACTGATCACTGTTGTGCATGACAAACTCATTGCAAACACCTTGCTTCCTGACCTTCTGAAGATCAAGTCCAGAGTCCAGATTTTAAAAGTGCAAAGATCCAACTTTTTTGCTGTTGGAAAGCTCTACTTTCAAAGTAATTCAAGGAGAAAGTACTTCTTAGTCTCCATGTTCCCTACACAGAGGAAGAAAAACATTTTGTCTACTCTCTTATGTTCAGTTCCTGAAGCCTGCAAATTAAGTGGATAAAAGCCAGATTAACAATACATAAAAATTGTATTTGATGCTAATATTTTTTCTTGCACAGGAGGCCTCACAGAAAATAAGACCCCAGGCTGGGTGCATTGGCTTTCACCTATAATCCCAGCACTTTGGGAGGCTGAGGCAGTGGATCACTTGAGGTCAGTTATTCAAGACTAACCTTGCCAACATGGCAAAATCCTGTCTCTATTAAAAATACAAAAATTAGCTGGGTGTGGTGACATGCACCTGTAAGTCCCAGCTACCTGACTTGGGAGGCTAAGGCAGGAGAATCACTTGAACCTGGGAAGCAGAGGTTGTGGTGAGCCAAGATTGTGCCACTACACTCCAAGCTGGGCAACAAAGTGAGACTCTATCTCAAAATTAACAGAAAAAAAAAAAAAAAAACCCATAAAAAGTGGTCAGACTCAGGGGCTTATATACCATTTTAACAAAGGGTGATAAATTGTGAAGTGACTAGACAAAGGAAAGCAGATCATTTGGGCTTCGAGGAGTGGTAAATTGTGGAACTATAACTAGGAAATATATAGTACACAAGGGATGAATAGCAGGATTTGTTATGCAGACTCACCTTGGTACTGTCTCTAGTGATAAGTCATTTCTGTGATTAAGCATTATTCTCCTCTTCTGGTACTGGACAGAGGCATCACTTCACAAATCCTTTACAAATGGAAATTTATGTTACCTTTACCAAGGGAAACATGGCCTGCTTTTAAGCAGAAAGGAGAAGGACAGAGAGCTTTTCCTGTGTCTGTATTTTCCCAATTGTCTTCAACTCAAAATAATTCTTAAACCAAAGTGGCATATCCTGGGTCCCTTCACCTAGCAGCAGCAAAGTGACATAATGATGGAGAGGGTGAATGCTATAAAGACAAGAGCTGTAACATTATCCATCATCACTGAACCAGGGTCTAAGGGTGCTGAACGCATAGTAGGCACTCAATAAATATATGTTGAATGAATAAATAAATCAGTGGATGGATGGATGGATTGGATATTGGATAAAATAGGATTGAAGCAACCACATAGTGTGGAAAAGAAAACTGCAGCTTATTGAATTCTGGCTCCCATAAAATACCACCAAGACAATATGTTGATAAAGGAAAAATCATGGCAGTAAGAGATAGCACTACCCTGGCAGTCATAACAATGTCTGAGTGGGACAGGTAAACTCAGGGTGTTTATGATGTTTAAGAGTCTGGTTTAAGGCAGCTCTTTAAGTGTGGGGCAGACTAAGATTGAATAGGGTAATGATATCATCCAGGATCATGGAGACAGCAAAGTGAGTTAAGTTATTGGATGCAATCTGCCAAAGTTAAGCAGTTTTAAGTAAGTTTTGGGGAAATTCCTAAAACAAACATGAAAGTTATTTGCAATGTTTATATTTCTGGGCAAGTGTTTCCTGCCATTGTGAAATCATGTTGGTTGATACAGTTTGGATGTGTGTCCCCACATGTCAAATTGTAATCCCCAGTGTTGGAAGTGGGACCCAATGGGAGGTGATTGGATCATGGGGTTGATCCTTCATGAATGGCTTAGCACCTTCCCCTCCATGCTGTTCTCATGATGGTGAGTGAGTTCTCACGAGATCTGATTGTTTAAAAGTGTTTGGCAGCTCCTCCATCAGTTCCTCCTGCTCCAGTCATGTAAGAAGTGCCTGCTTCTCCTTCACCCTGCATCATGATTGTAAGTTTTCTGAGGCCTCCCCAGAAGCAGAAGCCACTATGCTTCCTGTACAGCCTGTGGAACCAAGAACCAATTAAACATCTTTTCTTTATAGTTGCCCCATCTCAGGCATTTTTTATAGCAATGTGAGAACAAATACATTGGTAAAGACAGTGGAATAGTAAAGTTATGTTGTGAAGAACTGCAGCATAGTAGTCACGTAATGCAGACATGAGGAAGTATATATAGGTTTCAGTGGCTTCAGTCCTCAAGCTAATGGCCTTAAGTAAACTCTTCTTCCACAGTGTGGCACATACAGAAGAGTAAACCACATTTGTCCACAGAAAGTCAAGCAAATAAGCAGAGGTTAGAGTGAGCCGAGATTGCGCCACTGCACTCTGGCCTAGGTGACAATAACGAGATTCCATCTCAAAAAAAACAAAAACAAACACACACACAAAAAACAAAAAACATATATTAGTAACAATGAGAGGTGGGGAAGGGAATTAAAAGGTAGGCAAGGCATAGCCCTGTCCCAAGAAACCTAATAAAAATGAGATTGTTTACCACTTTGGCCACTTGTGCCTTTGATGATCAACCCTTGATCTGGGCTTTACTGAGCAAAAAGAGTGCCCTTGTTGCAAGCCAAACCAAACCAGTGACCTCAAGATGAGCTTCCAGAGCCTGGAGTTACCTCTTGCTTGCAGCAAAAATATACACATTCACTCGTGGCCTTCAGCTCCTTCACCTCTGGGTGGTCACTCAGCAGGAGGGTGGAGACTCTGCCTGCTGGCAGAGACCAGATCCCAAACAAAACATTCCCCATTAAAGTTGTAAGAAACAGTTCTCTAGCTCCAACCCTGTCTACCACTGTTGGTTTCCCCAGTCACCCAAAAGCTTCTCCCATCATTTCTGGGACATTTCATGGATATTTGTGATTCTCTCAACAACCCCATGGTATACACTACTTCCTCCAATTCTAACACCAGTTTTCTGAAAGGACAGGCACTGCCCCTACTCTGAAAGCCTGAAAGCCCCAGGAAGGTGCTTCACCCCAGTCCTGCCTCCTATGCACACGTCTGTGGCCAAGCGGGACATCAATCCAGCCCCCTTGCTATGCACTTCTTCCCTAAAGAAGACAGAAGCCTGAATCACCCCCAGCACCCTAGCGTGGGGGCACGGCCTAGGTTCTCAGGCACTGCTAAGATCCCAGAAGAAGGTCCAGGAGGATGACGTGTGGCCTTGCTGCGCTAAAAGTTGCCTTTCAGGGTTGGTGCCAGGCCTGGAATCTGCCCCAACAGCCCTCCAGGCAAACCCAGATGGGGCCTGAATCCTGGAGATTTCAGTTTGATCTTCAGTTCCTGACATACCTGAAGTGTAGGGCCTGGGGTGCTGCAGCCAAGAAATCACAATATACTTCCAGTCCTGATCCCTTCTCTTCTAACACGCTATGATTACTGATATCAGAGGTGTGAGCACCACCCCCAAGACTCAATTCCCCAGGAAATTCTCTGCCTCCCCAGTCCCCAAACTGCCCAATATAAGATATTCTACCCACTTCCACCTAAGCTGGGGCCAAAAAGAAAAAGGATTAGTCAGACAGGAGCTCCTCACCCACAGTTATTTACTCATTTCCTCAACCTCTGATTTCCGGCAAATAGCCCCAGATGCGTTAACAAACATTTGACGAAACACTCATGACGACTAATGACTGAACAGGTCCTGTCCCTCGCCTGCGGGTTACAAGTGTGCAAAGGGACAGGAGGTCAACAGTAGGGCCTGTTTGGACTCAGGGTGAAGATGGGAAGGGGACAGAGGGGTAGCAAGAAAACCCAGAGATGAATAAAGTCAGGCCAGGGTTGTCACAGCCACCAACCAGCAGAGAGAAGGAATTTGAATACAGCACCATCATTCCCCTCCTCATCCTGGAGGCTGTGCTTTCAGTCTTGTAGCCCAGGGACCCTCTTTCTTGTTTCAAAGGGGCTTTATGTGAGGGGGAGACCGGCAGGAAGACTCCTCAGAGTGAGATACACACAACATGGGTGTCCTTCTGGCATCCTATTCTGCAGCCCCAGACACAGATGGGGGAAGAAAATACACCTGGAGTGACAGAGCCTTCCTCCATCCCTTTCCCCCAGTGAGCTGCAGACCCAAGGGCGGCCCCCTACCTAGGCTACACCAGCCCCTTACCTTCTGCTCTGCACACTGCAAAGGCAGATGGCTGGGCTTTCCCCACTCAGAGCTTGGGGAAGGAGGAATTCATTTCAAAGACAAGGGAAGGAACTTCTCTTCCCCTAGGGCCCTCTCCTCTCACTGTGGGTTTTGAGGAAATTATCAGGGGAAGAGGGCTCTGCACATGCCCACATACCCTCTCTGCACACAGGCCCAAAGACACTTGAGGACATGCCACCTGCCCCATCTCTCACTCTCATGCTCACACTCGCGTGTCAGACACCCGCAGAAACTCACGGTCCTGTCTCTGCATGCCAGGTCTTGGAGACATAGTGGTCCCTGCCGGCTTTGTGCCTCTGCAAGTCCACTTGGCACTGGGCTGGGGAGAGGCAGCCATGGAAGGCCCATGGCATCTTCCCAGCAGGAGCAGGGAGGGGCGGCCACCTAACGCAGATCTCAGAAACTGGGGGAGCTGGGGTGTGCTGCACACCCATAGGCCCAAGGCGTTTTTGCCCTCCCCTCGGACCACGGCTTCTGGCTTCCTCTTAGGCTCAATCTGTCCCTAGAGACTGGGGGTGGGCGTGGGGAAAAGGGGCTGAGGGGGGGAACTCCCTGTTCTCCTCCCCTTCCTGCGGCTGTCCTACAATTAAGAAAGGCGAACTTCACCCAAACTGTGCTTCCTGGGGCGCTCTTTGTTCACTGCAGGCCTGCCTGGGCAGGAGGCAGAATCACTGGATGCGAGGAACTCACCGGGAGGGGAGGGAGCGTTCACCCCGCAGCAGGAGCCCCATGCTCCTGTCCTCGCCCTGGAGGAGGGAGAAGGTGGAGAGAGAGACCCCGGTGGGCCAACAGACCCCGCTTTGAGAAAGAGAGGCAGAGCCCCTCGCACCAGTTCCTACACAACGTGGAGCCCCGTCCCCATCCCAGTGACAGGGAGTGGCTCCCACTGTGGGGACTGTGTGGAGCCCCTGCCTGGGGGTCCTGGAGTCTCTGCCTCCCCCAGCCACGGGACATGCGGATGTGTGAGGAGCTGGGTGGGAGGATGTGAGGGGAGAAGGGAGGCCTGGAGGCCGGGGCAGGTCTCAAGTTCCAGCCCCTGAGAGGCCCAGGCCCCTCCATCAGGATAGACACCCAAGCCGCCGGCCAAACCCAAGGAGAAGCCTCTGGGGAAGGAGCTCGGAGGTGGCAGAAAAGGGCTTCCGTAGGCAAAAGCAGCTGGAGCAGGGAAGGGATCTCAAGATGTGGCAGGGTTTAAAGAACGGAGGTACTGACGAACGGCGGGGGCGCCCGGGCTCCGAAGCCTCCATGCTCTCAGAAGCCGTCCCTCCGGGTTTCCAGTGCGCACTCTGCCGGCACTTGTGGCCACGCGGATCAGCTGCAGGGCAGCTCCCTCCTGAGGGAGCGCGGTCCTTGCAGGCGGCGCTGCAGTCGCGAGGGGCCCCGTTGCCTGGAGAGCAGGGCTGCGGATCCAGCCAGCCAGACCTAGGCCCCCTGCTGCTGCGGGCTGTGGCTAGGCTGCCGCCCTCCTGAGAACCTCGGTGCTCTGGATCCGGCCCTGCCCCGCTGGACCACCCGCTCTTCCCCTGCTCTTCCCAGCGTCCTGGCTCCGGACCCCTTCCTGGTTATTCTCTCTCGGGACTCTGGGAGTGTCCCCCGCCGCGCCTGAGCCTCTGCCTGGTTGTCAGACGCCTGACGCCGCTGACCGCTGAGCGCGCTGGGCTGTGGGAGGCTGCGCCAGGCCGGTTCACAGCCCCCAGGAGGCCAGCTCGAGTTCCCTTCCAGTCCGCCTGCGCCTGTCCGCGCTTGCCCGACTTTATTTATTCCACACTTAAGAATTTTAAACTTAACAAGCTTTTCCAAAAAATATTCTCTCCCATTCTGTGGAGTGTCTTTTGTTTGTTTTGAGACAGGGTCTCACCCTGTCGCCCAAGCTGCAGTGCAGTGGCGCGATCTCCCCTCACTCACTGCAACCTCTGTCTCCCAGGTTCAAGCGATTCTCCTGCCTCAGGATCCTGAGTAGCTGGGATTACAGGCACCCACCATCACGCCTGGCAAATTATTTTTTATTTTATTTTTTGTAGGGATGGGGTCTCCCTATGTTACCCGGGCTGGTCTCAAGTTATCCTGGGCTCAAGCAATCCTCCCGCCTTGACCTGTCAAAGTGCTGGGGTTACAGGTGTCAGCCACTGCGCCCAGCCCCATTTCTGAAATAGAAGATCCTCTTCTCACTGAAGTATATCCAGTCCCTTGTCCATCAGTAATGACCCATTTTAATCCTGTGATTTATTTCAGAGTTCATCTCTTTTCCACGGATGTGTTCCATATGCGTTTCACATTGTAAGTATTTAAAAATATTCACTCTTACGTTTTCCTTCCCGTCATATATACATACATGAAAAAAAACAACAACAACAACAACAACAACAACAACAATGCAGCAGTATCTGGCGTTCCATAAGAAAATTAAGCCATAAAGTTTACTTCTTAGTATTTTATACAGGTTAAATAAAATGTTTTAGAAAGGAAATGCTTTTGAAAAAAATTATTTTATGATCCTAAACCTTTGAAAACAGGTGTAGCACAATTATATTAATCTTGGAGAAGTGCTCAGTTAGATGTATCTCTATAGACATGTGTAGATATATAGGCATAGATATAGAGAAATATCAATTTTTCTTATAGCATGAAAAGGAAAGGCATTTCAACAATGGTGAACCAAAGAAAACATATCTCATTTAAACTGCTTAGACTGATAAAAATTTAAATGAATATTTAATATGATGATGAATACGGACAGAATTCTCATACATTCCATATTAGGATTATAAAGTGTTTCACATTTAGGAGTTGACAACCAGACAATATCTATTAACATTTAAAATACAGAAAAGGGGCCGTGCGCTGTGGCTCACACCTGTAATCCCAGCACTTTGGGAGGCTGAGGCGGGCAGATCACGAGGTCAGGAATTTGAGAGCAGACTGGCAAGCATGGTGGAACCCCGTCTCTACTAAAAATACATTTTAAAAAAATCAGCCAGGCATGGTGGCACGTGCCTGTAATTTCAGCTACCCAGGAGGCTAAGGCAAGAGAATTGCTTGAACCCGTGAGGCAGAGGTTGCAGTAAACCAAGATTATGCCACTGCACTCCAGCCTGGGCGACAGAGCGAGACTCCATCTCAAATAAATAAATAAATAAATAAATAAATAAATAAATAAATAAAATACAGAAAAGCAAGTAGTAATGCTAGTCCTGAGAATCTCCCCCCAGGGCCAAAAATGCAGGCGAAAAGACAAGAGCACAGTGCTGGACCCCAGTGCTTCCACAGGGTGAACTGTATCTGCCAGGATTTACAGAGGTTCCCCGCTTTCATGTATGCACTTTTTGCACATTTTCTGAGATTCCAGCTTTATAATAAAATTAACAGTAAAACAAATTTAATTTTGATATATCATTTTTCAAAATAAAAAGACGTTCCAAAAGGGACCTTTTTTTTTTTGAGATAAAGTCTCACTTTGTCACCCGTGCTGGAGTGCAGTGGCACAATCGCAGCTCATTGCAACCTATGACTCCTGGGTTCAAGCAATTCTCCTGACTCAGCCTCCCCAGTAACTGGGATTACAGGCACCTGCCACCATGCCTGGCTAATTTTTTGTATTTTTAGTAGTGACAGGGTTTCTCCATGTTGGCCAGGCAGGTCTTGAACTCCCGACTTCATAAACCACCCACCTTGACTTCCCAAGGTGCTGGGATTACAGGCATGAGCCACGCACCCAGCTGAGGCCCTTTCAAGTCGCTGTGCAGCTGAAGGGGTATGCCTGAGGCCACCCAGAAGAAAAGTCATTAATAAAGGCATGGCAAAGCACTACTCTGTTTTTTTGGTCTGTTTACACCACAGTGGAGAAATAGCCTGAGCTGAGCCCTGCTGACTTCTTCCCCGGCAGTGAGCCTGGACCTTAAAGCAGCATTCTTTGTTCCCTCCTCTCCACCAATGCCTCCCAATCTGCCAGGCTGTGTTCACTGACCTCAGCTGCATCTGAGGGTCACTGAGGCCAGTGGATCTAGGGGAGCTTTCTGCTGGGCCAGAATTCCTCCAGCATCACATGCTGGACACAGCAGTGGACACAGCAGTCAGCTCCTTCATAGTTGATTCTTACACATTAAAAGAATATTGGAGATTTAGAAACACACCAAGAAATATGGGACTTAATGTAACAGTGAAACAGCAAAATAATTCACATAACTAACTTCATTTCCATTTAAGGTGCCTTCTTCTATTCCTGCACGTAGGCGAGGGTAATTTTACAGCACTGAGATAAAATGATAAACAGCAATTATATAGTTTTTGAAACTAACTCTTAGGTTAAAGGGGAAGCATATGAACAACTATGCTTTGGTGGAGATTTACAGGAACATTGTGACCTGGCCAAGGACAAGGAAGTTCCCAACCTCCTCAGACCCTCGCTGGCTCCCAGGTGTCTGCCATCCTCAGCCCCCTCTGGAACTCAACCCTCTCCCCTTTGCCAGCCCTTTACATAAAAAGAGCCTGACATCTGTACTGACTTAAGCTGCTTCTTTAGAACATTAGTTCACCATCTTCTTCGTTTTCTGGCTCTTCAAACTAAAGTCACCTTACTTGCCCTAACTCCTTGTCTCCTGATGTATTGGCTGGTGTGTGGGAGCAGAATGAGGTTGGACTTGGTTACATTACTTTCTCTTCACAGAAAGTTTGGATTTTCTTTTGCAATGAAAGAACCTCTGCACTTGAGCGCTTCATTTTTTCTTCTAATTGAAACACTATCAAACTACATTTCTCAAAACAGTTCACTGTAAATATCATTTTATGTTATTGTAAGTGAATAAACTGATATTTTATTCTCTACATACTAATAATACTTTGAAAATATATGCACTTCACAGTAAAGACTTTCAGTACTCTGTAGCAATAGTTTTTCTAGAGTAATAGTTACAAGCCATAAATTAAAACCACCATTTTTTGCTTGAATATGTATACATTAAAAAACAAAAGGCAGCTGCGCGTGGTGGCTCACGCCTATAATTCCTGCATTTTCTGAGGCTGAGGCCAGCGATCACTTCAGGTCAGGAGGTCAAGACCAGCCTGGCCTACATGGTGAAACCCCGTCTGTACTAAATACACAATGTAAGCCGGGTGTGGTGGCACATGCTTGTAACTCCAGCTACTCGGGAGGCTGAGGCAAGAGAATCAATAAACGTAATCCATCATATAAACAGAACCAAAGACAAAAACCACATGATTATCTCATAGATGCAGAAAAGGCCTTAGACAAAATTCAACAGCCCTTCACATGAAAAACTCTTAATAAACTAAGTATTGATGGGATGTATCTCAAAATAATAAGAGCTATTCATGACAAACCCACAGCTAATATCATACTGAATGGGCAAAAACTGGAAATACTCCCTTTGAAAACTGGCACAAGACAGGGATGCCCTCTCTCACCATTCCTATTCAACATAGTGTTGGAAGTTCTGGCTGGGCAATCACGCAGGAGAAAGAAATAGAGGGTATTCGATTAGGAAAAGAGGAAGTCAAATTGTCCCTGTTTGCAGATGACATGATTGTATATTTAGAAAACCCCATTGTCTCAGCCCAAAATCTCCTTAAGCTGATAAGCAACTTCAGCAAAGTCTTAGGATACAAAATCAATTAAAGACTTAAATGTTAGACCTAAAACTGTAAAAACTCTAGAAAAAAACCTAGGCAATATCATTCAGGACATAGGCATGGGCAAGGACTTCATGACTAAAACACCAAAAGCAATGGCAACAAAAGCCAAAAGTGACAAATAGGATCTAATTAAACTAAAGGGCTTCTGCACAGCAAAAGAAACTACCATCAGAGTGAACAGGCACAGAATGGGAGAAAATTTTTACAATCTATCCATCTGACAATGGACTAATATCCAGAATCTACAAAGAACTTAAACAAATTTACAAGAAAAAATGAAACCACCCCATCAAAAAGTGGGCAAAGGATATGAACAGGCACTTCTCAAAAGAAGACATTTATGCAGCCAGTGGACACATGAAAAAAATGCTCATCATCACCGGCCGTCAGAGAAATGCACAAAGAGACCACAATGAGATACTATCTCACACCAGTTAGAATGGTGATCATTAAAAAGTCACGAAACAGGTGCTGGAGAGGATGTGGAGAAATAGGACAACTTTTACACTGTTGGTGGGACTGTAAACTAGTTCAACCATTGTGGAAGAAAGTGTGGCAATTCCTCAAGGATCTAGAACTAGAGATAGCATTTGACCCAGCCATCCCTTTACTGCGTATATACCCAAAGGATTATAAATCACGCTGCTATAAAGACACATGCACATGTATGTTTATTGTGGCACTATTCACAATAGCAAAGACTTGGAACCAACCAAAATGTCCATCAATAATAGACTGGATTAAGAAAATGTGGCACACATGCACCATGGAATACTACACAGCCATAAAAAAGGATGAGTTCATGTCATTTATAGGGACATGGATGAAGCTGGAAACCATCATTCTGAGCAAACTATCACAAGAAAAGAAAACCAACACTGCATGTTCTCACTCATAGGTGGGAAGTGAACAATGAGAACACTTGTACACAGGTTGAGGAACATCACGCACCGGGGCTTGTTGTGGGGTTGGGGGAGGGAGGAGGAATAGCATTAGGAGATATACCTAATGTAAATGACGAGTTAATGTGTGCAGCACACCAACATGGCACATGTATACATATGTAACAGACCTGCATGCTGTGCACATGTACTCTAGAACTTAAAGTATAATAAAAAAATAGAAAAAGGCATATCATGCAAACAATAATCAAAGGAAAAGCAAGTGTGGCTATATTAATATCAGATAAAGTATTTCGGAGCAAAAAAATTACCAGAGACAGACATAAAATAATCATAAACATGCTGACTCACCAAAAAGACATAGCAATCCTAAATGAGCATACACCACATAACAGAACTGCAAAATATGTGAGGCAAAAACTAATAGTACTGAAAAGCAAACAAATTCAGTTAGAGACTTCAACACCCCTTTCTCAACAACTGACAGAAGAAAAAATCAGAAAGAATACAAAAAAACTCACCACCACCAACCAATTTGATCTAGTTGACATTTTATAGAATATAACACCCAATGACAGTAGAATACACATTCTTTTCATTTGCTCACAGAGTATGTATCCAGATAGACCATATCCTGAGCCATAAAAGAAACCTAGAAATTTAAAAGAATTAAAATCATATAGTGTGTTTTCTATTCAATGGAATGAAACTGGAAATCAACAACAGAAAGATAATAGTAAAACTCCAAATATTTAGAAACTAAGCAACACACTTCTAAATTCTGCACGAACCGAAGGATGAAAATAAAATACACCACAATTTACAAAACAGCTAGAGCAATGCTGAGACAAGTTTATACCATTACATGCTTACGTAAGAAAAGAGAAAAAGTCTCAGATCAATAATCTAATCTCTCAGGTGGAAAACCCAAAACAAGTAAAATAAACCCAATACAAGCAGAAGGAACGAAATCATAAAAAGAACATAAAAAAGTAAAACTAAAAATTAAAATTAAAATAAAAAAGATCTAAAATAAGTGAAATTGAAAACAGAACAATTATCAAAAAGAAAAAAAAAAAACACAGAACAATGAAACAAAGTGTTGGTTGTTAAAAGAGAGAAGACACAAACTGCCATCATCAAGTATGAAACAGGGATCATTACTATATACCCTGCAGATATCAGAAGAATAAGGAAATACTACAAACAATTCTATACATATAAATCTGACAACTTAGAAGTAGTAGTCCAATATTACAAAAAGCACAAACTACCAAAATATACTCAATATGAAATAGGTCATTTGAATACCCTTTTAAAACTATTAATGAAATTGAATTCATAATTTTAAAAATTCCAAAAGAGAAATCTCCAGGCCCAGGTGATTGCATTGGAGAAATCCATCAAACATCTGAAGAATAAACAGCAATTCTCCACAATCTTGCCTACAAAATGGAAGACAAGGGAACACTTCAGTATTCATTTTATGAAGCTATTATTATTGATAATAAAACCACACAAAGACAGTGGTACAGAAAACCAAAACTAGAGTCCAATAGTCATGAATATAGATGCAAAATCCCAACAAAAGATTAGCAAATATAATCTTTATGCCACAGAGGCAAGGCTGGCTCAAAATCTGAAAATCAACCAATGTAACCCACCATTTTCTATTTTCCAATAAGAAACATCATCTGATCATATCAATCTATCCAGAAAAACATTAAAAGTCAGCCTATTCCTGAGAAAGGAACTCAGAAAAACAGAAGTCAAAATGCACTTATGATAAAAATTCTCAAAAAAGAAAAGAGCAGAAATTCTTCAACTTCATAAAGAAGATCTAAAAACCTGATCAACCTTATTCTTTTTGATGGAATACTAAATATATTCTCTCTAATATCAAAACCAAGGTAAGGATGTCTGCTTTCACAGTGCTGGAAATTCTAGCCAGCACAATAAGGCAAGGGGGAAAAAGTCATAAAGATTAGAAAAGAAAAATAAAGAACCTGCTCTTATTTGCAGATAACATTATTCTGTATGTAGAAAATCCCAAGGAATCTACAAAAACGTTCCTATAAGTACAGTTCAACAAAGTCATAGGATATAGCATAAACATATAAAAATAAATTATATTTCTATATACTAGCAATGAACATATGGACATTGTAATAAAAAATACCACCTACTGTGGGGAAAAGAAAGAGAGATCAGCCTGTTACTGTGTCTATATAGAAGGAAGTAGACATAGAAGACTCCATTTAGTTCTGTATTTGAGATGCTGTTAATCTGTGACCTTACCTCCAACCTTGTCCTTGCAAGAGACATGTGCTGTGGTGACTTAAGGTTAAAAGGATTTTGGGCGGTGCAGAATGTGCTTTGTTAAACAAGTGCCTAAAGGCTGCTTATGGTTAAAGGTCATCGCCATTCTCTTTAATCTCAAGAAAGAGAAAAACATTTGTCTCCTGCCCCTCCCTGGGCAATGGAACATCTCCGGGTAATACCCATTGTGTGCCTTGCTTACTGAGTGAGGAGAAACCGCCTTTAGGAATAAGGTGGGACTTGCTGGAGCAATACTGCTAAAAGGTTTATGGAGATGTCGCATATACATCTCAAGGCACAGCATTTTCCTTTAAACTTATTCATATTACAAGGATTTTTTCATATGTCTTACTGCTGATTTCCTCCCTACAATAATCCTATTGTCCAGCCACTCCCTTATCCTTTTAATGACTAAGATAATTCTCAATAAATACTAAGGGAACTCAGAGGCCAGTGCCGGCATGGGTCCTCTGTAAGCTGAGCGCCGGTCCCCTGGGCCCCGCTTTTCTTTCTCTACACTTTGTCTCTGTGTTTTATTCCTTTTCTCAAGTCTTTCGTTTCCACCTAACGAGAAACACCCACAAGTGTGGAGGGGCAGGCCACCCCTTCAACTTACAATCACTCAAAAAAGTGAAATAATTAGGTACAAATCTAACAAAACACATACAACATTTGTATACTGAAGAGTACACAATGCTGATGAAAGAAAACAAAGATTTGGCTGGGTGTGGTGGCTCATGCTTATAATTCCAGCACTTCGGGAGACTGATCCAGGAGGACTGCTTGAGCCTAGGAGTTGGAGAACAGCCTGGGCAACATGGCAAGACCCCATCTCTACAAAAATAAAGCAAAAAATATTAGCTCGCTGTAGTGGCAAGCACCTGTCATCCCAGGTACTTAAGAGGCAGAGGTGGGAAGATGGCTTGAGCCCAGGAGACTGAAGCTATGCCATAAGCCATGTTCATGCCACTGTACTCCAGCCTAGGCGACAGAACAAAACCCTATCTCAAAAAACAAAAAACAAAAAACAAAAAAACAAAAAAACAAAAAACAGAAGTTTTAAATAAATGGAGAAATACATTGTGTTCAAAGATTGGAAGGCATTAATCCTTCCCAAATTGACATAGGGGTTTAATTCCTATCAAAATCTCAGCATGATCTTTTGTGGATATAGACAAAATTATTTTTAACATTTGTATTGAAAAGCGAAGGAACAAGAGTAGCTGAAACAATTTTGAAAAAAGCAAACTAGGATAAATCACTCTACCTGATTTTAAGACTTAATATATAGCTACAGGTATAGGTGGAAGGATGGCTACACAGATTAGTGAAACAGAATAGGAAAAGAAATGAACCATGACCTAAACCTCACACCTTATACCAAAATTAACTAGAAAATGGATGACAACCTTATGTAAAATATAAAGCTGTAAAAGTTTTAGAAAAAAAAAAATAGGAGAAAAGCAAGATCTGTGGCTAGGCAAAGAGTTCTTATCACCAAAACCTCGACTCATAAAAGGAAAAACTGATCCACGGGGCTTCATCAAAATTAAATACTTTGCTCCATAAAAGCCCATATGAAGAAGGTGAAAAGACAAGCTACAGAGTGGCAAAAAATGTCTCCAAACCACATACCTGACAATGGACTAGTATCTAAAATATACAGAGAACTCTCAAACCTCTACAGTAAAGAAGAATAAACAATCCAATTAGAAAATGGGTCAAAAGTCACAGATATTTCAATAAAGAGGATATAAGGATGGTAAATAAACATATGAGAAAATGTTCGACATCAGTAACAACTGGGGAAATGGCAATTAAAACCACAATGAGATATCACCACACACTTATCAGAATGGCTAAAACAGAAATAGTCAAAACACCAAATGCTCTTGAGGACATGGAGAAACTGGACCACTCAAACATTGCTAGTAGGAATATAAAATGGTACAACTACTCTGAAAAACATTTTAGAGGTTTCTTTAAAAAAAAAAAAACTAAACATGCAACTATTATATGACCTACAATTGCATCCACTGGCATTTATTGCTTAAAAAATGAAAACTGTGTTCGCACAAAAACCTGTACCCAAACGTTTATAGCAGCTTTATTGACAATAGGCAAAAACCGGAGACAATCTAGACATCCTCCCACAAGTGACTAAACAAACTGTGGAACAATCACACATTGGACTATTCCTCCACAGTGAAAAGGAGCAAGCTATTGGTACATATAACGAGCTAGGTGAAGCTCCACAGAACCGCACTAAGTGAGAAAAGCCAATCCCAAAGAGCCACATACTGTGTGATTCCATTTCTACATTTTTGAAATGATGAAATAAATAGAAATGAACAGCAGCTTAGTAGTTGTGCCTGCAGTTAAGGAAGAGGTTGGTGGGAGAAGCAGGTGAGTTTGGCTCTAGGAGGGCAGCATGAGGGGTCCCTGTGGTGATGGGAATATTCTTCCACTTGACTGGATTGATGTCAGTATTCCGGTTGTGATGTCGCACAACGGTTTCACAAGATGTTACCATTAGGGGACACTGGTGAAGGGCAAAATGCAGGACCTCTCCCTGTTATTTCTTACAACACTGTGTGAATCTACAATTACAAAGTTATAATTTTAAGGATCTAAACCTCTCTTAAAGCTACATAAAGTAATTGTGAGATTTATGACTTTTCTTCCTATCATTTGAAAATCTACACGAGAAGACCCTTCCACAGTTGAGTTTGACTGACTTGGTAGAGATGACTGTCTGAAGAGAGTGGGAGTACGCACATACATCTTGGTCCCATATTTCATATTTTCATTTACAACTTAAACCCAAACTACTTCTCCAAGAGCTTCTACCTTGGCGCCATAGAAATCCGAGTTCTTCGTTAGAAATTCTGCCGATGTCTGCACTGTGACTCCGGTCTTCTCACACTGCAGCACACAGTTTTCCAGCATAGTCTTACCATGGTGAACAACTGGGTTGAAAAAACACGCTGATTGCTTTAAGAAGTAATGTGCCTTTCCCAATGTTAGAGATAGCCTGGTGCTGACATTAGCTATGGCCTAATATTTCTCAATGGCTATCATTTACATTTTCTTACCTAAATTACAAATTCATAAAATATAAAACAATGAATATTTTGAGTTATTTTCTACAATCTAAAAGCAACATTCTTTAGAAAGAATGACTTATACAAAAGTACTTTCCATTACCAGAAAAAAAGGCATCAGAGAGCAATTTTGCTGAGTATCTCGGAAGAAAAAGACCTTGATTCAAGAAAGGGGATACAAAGATTTCAGGAAACAAACACTACTCCCATGTGGAAATAAATTCAGTCTAGTGCTGCCTTGAATACAGAGAACAAAGACCACAACACTGGAAAGCTTTAAAAGAAAAAAATCACCACACAGAAAAGAAACTAATATTAAACAACAAATTATTATCAATAGGCTATTTTTCACTTCAGGGTTAAGATTGCTAAGTCGTCACACTACGTACATAAAAAAATAATTTTTTAGGCCACATGCGGTGGCTCACACCTCTAATTCTAGCACTTTGGGAGGCCGAGGGGAGCGGATCACCCAAGGTCAGGAGTTCAGGACCAACCTGGACAACATGGTGAAACCCCGTCTCTACTAAAAAATACAAATATTAGCAGGGCATGGTGGCAGGCACCTGTAATCCCAGCTACTTGGGAGGCTGAGGCAGGGGAATTGCTTGAACCCAAAGGGCGGAGCTTGCAGTGAGCTGAGATCACGCCACTGCACTCCAGCCTGGGCAACAGAGTGAGACCTCCACCTCTCCGGTTCAAGTGATTCCCCTGCCTCAGCCTCCTGAGCAGCTGGGATGACAGGTGCCTGCCACCACACCTGGCTAATTTTTGTATTCTTTAGTAGAGTCGGGGTTTCATCACATGGACCAGACTGGTCTCGAACTCCTGACCTCAGGTGATCCACCCACCTCAGCCTCCCAAAGTGTTGGGATTACAGGCCTAAGCCACCGCACCCAGCCTAAATGAATAAACTTTTTTTTTTTTTTTTTTTTGGAGACGGAGCTTTGCTCTGTTGCCTGGGCTGGAGTGCAGTGGTGCGATCTTGGCTCACTGCAATCTCTGCTTCCCGGGTTCAAGGAATTCTCCCGCCTCCGTTTCCAGAGTAGATGGGATCACAGTCATGTACCACCATACCTGGCTAATTTTTGTATTTTTAGTAGAGATGGGGTTCCACCATGTTCGCAAGGCTGGTCTCAAACTCCTGACCTCAGGTGATCCACCCTTCTCCTCGGCCTCCCAAAGTGCTCGGATTGCAGGTGTGACCCACCACGCCCAGCTTCATAAATAAATAATCAGCCTTCCATACACACTCATACCCCAGAGACATTGCAGGTTGAGTTCCAAACCATCACAATAAAGGAAATATCACAATTAAAGTGAGTCACACAATTTTTTTTGTTTCCCAGTGCATACAAAAGTTATGTTTATGGGAGTCTGGAGCAGGTGGATCGCTTGAGGCCAGGAGTCTTGAGACCAGCCTGGGCAACATGGAAAAACCCCATCTCAACAAAATACAAAAATTAGCCAGATGTGGTGGCGCACACCTGTAGTCCCAGCTATGATCATACTATTGCACTCTAGCCTACATGACAGTGAGACTGTCTCTAAAAACAAAAAATAACTAAAAGTTGCATTTATACTAATGAGCATATGAGTTTATACTAATGAGTGCTATGTTTATAATGTATCTGTTAAGTATACAAAAGCATTATGTTTTTTAAAAAATGTATACATCTTAATTTAAAACACTTTATTTTGCTAAAACATGCTAACAATCCTCTGAGCCTTCAGCAAGACATAATCTTTTTGCTGGTAGAGGGTCTTACACCTCAATGTTGATGGCTGCTTACTGATTAGAATGGTGTTTGCTGAAGGTTAAGGTGGCTGTGACAATTTTTAAAAATAAGACAACAATGACGTTTGCCACATTGATTGACTCTTCCTTTCATGAAAGGATTTCTCTGTAGCATGTGATCTTGTTTGATAGCACTTTACCCACAGTAGAAAGTTATTCAAAATTGGAATCAATCCCTTCAAAGTCTGCCTCTGCTTTACCACGTTTACATAATACTCTAAATCATTCGTTGTCATTCAACCATGTTCACAGCATCCTCCCCAGGAGATTCCATCTCAGGAACCCACCTTCTTTGCTCATCCATAAGAAGCAACTCCTCATCTGTTCCAATTTTGTTCCAAGGTTGTAGCAATTCAGTCACACCTTGAGGTTCTACTTGCTATCATCAGGCTCTAGTTCTCTTGCTATTTCCACATCTGCAGTTACTTCCTCCATTCAAGTCTTGAACCCTTCAATCATCCATGAGGGCTGGAATCAACCTCTCCAGAACCCACTTTAATGTTGAGATTTTAACCTCCTCCCATGAATCATAAATATTCTTAATGACATCTAGAATGATGACCTCTTCCCAGAAAGTTTTCAGTTGACTTTGCCCAGACCCATCAGAGGAATCACTATCAATAGCTGGTAGAGCCTTATGAAATGTATTACTCAAATAGTAAGATTTGAAAGTCAAAATTACTCCTTGATCCATGGGCTGCAGAATGGATGTTATTAGCAGACATGAAAACAACATTAATCTCCTGGTACACCTCCATCTTTAATTCTCTGATGAACAGGTACATTGTCAATAAGCAATCATATTTTTAAAGGAATCTTTCTTCTTTTTCAGTAGTAAATCTCAATAATGGGCCTGAAATATTCAGTAAACCATGTTACATACAGATGTGCTACCATTCAGGCTTTGTTGTTCCATTTCTAGGGCGCAGGCAGAGTAGATGTGGCATAATTCTTAAGAGCTCTAGGATTTTCAGAATGTTAAATGAGCACTGGCTTCAACTTAAAGTCACTAGTTATATTCGCTCCGAACGAGAGAGTCAGCCTGTCCTTTGAAGCTGTGAAGCCAAGCATTGACTTCTCCTCTCTAGCTATGAAAAGTACTAGATGGCATCTTCTTCCAATAGAAGGTTATTTCATCTACATTGAAAATGTGTTGTTTAGTGTATCCACCTTCATCAATTACCTTAGCTAGATCTTCTGGTTAACTTGCTGTAGCTTGCATCAGCACCTGCTGCTTCACCTTGCACTTTCATGTTACAGAGATGGCTTCTTTCCTTAAACCTCAGGAACCAACCTCTGCTAGCTTCAAACTCTTCTTCTATAGCTTTCTCACTTCCCTCTGCCTTCACAGAACTGAAGGAAGTTAGGGCTCTGCTCTGCAATAGGCTCTGACTTAAGGAATGTGGTGGCTGATTTGATCTTCTATCCAGACTACGGAAACTTTCTCCATATAACAATAAAGCTGTTTCATTTTCTTATCATTCATGTGTTCACTAGAGTAGTGCTTTTAATTTCCTTTATGAACTTTTCATTTACATGCAAAACTTGGCCAAATGACCCAAGAGACCTAGGTGTCAGTCTATCTCAGCTTTCTACATGCCTTCCTCACTAAGTTAAACATTTCTAGTTTTTAAATTTAACGTGAGAGACATACCATTCTTCCTCTCACTTGAACACATAGATCCCATTGTAGGGTTATTAACTGGCCTAATCTGAATATTGCTGTGTCTCAAGGAATAGGGTAGCCCAAAGAGAAGGAGAGAGATAGGAGAATGGCTGATTGGTGGAATAGTTAGAACCCATACAATTATCAGTTAAGTTCACCATATGGATGTGGTTCATGGCACCCCAAAACAATTACAGTAGTAACATCAAGATCACTGCTCACAGATCAGCATATCATCTATAGTTTTTTTAAAAAAAGGCTTGCAATATTGTGAGAGTTACCAAAATGTGACACAGGCACACAAGATGAGCACACGATCTTGGGAAAATGGTGCCAACAGACTGGCTTGAAACAGGGTTGCCACAACCTTCAATTTGTAAAAAAGAAAACTCAGTATCTGTGAAGTGCAATAAAATAAGGTATGCCTATACTCAAGAGTGACATTTCATTAAATTCCATCTTCTATAGAAAGTACAGTTTTCCTTCAAATCTTAGAACAAACGATAAACCAAACATTCAGATATTTACTTAAGATTCCCTCTACAGCATCGTGCTGAGCAAATTTTATGCCTGAGATTTTAATATCAGCACTGGTGCAGTCCACAAAAGTGTCCCCTTTGCCCCTCTTTTCTATCACAATGTCATCTGGTAGGCCCTATCATAAGGAAGAGAGAGCAAGAACACTCAAGATGGGTGAGGAAAAACGCCTAAACATGAACACTCTAGAACAGCTTTCTCTAGTTTAAATGACTGCAGGTGACAATGAGACCAGTCAACCATGTTGCATTTAAATAAAATATATCTCCCCACATATCCTGTTTAATTTAAACCAGGGTATCCAACTTTTAATAACTCTCTGACTAGCCCCTGTATCAGGAAGACAACCCTATCAACTATTCCACATCAGCTCAGCACTAAATTCACTTACAAAAGTGCTACAAAAAATAAATAATGTTCGAGACTAGTCCAGGCAACATAGTCAGACTCCATCTCTACAAAAAACAAAAAAAATTCATCAGGCATGGTGGTATGCACCAATTACTCACCTCACAAGGAGGCTAAGGTGGGAGGGTCACTTGACCCCAGAATTTTAAGGCTGCAGTAAGCTATGATCATGCCATTGCACTGCAGCCTTCATTCTTGGTGACAGAATGAGACCCCATCTCAAATAATAATAATAAGGACTTACAGTTGAGTCAAAGAACTTTAAAGCACTCACCCTTGGAAGTTTGTTTCTAACTCTAACATTCTATGATTCTAATATAAATTATATTTGAATAAACCTAAGCAGTTCTCAAGATGATCTAATTTTAATATTCTCTTAAACAGTTGGCTTAAAATCTGACAAACTGACTAGTTACTAGAAAAAAAAACAGCCCACCTCATTAGCAAATAAAAAGCATCAGATCAAGGCTGGGTGCGGTGGCTCACGCCTGTAATCCCAGCACTTTGGGAGGCTAAGGTGGGTGGATCACTTGAGGTCAGGAGGTCAAGGGCAACATGGCCAACATGGTGAAACTCTACCTTTACTAAAAATACAAAAATTAGCTGTGTGTGGCATGTGCCTGTAATCCTAGCTTCTCAGGCAGCTGAGTTGGGAGAATTGCTTGAACCAAGGCGTAGATTGCAGTGAGCCAAGATCATGCCATTGCACTCCAGCCTGGGTGACGGAGTGAAACTCCGTCTCAAAAATAAAGCATCAGATTTCAGGTGCAGTGGCTCACGCCTATAATCCCAGCACTTTGGGAGACCAAGGCAGGCAGATCACTTGAGGTCAGGAATTTCAGACCAGCCTGGCCAACATGGAGAAAGCCTGTCTCTACTAAAACTACAAAAATTAGCCAGGCATGATGGCAGACACCAGTAATCCCAGCAACTCAGGAGGCTGAGCCACGAGAATGGCTTGAACCCAGGAGGCAGAGGCTGCAATGAGCTGAGATCACACCACTCCACTCCAGCCTAGGTGACAGAGCAGACTCTGTCTCAAGAAAAACAAAAACAAAAAACCCATCACATTGGTATAAATCTTGCTCAAACCATTAATGCAAGTCAAACACCTGAGTGGGCTTACAAAAAACTGGAGTATCAGAAAACTAAAGAATTCACTTGACTTCCTTTATAAAACAGAAGCACATAGACAAAGCTGTAAGAAGTAACTCTCATTGTCTAAAGACGAGTCTTTGAGTAAATGAAAGCAGCAGCTGTTTTTAACAAGCAAAGCCGCTCAATGTATCTACACTGGAAGAGGACAAAGGCTTTGGGGGCCCTAGAGAATGCAAGGGGACTCCACACACTGAAATGCTACCAGGGGTGTACTCTGAATGCCTGAATTATGAATAATTTTGTTTCTGACTGTTGTATGTATCTGCCTGTGCTTTGCATATTTTCTACAATAACCATTGCTTTTTATCATCAGAAAAAAGTACAAAAAGAATTGCATATTGAGAAAAAAGATTTTTACATAAATTTTTATATAATGATGCATTTCTTTCCACTTAGAACATAAAACCATCACCTAAAGGAATAGATTTTCAAAACAAGAAAGAAAAACCCTATTGTAAGTACTACTGACAACCTGCACATAGTAGGTACTCAATGTGTATCTCTTCTTATACGGGCTAACTATAGATCACTATCAGATGAGCTTGAATCTAACTCATGAACACTCCATATATGCACACTAGAGATACCATCTGATTCCCCAATTCTCATACCTATACTGTTAGTCAATATACAGCCATTTTTATATCTAATCTATCAGCATTCTATATGTCTGTTTACAACACTCTGGCAATTACATTAAAATTTCCTCACCAATCTAGGAGGAATTCTTATGTACCTTACAAACTACAGTATCAGTGTTATTTCCACTATGCCAAAAAAGTGTTTTTATCACAGTGATTTATCTTGCACATGTGTTATTTATATACACACATATATTATACATCAAAAATTGGAGAGTAGAAAGAACAAAAATTATACACATAAAACAAAAAAGGGGTAAGATGATGTACTAGGAACAAGAGAAAACTAAACTTCCAGCCTTGCTTCCATTTAGAAGTTTTGACAAGATAAAGAGCATAGCTCAAGCAGTTTCGGAACAGCTGCACAAGTCCCAAAATGATATATGATTTTTTGCATTATAAGCTTCACTGCTAACTTGAAGCTATTTTGGTAAATAGTTGAACAGGTGTAACTAAATTTGACACATTATGAAAATATACAGGACCAAGACGAACAATTGTAAAGTAACCTAAATTTAGAAATCACTCTAAATGAACAATAAGATTATAACTGTCAAAAAGTTATTATTATTTTTTTTTAGACAGAGTCTTGCTCTGTTGCCCAGGCTGGAGCATAGTAGTATGATTTTGACTCATTACAACCTTCTCCTCCCAGGTTCAAGTGATTCTTCTGCCTCAGCCTCCCGAGTAGCTGGGATTACAGGTGTGCAACAACATGCCCGGCTAATTTTTGTATTTTTAGTACAGACGGGGTTTCACCATGTTAGCCAGACTGGTCTCAAACTCCTGGCCTCAAGTGATCTGCCCACCTCGGCCTCCCAAAGTGCTGGGATTACAGGTGTGAGCCACTGCACCCGGCCCAAAGAGTTATTTTTAATGGAATCTTTCAACATTAATCTTTTCTAAAGTATACTTTGGTCAAGACACAAAGCATATCATTTGTGACATTCAGCAAGCATTTAGAGAATTAAGATAATTTGTACCAATTTCAAGTTAAGTGCCCTTCATTATACCTCTCACAAAAATAAGCTAAGTGTAAAACAAAAAACAAAAAGCCGTGTACTAATATATCTGTAACATCTATGAGATAAGACCAAGGAACAAATTTTTAAAATATTAAAAATTTTTTAAATATTGCTAGAATTTTTTTTTTAATTCTAGAAATTAGATTTCCTTTCCATAAACCACCTACAATCTGGAAAGTATGTTTCTTCCTAATGGTCTTTTTTCTATATGAGCCTGTGAATATCTCCCCAACATATACACTGCTACAAAGAACCACAGCTCAAGTTGCTGAAACACTGGGTCAACCTCTTTCAAGCTTTCCCTGTCCTTAATGTTTCAAGGCAGCTAACTAGAAATCAAATGGGTTCAAATCATATTCTTGGAGTTTCAACAAGATCGGTGATTTATTGTTTACTTGAACATTTCAGGTGTGAGAGTTTGGCTGTGTGTCTTCCACACTCACCTTCCAACTCAATGGAGTCAGCAATGGAGAAAGTGCCAGGTATCACATAATGGCCAGGACAAACAATAACAGTGTCACCTTCGAAGCAGGCATTTATAGTAGACAGTGGATCACTACGGAACTAGAAAACAATAAGAACACATTTGTAAATATACATTCCCAAAAAACTAATTTGAGTATTAGTCTAGGTGCCTTCATGTCTAACTTTGAAAATGGAAGCCAAAAACCGCATATTGAAGCATCTCCTTTGATGGTGCACTGACCTAACACATGCCTGGTAAGTGACTACTGAGGACGAAAGGCAGGGATCTCACTACCTTCCACTGCACAGAAAACTATCTTGGGAAAGCTCCTGTAAATACTTTGTGGGATTTGTGAAAATCTGTGGTGAATCAGAAGAAAAAAAAGCCACCTGGAGCGAGAAACTGTTTACCTGAATTTCTCTTCCTTCCTCACCGGGCTCCTGGCAAAGCCCGTCCATGAGCAGGGACCGCAGGAGACCAGCCATCATAGTGGAGGAGATCACGTGAGTGACCTCTGACCGCTGGGACGGACACCCTTTGCTTGGATATTAGAATTCTTCTGATAACCAAACACATACCTTAAAGAAACAAAACAGGCCTATCAATAAGACAACAAGTAAGAAAAGATGCTAAGAATTACAAAGACACACATACCTCAACAAAGGATTCTCAATGAGTTTCAGCTTTTGTTTCAACTGTTCCATTTCTGAATAAAAGGTTAACCCTTCCACCACAGAGATATTTTCCTGCTTGGAATCAGAGTTACAATTTGACAGACTGCTTCTCAGATTTAAAAATTTCCTGTAACTCTCCTCACATTGAGACAACAGATTGCGGTAGTCAACAATAAGTCCTGATGGAACTTGGTCTTCAAAATGTTATAATGCCTGAAAGTTTAAAAGCAAATTGAAATCCGCTGCCTTTCAGGCACATTTTCCTATCATTAAAACAGCCCACTTAGCACTCCAAGAGCCAGTAAGAAAAGTGTTTTATGGTATATAACTCAGGTACATGTTAAATCATTCTGAATAGCACTCTAATAATAGTAAGTGGAAGCTGTTGGAAGTTTAAAACACCATTTCCGTAAGGTCACTAATTTTTCTTCTCTTGAGGAGTTGTTTGCTTTTTATCTTGGATCCAAGCATTTGTGATTTAGAAAAACTGAAAGTTCATGTTGCACAATTTGCAATTACTATTTAATAAGAAATTATTTTCTTCTCATATATTAGATTCAAAAGCTTAATAAGAAGGCAGCAGGGTGCAATTTGGGAGAGGGAGTAGGGAGAGCAGTACCTCAAATTGTTTCACAACAATGTTTAAGATTACTATATTTTTCATGGATCTGAATATGACTTTGAACATTTTTTAAAGGTTACTGTATTTATAGGATCAAAAAGTAGAAATGACTCAATCTACTCCTTCCTTCTGTTTAAAGCACTATGGCACAAAATTATGCTGAATATTCCCTAAGGAAGATTATTAAAGAATTTCAAAAACTAAACCCTTGAGATTCTGAGGAGGAGAAAAAGGTGCCATTACTAAACTAGAGAGTGACTGAAACAAAATAACCTTGTACTGGACAACCATACTGGCACTTCAAATGTATTAATTTACAAACTTTCTCAAATATAAAAACAGAACACAGAGTATTTCTAGATGCAATAAAATAATGTGTAAATGTGCAATCAAGTTAACATATAAAATAATGGATTTGAAAATAAAGTAAAATAAGCCAGGCACAGTGGCTTACACCTGTAATCCCAGCACTTTGGGAGGCCAAGGCAGGCAGATGACTTGAGCCCAGGAGTCTGAGGCCAGCCTGGGCCAACATGGTAAAACCCTGTCACAAAAATACAAAAATGAGCCTGGCATGGTGGCATGCACTTGTAGTCTCAGCTACTTGGGAGGCTGAGCTGGGAGGATGGCTTGAGCCCCAGGGCCCAAGGCTGCTGTGAGATCTAATTATGCCACTGTACTCCATACTCCAGCATGGGCGACAGGGCAAGACCCTGTCTCAAAAAACAAACAAACAAACAGATGTTCAGGGCCCCATCCAGACCAATTAAATGGTTATCTGGACATAGAGGGGTATTTTTTAAAGTTCCCTGGGGACGGTAATGTGTAGCCAAGAGTGAGAACTATTGCCTTAAATGATTTTTTTTTTTTCAGTTTAGTCATGCTTTGAATAACTTAGGGAAAAACAAAAACAAGATAGAACCATATCTTAAACAAACTTTTACATCAGATATGAACACTTAAACATAACTTTTCCCACTTTTCAAGTAAGTGAATTAGGCAAAGCTTGAAAAGCAAGGATTTTGTCTACTTTGGTTAATCCAAAAGAACGAGTGAACAGCTGTGAAAGAAAAGGAAAAACAAGAAAGTTTTAAAATTTTAAAAATAAAAAAAAGAAATTGAGGATGAAACTGTGGTCTGCTAAGTTGTGAAGTTCTGCTATGGAAAGAAAGCACTGAAAATGAAACCAGTCATCTCCTAATTATTGCAGACTGGGCTGTTAGTCCCTTTACCCTCTAGTGGAGTCTTTTGTTGTTGTAATGAACTTAAGCATGCCTCTATTCAATTAAAAAACCTCTGCTGGCTCGCGTTTAGTCCTCAAAAAGAAGTCCTGAACGTGGTACTATAAATAGATTCATAATCTTGCCATATTGCACTTCTCCTGCCTCAGAGCCGCTGTACATAAACTCTCAATTTCACAAGCTCTTTCAAACCTCCATGTAACTTGTTAGTCAAGCTGCCAGAAGTGTCTTCCGCCTTTTCCACATGATAAACTTACAGTTCTATTCCATGACTCAGCTTCAATGTCATCCTCACCAGTACCATGCCAAGCATTTACACATCATTCCCATCTGCACCTCCCCCAGTGTTGATTCTTTCAAGCCAGAAACATGTAAGTCAGCCTTGACTTCTCTCACCTCATTCACATCTTCTCATCTCCGATATTCACTTGACCACCAAGTCCCAGTCATTCTACTCTCTCAGTAAGCCTCCATCTGTCCTCTCCATATCCCCACTCTAGTCCTCTCTCTTGCCTCTTAACTGGTCTCTCTATTCCAACTCCCTCCATTTGTTTTCTATACAGAAGCCACAATGAACCCTTGAAATCACAAAGCAGCATTTTATGGGACTGAGGTGGGAGGACTGCTTGAGCCCAGGAGTTCGAGACCAGCTTGGGCAACATAAGGAGACCCCCATTTCTACGGAAAAATTTTGTTACAAAATTAGCAGGGTGGCTGGGCGCGGAGGTTCACGCCTGAAATCTCAGCATTGGGAGGCCGAGACGGGAGGATCACGAGGTCAGGAGATCGAGACGATCCTGGCTAACATGGTGAAACCCTGTCATACAAACAATTAGTCAGATGTGGTGGCAGGCACCTGTAGTCCCAGCTGCTCGGGAGGCTGAGGCAGGAGAATGGCATGAACCCAGGAGGCACAGCTTGCAGTGAGCCGAGATCGTGCCACTGCACTCCAGCCTGGGTGACAGAGCAAGACTCCGTCTCAGAAAAAAAAAAAAAAAAAATTAGCTGGGCAGTAGTGGCACATGCCTATAATCCCAGTTGATCCAGAGGCTGAGGCAAGAGGATGACTTGAGCCCCACAGTTCGAGCCTGCACGGAACCATAATTGCATCACTGCACTACAGCCTGGGCAACAGAATAAGACCCTGTTTCCAAAAAAATTAAAAACACAAAACACAAAACTAGTCATATTCAACCAAGAATAAAAACCCTTCAGTGGCTTCCCACTGCTCTTAAAGACAAAAATGACTAACCACCTAACAAAGCCCCACACTGTCTGGCCCCTGCCAACCTCTCTAATCTCATTTCCTAGGTCTCACCCAGCACTGTCTGTGTTCCAGCCATGCTGGCTTTTCAGCTCCTTCAACACACTGAGCGCCTATATCTTTTCCCTTCCCTACCCCTGCCTCCCCTTTCACCCAGCTAACCCAAGTTCAAATGTCATTATTCCAGGAAATAACCCTAGAACTGCAACTTGACCTAACCTCAGGACACTCTGTAATTCTTCACAGCACTGACTGCTATTTCCAATCATGCAGACATCTGTGCGTGATTATTTCATCAAGGCTCATCTCCCACCTTTAGACTGACAGCTCCCTGATGATGGCGTGTCTCATGCACCAGACATACCCCACCCTTGACTAAGGATCTGGCACTCAAATATTTATTGAATCAACGAACAAATGAAATCCCTTATAATTTGACCTTCTCTGGGCACTGACCCAAATCTCAGCCCTCAAAATGCAGTGTAAATTTAACAAGGCTCCTCTTCAAATAATACTAAAAAAAAAAAATTCCAGATACTTCCTTTTCTACGAACTTCTATGCCAATAGAGATTAGCTCCCTGATTCCTAATTTCCTAAACGTATCAGGTATCCCTTTATCTTCAAATGCTTCAAATGACAGATTTTTTTTAAATGAGAAAAACAAAAGGGAGTTATTTGGGTTCTGGACATAAACTGGTTCTTTAGATTCACTCTGCTTGGCCCAATACTGAACATCTAGGGTTAAATGTTCTTGCATACAATCGGAAACTGTCCGTAAGATGTTGGCAGCAGGGCCTGAAACGTTCTGCTTCTTTGCAGAGCATTCGAGTTAAGCTCAGCAAAACCAGGTTAACTCACCAATGGTATAGAAAATGGAAAGTACTTTTTATACTACAAAACACCAAGCAATATTATTTACATTATGGTCATTATATATTACTCAGTCTTTTAGTTCCTGAGGGAATATAAGTCTATTTTTAAATAGCTAAAAGTAAGCCTTCTTTGGTGAATATACTTACCTACAGAAGATCCAAAATAACATCTGTATAGGGAACTATCCAATAAAAGATTGATGTGAAAAATTGTTTAAATCATACCCACTGATCCAGGTATGGGCTTTCTTTCCCATGGAAGGGACAAGGGGTGCACTTGTGCAGTGGAAATAACTATGGCAAAAAATGCTGACAGGTATGAATACATCCCCTAAGGATCCTAGAGGCAGCCTAAGAAAACACTTGCTTTGAGCAGACATATGCTTAAAAAAAATGTGTATTCGTCTTTTAGCAGTACACACAGCATGGTATATAACCTGCTTCACTGTCTTTCTCTTTTTCTACTTTCTGTACTCTTGTATTGAAATATACCAACCATAAGCCTTAACATCCACAACTTTTAAGTCAGTTTATAAATACATACAAACCCAATTAAGAATCCCCTACTTTGTTAACATTTGCAAAAACCAAGTAAAAGATAAACAGGAATTCTTTATACACTTGACCCTTGAAGAACACAGGTCTGAATTTCGTGGGGTCCACTGATAATTTACACTGAGTGTGCCAGCCTCTCCTGCCTCCCTTTCCACCTCTCTTCCACCTGTTTTGCCTCTGCCACCCCTGAGGCAGCAAGACCAATCCCTCTTCTTCCTCTTCCTCCTCTGGTGAAGATGATGAGGATGAAGACCTTTATGATGATCCACTTCCACTTAATGAGTAGTAAATATATTTTCTCTTTCTTATGAATTTCTTAACATTTCCTTTTTTCTAGCACTTTATTATAAGATAATACACATAGCATACAAAGTATGTGCTAATCAACTATTTATATTAATGGTATGGCTTATTTTCTGGTCAACAGTAAGCTATCAGCAGCTAAGTTTTGGGAGAGTCAAATGTTATACTCAGATATTTGACTGTGTAGGGGTAGGGGGAGATAGGCACCCCTAAATCCCACATCATTCAAGAGTCAACTATACTAGTTTTGTCATCTTTTCTGTAAGTTTGAAATTATCATTAAATGATTTAAACCATTTTTAGCCAGGTGCACGGTGGGTAGCGCCTATAATCCCAGCACTTTGGGAGGCCAAGGCAGGTGGATCACCTGAGGTCAAGAGTTTGAGACCAGCCTTGCCAACATAGTGAAACCTCGTCTCTACTAAAAATACAAAAATTAGCCAGGCGTGGTGGTGCGCATGTGTAATCCCAGCTACTCAGGAGGCAGTGGCAGAGAATTGCTTGAACCCAGGAGGCGGAGGAGGTTGCAGTGAGCCGAGATCACACCACTGCACTCCAGCCTGGGTGACACAGCAAGACTCTCTCAAAAATAAAAAACAAAATAAAATGATTTAAAACTTTTAATTTTTTTAATTTAAAAAAGATTATCCTATCTTTGGATATTTTTAATTATTGCAATGACCAAGTTTACAGTTGAGTTTTAAATCTGGGTCTAACACAGACCAAAATTATTTCATTTCATCCAAAGTTTCTGGCCACAAGGTTATTTTTCTCAACTTCTTTCCCTACCTGACATGCTTAATTGCAAGGGCTGTCTGGTCAAACACTCCCGAATCATCAAACACCACCCAGAGCTCCTGCAGGGGCAACCGATGTTCCTTCAGATCGAGGAGCTCCTTCATGCACTCCATGGTAAAAGTGCTCACTTGAGAGTCACAGAGGTATGGTTCAGCAAGCCTCACCACCGCCTTCAAGGCTGCAAAGTCCACATCTGTGCCCTGAAATTTAAAATAATGTGACTTAACACATGGAAATCTAAATTAAGATACACCTATAAGATACTACTGACAATCTGATTTTTTTAAAAAGCATACAACATGGGTGGGGAGCCTTTACCCATAACATAAAGGATGAACAAGACAGGCTGGCTCTTACCCTCATGGAGCTTACACTGTAATCAGGAAGATCAATAAACACAATGATAACGAGTAGGTGACAGAGAATAACTAGCAGCGGTGGGGATCTGGTTCTGCTGAGATGTCCAAGGAAGTCAGCTTGGAGCAAGGCTGAGGAGGATGAGAAGGAAGCAGCCATCTGAAGAGCAGGGAAAGCGCAAAAGGCCTGTGGCAGAGACAGGCTTGGCAGCTGGAGGAGCAGGAAGGCAGTCCTTCATGCTGGAGCCAAAGGGAGGAATTGGAGCAGGGGGCGTGTGCAGTGGAGCAGCAAGACATGAGGTGAGAGAGAGAGAGGCAACAAGATCAGGACATGAAGGACATCTGAAGGAGCTTGGATTTTACGTGTTTTCTATACAATGAGAAGCCATAAAGCCAATACTAAGCCCTTGTAAAGACAATACATTAGGAGTTTTAAGCAGAGAAATGGCATGCTTCTGTTTTAAAATAATGACTTTGATTGGTTTCAGAGAACTGATTGGCAGGGGGGGCCCTATCATAACCAAATGAATAGGCCTGAACTTCAACCAAAAAATATTAGCATAATCCAAAATTTTAAAACTCACAAGCAGTAGCTGCAATCCACTGCCTCGTACATAATCACTGCAGTATGTGATGCCATTTTCTAAGGGAGCTGCAACAACAACTTGTATTCACACTCCCTGGTTTGTCATTTTAGGTTACTAGGGCTTTTTGTGGTCCGTTAACAAACACTGAGAAAAATTCAAAGCTGTAATTAGAATGCAAATGTAAAAGGCCTAGTCAGGTGAAAAATAAGATTGTTTTTACATTTTGCAGTGGGACCCACTGTCAAGAGATTAGTCACATATAAACAAATTTCTAGGCAAAAAATGGGCTAGTTTAAAAATGCCTCTTAGCAGAGGTTGCAGTGAGCCGAGATTATGTCACTGCACTCCAGCCTGAGCAACAGAGTGAGACCTCATCTCAAAAACATAAATCAATAAAAATGCCTCTTAGGTTTGAGCTGTTCAATGAACTACAATTAAGAAGTTAAAAACTTCTTTGAAACCATTAACTTCATAATTAGTCCTAATTTTTTAAGTGATCTCAAATACCCTCTTTTAATTAATTTAAACCAGTTTAATTATCTGGTAACAACTCAGTTGCCTTTAAATTTTGCAGAACACTTCCTACAACATGGCAATTAGATGTGAAAAACATGCTATTTGAATCAGCTCATAAACTTTAATTAAAAATAAGCACTTCAGCGGTGACAGTCTGAAGTAAAGTGCTTATAGCTAGAGACAAAGGTGTTAACAACAAAATTAACCTTACCTCAACTAGAACCTTGAACACATTAGTGTGCCAGACTGCCTATCATCCAGATGGCTCAAGGACCTTCTCTAAGAACTCAGCTGTGCATTCCTTTACCTCAAAGTCCTTACAGTCAGCTACAAACAAATGAAACACAAGAAGAACTGAAAATGCATGAAGCAGAGGGAAGTTCATAAATCCACTTAAATACACTATCTCAGAAACAACAACCGGCAATCTGAGGGACTGAAACAAATAATCTACCTGTAAACTAAAAAGACAAAAGATGGAAAAAACAAGCCAGGCATGGTGGTTCATGCCTGTAATGCCAGCACTTTGGGAGGCCAAGGCAGGCAGATCACCTGAAGTCGCGAGTTCGAGACCAGCCTGAACAACATGGAGAAACCCTGTCTCTACTAAAAACACAACATTAGCTGGGCATGGAGGCGCATACCTGTAATCCCAGCTACTCAGGAGTCTAAGGCAAGAGAATCGCTTAAACCCAGGAAGCAGAAGTCTTGGTGAGCCGAGATCATGCCATTGCATTCCAGCCTGGGCAACAAGAGCGAAACTCTATCTCAAAACCAAACAAACAAAAAAACACCTACTCAACTAAAGTGTAATCTTGATAGGCTCTGAATTGCTCATAGAACAAATGTTGATTTGTTCAGAAAATTTCTGGGAAAAAGGTTTTTCATTCTGGCATGAAACTTTGTAAACTAGAACCTGGTTTATCACCATAGCTATAATCACTGCCTGAATCTTCATCTAGGAACAAACCTAAAAAAATAAATAAATAAGTAAGCTACAGTGCCTTATTGAATGCTTCTCTTTTCATATCCTTGCATAGAAATCTCAAACAAAATACAAACAAGAATTTTAATATGAATGGTCTAATTACCTCTACCGTTGTGAACTAGTTTTCCAAACTTAAAAATATTTCAAAATGCAAATTCGACTTCAAAACAGTAAGAGCGTAAGATCTTTGGGGGAGGGGGGGTGAAAGATGGCCGAATAGGAACAGCTCCAGTCTCCAGCTCCCAGCGCGAGCGACACAGAAGACAGGTGATTTCTGCATTTTCAACTGAGGTACTGGGTTTATCTCACTAGAGAGTGCGGGACAATCACTGCTGGTCAGCTATTGCAGCGCAACCAGCGAGAGCTGAAGCAGGGCGAGGCATCACCTCACCTGGGAAGTGCAAGGGGGAAGGGAATCCCTTTTCCTAGCCAGGGGAACTGAGACACATAACACCTGGAAAATTGGGTAACTCCCACCTCAATACTGCGCTTTAAGCAAACGGGCACACCAGGAGATTATATCCCACACCTGGCCAGGAGGGTCCCACGCCCACGAAGCCGCCCTCATTGCTAGCACAGCAGTCTGTGATCTAACTGCAAGGCAGCAGTGAGGCTGGGGGAGGGGCGCCCACCATTGCTGAGGCTTAAGTAGGTAAACAAAGCCCTGGGAAGATCGAACTGGGTGGAGCTCACAGCAGCTCAAGGAGGCCTGCCAGTCTCTGTAGACTCCACCTCTGGAGACAGGGCACAGCTAAACAACAACAACAACAACAACAACAACAACAACAACAAAAGCAGCAGAAACCTCTGCAGACGCAAACGACTCTGTCTGGCAGCTTTGAAGTGAGGAGTGCATCTCCCAACATGGAGGTGGAGATCTGAGAACTGACAGACTGCCTGCTCAAGTGGCTCCCTGACTCCTGAGTAGCCTAAATGGGAGACATCCTCCTCTAGGGGCAGACCAACACCCCACACCTCACACAGTGGAGTACACCCCTGAGAGGAAGCTTCCAAAGCAAGAATCAGACAGATACACTCGCTGTTCAGCAGTATTCTATCTTCTGCAGCCTCTGCTGCTGACACCCAGGCAAACAGGGTCTGGAGTGGACCCCAAGCAATCTCCAACAGACCTACAGCTGAGGGTCCTGACTGTTAGAAGGAAAACTAACAAACAGGAAGGACACCCACACCAAAACTCCATCAGTACGTCACCATCATCAAACACCAGAGGCAGATAAAACCACAAAGATGGGGAAAAAGCAGGGCAGAAAAGCTGGAAATTCAAAGAATAAGAGCGTATCTCCCCCTCCAAAGGAACACAGCTCATCGCCAGCAACGGATCAAAGCTGGTCAGAGAATGACTTTGACGAGATGAGAGAAGAAGGCTTCAGACCATCAAACTTCTCAGAGCTAAAGGAGGAATTACGTACCCAGTGCAAAGAAACTAAAAATCTTGAAAAGAGAGTGGAAGAATTGATAACCAGAATAATTAATGCAGAGAAGGTCATAAACGAACTGACAGAGATGAAAACCATGACACGAGAAATACATGACAAACACACAAGCTTCAGTAACCGACTCGATCAACTGGAAGAAAGAGTATCAGCGATTGAGGATCAAATGAATGAAATGAAGCGAGAAGAGAAACCAAAAGAAAAAAGAAGAAAAAGAAATGAACAAAGCCTGCAAGAAGTATGGGATTATGTAAAAAGACCAAATCTACGTCTGATTGGGGTGCCTGAAAGTGGGGGGAAAATGGAACCAAGTTGGAAAACACTCTTCAGGATATCATCCAGGAGAACTTCCCCAACCTAGTAGGGCAGGCCAACATTCAAATTCAGGAAACACAGAGAATGCCACAAAGATACTCCTCCAGAAGAGCAGCTCCAAGATACATAAATGCCAGATTCACCGAACTTGAAATGAAGGAAAAAATCTTAAGGGCAGCCAGAGAGAAAGGTCGGGTTACCCACAAAGGGAAGCCCATCAGACTAACAGCAGATCTCTCGGCAGAAACTCTACAAGCCAGAAGAGAGTGGGGGCCAATATTCAACATTCTTAAAGAAAAGAATTTTAAACCCAGAATTTCCTATCCAGCCAAACTAAGTTTCATAAGTGAAGGAGAAATAAAATCCTTTACAGATAAGCAAATGCTTAGAGATTTTGTCACCACCAGGCCTGCCTTACAAGAGACCCTGAAGGAAGCACTAAATATGGAAAGGAACAACCAGTACCAGCCACTGCAAAAACATACCAAATTGTAAAGACCATCGAGGCTAGGAAGAAACTGCATCAACTAACGAGCAAAATAACCGGTTAATATCATAATGGCAGGATCAAGTTCACACATAACAATATTAACCTTAAATGTCAATGGACTAAATGCTCCAATTAAAAGACACAGACTGGCAAACTGGATAAAGAGTCAAGACCCATCAGTCTGCTGTATTCAGGAGACCCATCTCACATGCAGAGACATACATAGGCTCAAAATAAAGGGATGGAGGAAGATCTACCAAGCAAATGGAGAACAAAAAAAAGCAGGGGTTGCAATCCTAGTCTCTGATAAAACAGACCTTAAACCATCCAAGATCAAAAGAGACAAAGAAGGCCGTTACATAATGGTAAAGGGATCAATTCAACAGGAAGAGCTAACTATCCTAAATATATATGCACCCAATACAGGAGCACCCAGATTCATAAAGGAAGTCCTTAGAGACTTACAAAGGGACTTAGACTCCCATACAATAATAATGGGAGACTTCAACACCCCACTGTCAACATTAGACAGATCAACGAGACAGAAAGTTAACAAGGATATACAGGAATTGAACTCATCTCTGCACCAAGCAGGCCTAATAGACATCTACAGAACTCTCCACCCCAAATCAACAGAATATACATTCTTCTCAGCACCACATCACACTTATTCCAAAATTGACCACATAATTGGAAGTAAAGCACTCCTCAGCAAATGTACAAAAACAGAAATTATAACAAACTGTCTCTCAGACCACAGTGCGATCAAACTAGAACTCAGGACTAAGAAACTCAATCAAAACCACTCAATTACATGGAAACTGAATAACCTGCTCCTGAATGACTACTGGGTACATAATGAAATGAAGGCAGAAATAAAGATGTTCTTTGAAACCAATGAGAACAAAGATACAACATACCAGAATCTCTGGGACACATTTAAAGCAGTGTGTAGAGGGAAATTTATAGCACTAAATGCCGACAAGAGAAAGCAGGAAAGATCTAAAATTGACACTCTAACGTCACAATTAAAAGAACTAGAGAAGCAAGAGCAAACACATTCAAAAGCTAGCCGAAGGCAAGAATTAACTAGGATCAGAGCAGAACTGAAGGAGATAGAGACACAAAAAACCTTCCAAAAAATCAATGAATCCAGGAGTTGGTTTTTTGAAAAGATCAACAAAATTGATCGACTGCTAGCAAGACTAATAAAGAAGAAAAGAGAGAAGAATCAAATAGACACAATAAAAAATGATAAAGGGGATATCACCACCGACCCCACAGAAATACAAACTACCAGTTCAGAGAATACTATAAACACCTCTACGCAAATCAACTAGAAAATCTAGAAGAAATGGATAATTTCCTGGACACTTACACTCTCCCAAGACTAAACCAGGAAGAAGTTGAATCCCTGAATAGATCAATAGCAGGCTCTGAAATTGAGGCAATAATTAATAGCCTACCAACCAAAAAAAGTCCAGGACCAGATGGATTCACAGCTGAATTCTACCAGAGGTACAAGGAGGAGCTGGTACCATTCCTTCTGAAACTATTCCAATCAATAGAAAAAGAGGGAATCCTCCCGAACTCATTTTATGAGGCCAACATCATCCTGATACCAAAGCCTGGCAGAGACACAACAAAAAAAGAGAATTTTAGACCAATATCCCTGATGAACATTGATGCAAAAATCCTCAATAAAATACTGGCAAACCGGATTCAGCAGCACATCAAAAAGCTTATCCACCATGATCAAGAAGGCTTCATCCCTGGGATGCAAGGATGGTTCAACATATGCAAATCAATCAACGTAATCCAGCATATAAACAGAACCAAAGACAAAAACCACATGATTATCTCAATAGATGCAGAAAAGGCTTTTGACAAAATTCAACAGCCCTTCATGCTAAAAACGCTCAATAAATTCGGTACTGATGGAACGTATCTCAAAATAATAAGAGCTATTTATGACAAACCCACAGCTAATATCATACTGAATGGGCAAAAACTGGAAAAATTCCCTTTGAAAACTGGCACAAGAAAGGGATGCCCTCTCTCACCACTCCTATTCAACATAGTGTTGGAAATTCTGGCTAGGGCAATCAGGCAAGAGAAAGAAATCAAGGGTATTCAGTTAGGAAAAGAAGAAGTCAAATTGTCCCTGTTTGCAGATGACATGATTGTATATTTAGAAAATCCCATTGTCTCAGCCCAAAATCTCCTAAAGCTGATAAGCAGCTTCAGCAAAGTCTCAGGATACAAAATTAATGTGCAAACATCACTAGCATTCTTATACACCAGTAACAGACAAACAGAGAGCCAAATCAGGAATGAAGTCCCATTCACAATTGCTTCAAAGAGAATAAAATACCTAGGAATCCAACTTACAAGGGATGTAAAGGACCTCTTCAAGGAGAACTACAAACCACTGCTCAGTGAAATAAAAGAGGACACAAACAATGGAAGAACATACCATGCTCATGGATAGGAAGAATCAATATCGTGAAAATCACCATAGTGCCCAAGGTAATTTATAGATTCAATGCCATCCCCATCAAGCTACCAATGAGTTTCTTCACAGAATTGTAAAAAACTGCTTTAAAGTTCATATGGAACCAAAAAAGAGCCCGCACTGCCAAGACAATCCTAAGTCAAAAGAACAAAGCTGGAGGCATCACGCTACCTGACTTCAAACTATACTACAAGGCTACAGTAACCAAAACAGCATGGTACTGGTACCAAAACAGAGATATAGACCAATGGAACAGAACAGAGTCCTCAGAAATAATACCACACATCTACAGCCATCTGATCTTTGATAAACCTGAGAGAAACAAGAAATGGGGAAAGGATTCCCTATTTAATAAATGGTGCTGGGAAAACTGGCTAGCCATAAGTAGAAAGCTGAAACTGGATCCTTTCCTTACCCCTTGTACGAAGACTAATTCAAGATGGATTAGAGACTTAAATGTTAGACCTAAAACCATAAAAACCCCAGAAGAAAACCTAGGTAATACCATTCAGGACATAGGCATGGGCAAGGACTTCATGTCTAAAACACCAAAAGCAATGGCAGCAAAAGCCAACATTGACAAATGGGATCTAATTAAACTAAAGAGCTTCTGCACAGCCAAAGAAACTACCATCAGAGTGAACAGGCAACCTAGAGAATGGGAGAAAATTTTTGCAATCTACCCATCTGACAAAGGGCTAATATCCAGAACCTACAAAGAACTCAAACAAATTTACAAGAAAAAAACAAACAACCGCATCAAAAATTTGCAAAGGATATAAACAGACATTTCTCAAAAGAAGACATTCATACAGCCAACAGACACATGAAAAAATGCTCATCATCACTCGCCATCAGAGAAATGCAAATCAAAACCACAATGAGATACCATCTAACACCAGTTAGAATGGCAATCATTAAAAAGTCAGGAAACAACAGGTGCTGGAGAGGATGTGGAGAAATAGGGACAGTTTTACACTGTTGGGATTATAAACTAGTTCAACCATTATGGAAAACAGTATGGCGATTCCTCAAGGATCTAGAACTAGAAGTACCATATGACCCAGCCATCCCATTACTGGGTATATACCCAAAGGATTACAAATCATGCTGCTATAAAGACACATGCACACGTATGTTTATTGCAGCACTATTCACAATAGCAAAGACTTGGAATCAACCCAAATGTCCATCAGTGACAGACTGGATTAAGAATATGTGGCACATATACACCATGGAATACTATGCAGCCATAAAAAAGAATGAGTTTGAGTCCTTTGTAGGGACATGGATGCAGCTGGAAAGTATCATTCTTAGCAAACTATCACAAGAACAGAAAACTAAACACCGCATGTTCTCACTCATAGGTGGGAACTGAACAATGAGATCACTTGGACTTGGGAAGGGGAACATCACACACCGGGGCCTATCATGGGGAGGGGAGAGCGGGGAGGGATTGCATTGGGAGTTATACCTGATGTAAATGACGAGTTGATGGGTGGTGACGAGTTGTTGGGTGCTGATGAGTTGATGGGTGCAGCACACCAACATGGCACAAGTATACATATATAACAAACCTGCACGTTATGCACATGTACCCTAGCACTTAAAGTATAATAAAAACAACAACAACAACAACAACAAAAGATCTTTTATAGATTTTTGTTGTTGCTCTTTGAGGTTTTTTGGGGAAGAAGAAGGCTGTTTGCTTTTGTCTTAGAAACGGTCTCACTCTGTCACCTAGGCTGGAGTGCAGTGGTGCGATCATAGCTCACCACAACCTCAAACTCCGGGGCTCAAGCAACCCTACTGTCTCAGCCTTCTGAGTCGCTAGGACTACAGACATGCACCACCACATCCAGCTGGAAGACAGTTGAATTTTAATTCAGTGGAAATCACTCAAGTTCTCCTGCAAAGCATACAGCCTGTGATTTATACTACAGTTAGCAAGTTAAAATAATCAAGTATCTTAGTTTTTTCCAAAACAATTCCATAAAGCTCCTTTAAGAAAGGGAGCTTTTGGTGTTTTAGACATGAAGTCCTTGCCCATGCCTATGTCCTGAATGGTACTACCTAGATTTTCTTCTAGGATTTTATGGTATTAGGTCTAACATTTAAGTCTCTAATCCATCTTGAATTAATCTTCGTATAAGGAGTAAGGAAAGGATCCAGTTTCAGCTTTCTACTTATGGCTAGCCAATTTTCCCAGCACCATTTATTAAATAGGGAATCCTTTCCCCATTTCTTGTTTCTCTCAGGTTTGTCAAAGATCAGATGGCTGTAGATGTGTGGTATTATTTCTGAGGACTCTGTTCTGTTCCATTGGTCTATATCTCTGTTTTGGTACCAGTACCATGCTGTTTTGGTTACTGTAGCCTTGTAGTATAGTTTGAAGTCAGGTAGCATGACGCCTCCAGCTTTGTCCTTTTGACTTAGGATTGTCTTGGCAATGCGGGCTCTTTTTTGGTTCCATATGAACTTTAAAGCAGTTTTTTCCAATTCTGTGAAGAAACTCATTGGTAGCTTGATGGGGATGGCATTGAATCTATAAATAACCTTGGGCAGTATGGCCATTTTCGCGATATTTATTCTTCCTATCCATGAACATGGTATGTTCTTCCATTTGTTTGTGTCCTCTTTGATTTCACTGAGCAGTGGTTTGTAGTTCTCCTTGAAGAGGTCCTTTACATCCCTTGTAAGCTGGATTCCTAGGTATTTTATTCTCTTTGAAGCAATTGTGAATGGAAGTTCATTCCTGATTTGGCTCTCTGCTTGTCTGTTACTGGTGTATAAGAATGCTTGTGATTTTTGCACATTAATTTTGTATCCTGAGACTTTGCTGAAGTTGCTTATCAGCTTAAGGAGATTTTGGGCTGAGACGATGGGGTTTTCTAAATATACAATCATGTCATCTGCAAACAGGGACAATTTGACTTCTTCTTTTCCTAACTGGATACCCTTGATTTCTTTCTCTTGCCTGATTGCCCTAGCCAGAACTTCCAACACTATGTTGAATAGGAGTGGTGAGAGAGGGCATCCCTCTCTTGTGCCAGTTTTCAAAGGGAATTTTTCCAGTTTTTGCCCATTCAGAATGATATTAGCTGTGGGTTTGTCATAAATAGCTCTTATTATTTTGAGGTACATTCCATCAATACTGAATTTATTGAGCGTTTTTAGCATGAAGGACTTCATGTCTAAAACACCAAAAGCAACGGCAGCACAAGCAAAAATTGACAAATGGGATCTAATTAAACTAAAGAGCTTTTGCACAGCAAAAGAAACTACCATCAGAGTGAACAGGCAACCTACAGAATGGGAGAAAATTTTTGCAACCTACTCATCTGACAAAGGGCTAATATCCAGAATCTGCAAAGAACTCAAACAAATATACAAGAAAAAAACAAACAACCCCATCAAAAAGTGGGGAAAGGATATGAACAGACATTTCTCAAAGGAAGATATTCATACAGCCAACAGACACATGAAAAAATGCTCATCATCACTCGCCATCAGAGAAATGCAAATCAAAACCACAATGAGATACCATCTCACACCAGTTAGAATGGCAATCATTAAGAAGTCAGGAAACAGCAGGTGTTGGAGAGGATGTGGAGAAATAGGAACACTTTTACACTGTTGCTGGGATTGTAAACTAGTTCAACCATTATGGAAAACAGTATGGCAATTCCTCAAGGATCTAGAACTAGATGTACCATATGACCCAGCCATCCCACTACTGGGTATATACCCAAAGGATTATAAATTATTCTACTACAAAGACACATGCACACGTATGTTTATTGCGGCACTATTCACAATAGCAAAGACTTGGAATCAACTCAAATGTCCATCTGTGACAGACTGGATTAAGAAAATGTGGCACATATACACCATGGAATACTATGCAGCCATAAAAAAGGATGAGTTTGCGTCCTTTGTAGGGACATGGATGCAGCTGGAAACCATCATTCTTAGCAAACTATCACAAGAAGAGAAAACCAAACACTGCATGTTCTCACTCATAGGTGGGAACTGAACAATGAGATCACTTGGACTCGGGAAGGGGAACATCACACACTGGGGCCTATCATGGGGAGCGGGGAGGAGGGAGGGATTGCACTGGGGACTTATACATGATATAAATGATGAATTGATGGGTGCTGACGAGTTGATGGGTGCAGCACACCAACATGGCATAAGTATACATATGTAACAAACCTGCACGTTATGCACATGTACCCTAGAACTTAAAGTATAATAAAAAAAAAAAAATATAAAATAAAAAAAAAAAAAGAAGGGAGCACTATCCCCTTAGATGGGTTAACCTCCCTTTATTTCTAATATCAGTCTAAAAAAAAAAAAAAAAAAAAAAAAAAAGATTCCAGACACAAGGTTACATTATTGATTCCATTATATGAAACATCTAGACAAGTAATCCATAGGACAGAAGACAGATTAACGGTTCTCAGGGTTGGGAGGAGGGCTTAGGGGACATGTCTGCTTAATGGGCACAGGATTTTCTTTGAGGTAAGTTTGGAATTAGGTAGAGGTAGTGATTGCACAATATTGTCAGTGTATGAAATGCCACTCATGTATGCTTTAAGATGGTTAGTGGTACAGCATGGGATTATGGTTAATACGATTGTATACTGAAATTTCTCACGTAGATTTTAAATGTTCTGACACAGAATAAGCATGAATAAGCATTGTTCATTGGCTGATTAGCCTTACACAATGTTAAGTAGATATTCAAATTGCGTACATCATAACATGTAAATTTTTTTAATTAAAAATTGTAATGCTAATGGTTTATTAGTAAATTTCTCAATAAAAAAGAAACCAACCTAAAAAAAAAAAAAAAAAAAAAAAAAAAAAAAAAAAAAAAAAAAAAAAAAAATATATAAAAAATAAAAAAAAAAAGAAAGGGAGCTGACTTCCCCTAGATGGTAAACCCTCCTTATTTCCTACATAGTTGTCAATCGCCCCTCAATAACAGGGATAGAGAGTCTTATAATCCACAAGGTTTCCTCAGTAGGCATAGGTTCCTCACTGATTTCAATGACTGTGTCTAAGGAAAATCAGAAATGCAATCACATTAGGTTTGGGCTTATATAATGTTCATAAGGTACGATTCGACCAGTGGCATATCTATTCTGTGTATAGAGTTTTAAAAAAATACTACAAATAAGTAATGCTAAGAAGGGTAGCATTTAGAATGTAGAGTATTTTCCAGAAGTGGTTTCAGGGAAGGTAACTGAGCTGTTAGCAGATACCTTTTTTCTCCCTCCCCCTTGATTTTCTCCTTCCCTTCCCTCCTTCCTTCCATTTCTTTGTCCCTGTTCAGGCCACCAGAAGTACTTGACCCACAGATGACCAAAGTGTACTCAAGGGTCCACTGCTCACAAACACTGATGCACATGAGCCTTAGAAGGCGTCAGTATCTTACTGGCTGCGTGACAATCACTCTGTGCCTCAGCTTCCTCGTCTATAAAGGGAAGATAAAAATAGTACACCTACTTCAATTAAATTAAGAAGATTATTTGTTAATAATTTACAGCAGTGCCCATTATATAATGTATACATTTATTAAAGAAATAGTAGTACTTCAGCACCATTCTTTTTTTTCCCAGCACCATTCTTTATAGTTATATGGAGGTATAATTAACATATACAAGTTATATACATTTAAAGTGTATAACTTGACGGCCAGGGGCAGTGGCTCACACCTGTAATCTCAGCATTTTGGAAGGCAGAGGTGGGTGGATCACCTGGGGTCAGGAGCTCGAGACCAGCCTGGCCAACATGGTGAAACCCCATTTCTATTGAAGAGGGTTTTCTCCCTCCTCCATTTCAATCCCTCTACCTGTGGCCCATCACAACCTTCTACCTGCCCTAAGGTGGCTGCCACCTGCTCTTCCCGGCCTTATTTATAGCTTTGTTCTCTTTCTCATCACTGGGTCCACATGTCTACACATGCGCTCCAAAATACCTGTTCTCCTAAAAACACTTTAAGCCCATCTGCAGCCTTGAGATCCTGCTCTCTTTCTTTCTCTGTAGCCTCAAACTGCTCAGCATAGTGCCTTCCCACTCCTGCTTTCTTGGAGGCCAGTGGCCCCTCTGGAGGCCACTCCTCACACCCCACAGCAGCACTGACTCTGCTGACCACCCACCTCTGTAGTCTTCCCTCCCTTGGCCTCTGGGTCCTCACTTTCCCGGTCCTCCTTCTAGTTCACTGACTATAGTACCTCAGTCAACTGCAGTGAGAAAGTGAAAAAGTCCAGAAATAAACAATTGTGGAAAAGTCCAGAAATAAACAATTCATCAGTTTCAAATTGTGTGCTGTTGTGAGTAGCATGACTCATTCCTTTTCCAACATATCACACTGGCACTGTCAGGGCCAAGGGAAAGCTCAACACTCACCCTCTGAAGGTTCACTGGAAGTTAACTGTCAAATGCCAGATTAACAGAAGACCTATAAAATTATTAACATGCCCATAAATCACACTGATTACCTTACCATGCAATGAGGTACAGATGGTTCTATACCCTTCTGCTTAGGGTAAAGGGAAGCAGAGAAGCATGGATGATTTTAGAGGGGGGGTACTAAATGATTTTCAGGGAATTCAATGGGCTTAAATAACATACAGTGAGTGAGGCCGGGCGTGGTGGCTCATGCCTGTAATCCCAGCATTTTGGGAGGCCAAGGTGGGTGGATCACCTGAGGTCAGGAGTTCAAGACCCACCTGGCCAACCCCAGCTCCACTAAAACCCCATCTCTACTTAAAAAAAAATACAAAATTTAGCCAGGTGTGGTGGCGCATGCCTATAATCCCAACAGCCCAGGAGGCTGAGGCAGGAGAATGGCTTGAACCCAGGAGGTGGAGGTTGCAGTGAGCCGAGATCATGCCATTGTACTCCAGCCCAGGAGACAAGAGTGAACGTCCATCTCAAAAAAAAAAAAAAAAAAAAAAAGAATTAAAAGTAAGTACAAAAAAAGAACACACAGTGGTCTGGGACAAAGCCTATTGGGCCTGTAGAGAAGATAATGGTTTGTGACAAGTCTGTCCAGGTGCCTTGGCCGACTTCAGTCTTTCTTCCTGCAATATGGAATCCAGTTAATGAAAACTCAGGGAGGTGACCAGAGGTGATTGCTTCCTTCTTTGGTGGGTTCAGACTTTAGGCAGAATAAAGGAATCTCAGAGAACTTTGTTCTGTGCTTGGAGAGACACAGAGGATTAAGAGATGGGGGAAGGGGGGAGGTCAGCGAGTCCTCGAAGCTGCTTCTTCAGTTCAGCCTGACAAAGCATCATATTTCAGGGTATCAGTTTATGGGCCCCCATATCACTTAGTAGCCATTTTGATTATCAGATCAAAAAAACATAGTGCAATTTATATAGGTTTCAGTACTATCCTTGATTTCCAGCAGTCATGGGGGATCTTGAAACATATCCCGAGAATAAGGGGCACTACTCTACTCCTTCTTGCTCTCATTTCTCTTCCCACCTTTCTGACTCCATGAATGGAGGTGATTCCCAGGAGTATTTACTAGGCAAGGGCCTAGGGCAGGTGTGACCACCACTGTGGTCATGCAGGAAAGGAAAGCAGATTTGCTCATTCATTCCACAAATAATAAATACATATAGTCCAGACTATGCACCAGACATTGTTCTAGATTTAAGGGAAACAGGGCAAACGAGACAGACAAGGTCCCTGCCTGCGCAGAGTTCACAGGCTAGGAAGAATACCCAACAAACAAGTAAAACATCAATTAACAAGCAAATTTCAAGTATTAAAAAAATACTAACAATAAAACAAAGTGCAGGCTGGGTGCAGTGCCTCACGCCTGTAATCCCAGCACTTTGGGAGACTGAGGCAGGTGGACCACTTGAGGTCAGGAGTTCGAGACCAGTCTGGCCAACATGATGAAACCCCATCTGCCTTAAAAATACAAAAATTAGCCAGGCCTCGTGGCATGTGCCTGTGGTCCCAGCTACTCAGGAAGCTGAGGGAGGAGAATTGCTTGAACCTGGGAGGCAGAGGCTGCAGTGAGCTGAGATCACAACATTGCACTACAGCCTGGGCCACAGAGTGACTCTGAATCTCGGAAAAAAAAAAAAAAAAAATTGTAACAATGTGATAGAAAATGCTGGGGGGAGACAAATTCAGACTTTTATGCAAAACACCTGATTTTAAACTTAGCAACTAATTTTTAAAAAATTTAAACACTATACAAGCCAGAAAAACTATTTCCCAGGCCAAATTGTCCCATGGCCCACCAGACTGCAACCTCCATTCTAAGGCCAAACTACTCAGGGCACAGTGCAGGGACCAGGAGGAGATTGTTGGAAATGCAGTCTCTCCCACCCCAACCCCAGACCTGCGGGATCAGAATCTGTGTGTGGCAAGATACCCAGTCCCCAAGTGACATCATTCACATTTGATGCAAAGTCCTTCTGAACTGACCTCTCTCCTGAGGCTTTATCAGTTTTCACATTCCTGCTGGAAAACTTGATGTGGGTTCTTGTCTGTGATTCACCTTCACTGTGCTGCAAAGCCAGATCCCAGCATAGCCCTTCTTCCAGCGCGGATGCCTCAGCTTCATCCTACCTCCCTGCCACAGCATGTGTGGGCCCCAACTGTCTTGCACTCCCACTGCTGGGAGAGCCTCTGGGAAGTCGCCCTCTGAGAAGCCTTCACCTACCCTACCCATCTCCACAATTAACTGCTCCCCTCTCACTGCCCCTAATACAGGAGTCGCAAACATAAATGCCCCCAAAAGCCAAGCTAATACCAAGCAGAGAAGCGGCCACTGGTGTATGTGCAGTGGGGTGTGAACCCAGTGTTGTTAGGGTGACCTTTCAAGAAAAGTCAGAAATCAAGATTTTTAAAGATATCTTCGTACTGAAACGTGACCAAGAGGCCGGGCTCAGTGGCTCACACCTATAATCCTAGCACTTTGGGAGGCAGACTGCTTGAGGCCAGGAATTCCAGACCAGCCTGGTCAACATGGCGAAAACCCATCTCTACTAAAATTACAAAAAAATTAGCCAGGTATGGTGGCGGGCACCTGTAATCGCAGCTACTTGGGAGGCTGAGGCGTGATAATTGTTTTAACCCAGGAGGCAGAGGTTGCAGTAAGCCAAGATCACATCACTGCACTCCAGGCTGGAAAACAGAGTGAGACTCTGTCTCATAAAGAAAAGAAAATGTGACCAACGGGTTTCAAAAATGTTAAACACCATGCCAGCCAAATAAACGTATCTACAGACCACCAGTTTGCAGTTTCTGAGACTTGGCCACTTGATATATTGTGACAGGGGCTGTGAGTTCTTCCAAGTAGGACACATGTCCTGTTCCCTTTTGTATTGCTAGCACCTACAACTAAGCCTGACTTAGTAATGGGAAAAACTAAATAATACTTTTCCTCTTCTATAGAATGTGACATCACTATGTCATTAGCAAAATGGCTTTGGTTTAAGAGTCAAGTACCGGGGGCCTGGACCATGAGGCTCTGCACCCAGCTGCCTGCAGTAATCACAGATTCATCAGCAGTATCACTGCCTGAGTCAGGGTCGGTGAAGGCTGCCTGTATTTGGTGTCCTCTGCCTCCAAATCGGACTATCAGCTTCCCCAAGAACAGAAATTGCAATGCGCTTTGATCCCCTGGGAGACGAGGGTCCCACTATAAGTTGTTACTGGATCCTTATGTGAATGCTTTGAGAGCAGATACGGACCAGGACAGACAGTGCATATTCTAAACAGCAGAGAAAGGGAGGGAGAGAGCCCCTGTCCTAGGAGGGCGCCCATCGGGGTGAGGCTTGTCTCTCCATCAGCAGTTGTACCGAGCCTGGGTGGGCCTGAGCGTCTTCTGTAGGAGAAAAAGGTGGCCTACCTTGCCACAGACTGCAGGGAGAGGAGAGACACTAGGTCTCTGCCACTCTGATTGGAGAGTCTGGGGCTCCCCCCATGAAGAAAATGGAAAAGAAAAGCCAGGCCGGAATCTTGGATTGCATTTTCCACTAGAGGGCAGCTTAAATTTTCAAAAGAAAATATATCTTGTCCACTTTATGAAGCACTGAAGTCCTTTCAGTTTCCTCTTGAGTGACCAGGCCCTTCATGAGGCCCCTGGGGATGAGAAGGAATGAATTCAGCCCTTCCCTCATGGAGCTGTCAGTCTGGTGGGGAAGCAGCAAATGAAAAAGAGGACACCCAGCCAGGGTGCACTCAGAAGCTAGACCAGTTGCCGTCAAGGAGAGAGAGAGCTGCTGTCAGGAGACAGAATCCCAGGCAGGGCCTCGGCATGGAGGTCTTGGGAAGACTTCCCTGAGAAGAAGGGCATTGAGTAGGACCTTCAGGATAAGATGCAGGCAGCCACTGGCCAAAGGTGGAGAGGGACAGATTCTAGAAGAACGGAGATGGGCATTCAGGAGGGGGGTTGGGGATCCAGGAAGAGGGGAGCCCTAGCTCGAGAAGCCATGAGACATGAGAGAGGATGGGGTTCCAGAAACAGAAAAGCCTCCTTGAGGACTCAGCATAGAGTGAGAGAAAGGGAGTGGCTAGAGATGAGGTTCTGGGGTAACAAAGCCTCAAAGGCCTTTGAAAAAGTTCAGATTTTAATCTACACATAATGAGCTGCCATTGATTAGCTTCAAAGAAGAAAAGAGGTGACTTGACTGCTGCTTTGGCAAGAACTGTCTGGCTGTTGTGTGGAGGACACACTGCAGGACTCAGCATTTGGGAACATCTGTCTCCTAGACACAACACTGTGTAAAACGAACAGCAACACCTCACATTGCACAGTGCTCTCTTGTTTACAAAAGGGGTTTCATTGGATGCCTAGCCCTCCTCCTTCCCCTCTTCCCCAACTTTAGTATGAGATAATTTTAGCTTCAATTTATATTAGAGGAAATTTGTTTCGTGAGTTCTTATGAGGTGCCCAGAGTCAGAAGCATCAGTAAATGGAGGAGACTGGATTCAAACCAAGGTTGACCTGACTTCCAGCTGAGGGCTCTTTTAATTATGACCTTGACTCTACGGCCCAAATATATATACATACACACACACACACATTTATACACACACATATATATACACACACACATAATGTGTGCAAGTTTTATGTTTATATGTATATGTATTATATAAAACATACACATTATATATATATTTGTATATATGTGTATTTTTAATGTATTTTACAATTTATATATAAACAGGTCAGTGTGTGTGTGTGGGTGTATATATATACACCCACACACACACACATATATTTGCACACATCATGTAAAACGGATGCTCATATCCTCGTCTTTGAAACCCTACAGAAGCAGGTCCGGTATTTCACTCTATAGGCTCTATGTGTCTGGATGTATGTAGTCTGGGAAACCAGTCCAGGACACAACTGAAAATCCTTCAGAAAGTAAGAAGAGAGGGGAACCAGTGTCCAACCATCTTCCTCCTCCTTCCAAGCCACGGGCACCCCTAGCCCTGCACAAGCCAGTGTTTGTGTGTATATCACACCTACTGAAAGAACAGATCAATGTGCTTGCTTCTGGATATGAAGAGTAACTGGGGCCAGGCACTCATACCTATAATCCCAGCACTTTGGGTGGCTGAGGCGGGTGGATCACCTAAGGTCAGGAGTTTCAGAGCAGCCTGACCAATATGGTGAAATCTCATCTCTACTAAAAGTACAAACATTAGCTGGACGTGATGGCGGGCACCTGTAGTCCCTAGCTTCTCAGGAGGCTGAGCCAGGAGAATTGCTTTGAACTCAGGAGTAGAAGGTTGCAATGAGCCGAGATCTTGCCACTGTACTACAGCCCGGGAAAAAGAGCAAGACGCCATCTAAAACAAAAAAAAAGAGTAACTGGGACTAAATTTACTTTTCCATCAACAAACAACTAGAAAACTGGACAAAATATATGAGACAACAGTTTGCAAGCAATGGACACGATAGGATGATGATCCCTGAAAGAAGGGAAACAAATGATGTGAGTCCCATCATTACCCTGACTTTCTGCCTGAGGCACCTTCCAGACTGAAGCCAGGAAAGGGAAATTTCAGCAGAGCACAGCATCTCACTGAGTTGAGGAAACAGAGATCAGAGTTTGGCAGGAGAAAGAGCCGGAATTTTGAAAATAAAAAGTACCAAGAGACTTGATCACAGGCCGGACACAGTGTCTCACACCTGTAAACTCAGCACTTTGGGAGGCCAAGGAGGGCAGATCACTTCAATCCAGGAGTTTGTGACAAGCCTGGGCAACATAGTAAGATCCCATATCTTAAAAAAAATTAGCTGGGTGTGGTGGTGCACATCCGTAGTACCAGTAATCTGGGAGTTTCAGGTGGGAAGGTCACTTAACCTCAGGTGCCACTGCACTCCAGCCTGGGTGACAGAGCAAGACTGTCTTAAAAAAAAAAAATCACAAAAAGAACTCCAGAAATCTGCAGAGGGTTCTCCTCTAGTCTCTTCCTTAATACTAAGCCTCACGTGAATAGGGTGAAACTCCATGAGGCTGGTCAAAGAGCTCAGTTAAACCATTACCACAACTCACACAAGGATGAGAGACATTTCAGTTCAGACGAGCCAGAGTGGTGACTCCTGGAAGGACTAGTTACCTAGAATGCAAACACTCACAAAACAGCGAGACGAACAAATCAACTAGAAAATGGGCAAAAATATGAGCACACGTTTTCACTGAAGTGGATATAAAGATGGCAACTAACATGAGAAAAATGCTCAACATCACTAACCACTAAGGAAATGCAAATTGAGACTCTTATGGGACTTTAGGTGTCCATTTTCTGGTTGGGCCAGAAACCTCTGTGGCCCCACACCAAGTTCTTGTCTTGGCCTGTGTCCAGGAAGAATGAGGTACCAATGAGATATGCAGACAATAAAGGTGAACGAGATAAAGACGAACTTGATTAAATGTTAGAACAGCACACAGCAGACCATAGCTCTTCTCTGTAGTTAGGTCATCCATTAAGTGTTCAGTTCTCAGCAGAGGAGAGGCCCTGAAGACAGTAGGTCCTCGTTGCCTGCAAGTCCTCCCCGCAGTTCTTCAGCAAGAGAGGGTAAGTCCTCTACCCAGCTCTTCAGCAGGAGACGGTAAAGTCTGCACCTCTCAGAGGAGAGGCAGCCCTGGAGAGTGGCTCCTCGCTGCTGGCAGGTCCTCTCCACAGCCCCCCAGCAGGAGAGGGTAAGGGTCCTCTCCATAGCTCCTAGGTGGGAGAGGACCTTCTCCACAGCTCTCAGTGGCGGGGAGGCGGCCCTGGAGAATGGTTTCTCTTTGCCAGCAGTTTGACTCTGCACCAATCAGCAGAGAGGGTAGGTCCTCTCTGCAGCTGCTCAGGTCACCTCTGCAGCTCTCAACAGAGATGATAAGTCCTCTCTGTAGCCAGCCATCTCATCAGCTCCACCTGTCGGCAGAGAGAATACACCTCTGCAGGTGATGGTCAAATGACTTCTGTCCTCTTAGTTGTCTGGATGTCTTCTGCCCTTCTCTGGCTGATCCCAGCACTTTCATAGACCTCCAAGGGGAGGAAGTGCGTGCTGATTGGTCCATGAGTGGCCAGGGGTGCGCCCAGAAGAGACACCACAAGTCCCCACTCTACAGGAGTAGTGGAGTGCATCTTTATGTCCAGTTCAGTGAAAATGTCTGCTCACATTTTTGCCCATTTTCTAGTTGATTTGTTTCCCTCACTGTTTTGTGAGTCTTTGTATTCTAGGTAATTAGTCCCTTCAGGAGTCACCACTCTGGCTTGTGATGCCAGCAACACTTCTCTTTCCGTCCTCAGGGCTTCTGCCTTGCACAGCTTCTCCCACATCTCGTTCAGCTCAGCTATAATCTTCTCTGTCTTCTGCAGCCTCTCCATGGCTTCCTCAGGCCCAATCTGGGGCTCTGTGTTGGGGGAGAATCATGGCTCCAGCTCCCCATTATGTGGAGTTAGGGATGAGAGTGAAACTGGAGCAGGGGGCAGACGATACAGCTCGCAGGGTGCCTGACACTTCTTCTTCCACCTTCAGGTCTTCCGGAGCAGAGGCTGACATTCCCTGAGCCATCAGTAGCTCCCGCGGCAGGGCCACCTCCTCCTGCAGCTCTCTAATCAGTTGGGCATTAGGGTCCTTGTTGATGGCATTGCAGATTTGCTTGGTATGGTCGCCATACCTGAGGGTGATGAGAGTCTCCTCATAATTGATGTCAGCAGGGCTCAGGGCTGCAATCATTGCTGTGCATGAGATCCCACCCAAATTTTCCCAGAGCAGCCAGGTGAGCACAGAGTCTCTGTAGGGGATAAAATCCGACTTCTGCTTCTATGACTGCATATCCGCAAGGGCCGAGATCACCTTCCCTAAAGTAGTCAGAGACTTACTGATGGTGCCCTCCTTCAGGCGCATGCCCCGGGTCCCTGAGGAGTCAGCCACTCACTCCCAGCAAGGTCCACAAAAATGATCTTACTGACCTGACCAAGTCCAGCCCAGTGAGCTGGTTAAGGCAGCGCTGTGTGAAGACAACGGTAAAGAGAGCATGTGAACGGCTGCTGGTCTCATTCATGTTAGTGGCAGCCACAGTCCATGCTTTATTTCCACAGTCTATGAGGTCAGCAATGTCTGCGTAGGAGGTCACAGCCAATTTGGACGGGGCCTGCATGCAGAAGCCCAGGATGTGGTGCTCCCGGTCCCACAGGGAATCTCAACTCTCAGGGTTCAAGAGGTCTCGTACCCACTCACAACAGATCTCCAAATAGCTCACCTCCACAGAGTAGGATAGCTGAGCACTCTGGTTCTCACTAATGTGAGAAGTAGTCATCCAGAGAGCTGTGGCATCATCCTCTGCTACCCTGGCTCCTGCTGCCCCATCATGGCATAGGATTTCCCAGCCCCAGTTTGCCTGTAGGCAAAGATGCACACGTTGTAGCCTTCAAAGGCATGGAGCAGCAGGTCCAATGTGCCGATACACTTGCTACTGAGATGCAAACGGGATCTTTCACCGAAGTGTGTGACCAGTAGTAGTCAAAGGTGAAGCTTTTGGGGACATCCTTGTCTGTTTAGGATTAATGATGGAGGTGGTGTTGCCCTGCATGCCGACCACACGCTTGGCATCCTGTCTGTTCTAATGTGTGTTACAAAGGGCTGAACCCTCAGCTGCCACTTTCACTGAGGCACTAACCACGGCTCCAGACACTCCTGCCCTCCTCAGCTGGCATCTTGGCCCCAGACCAGGGGGACTGTATCAGTTCTGGCTGCCACGAGCCTTCATAGGGGGAGCCCCATCCTACTCCTGGGGCCTGGCCACACCAGCTGGGGCCCTGGGAGATACCCTCGGCATGGCGGGGCTCCCGATCCAGCTTGGTGGAGTGACAGGGACAAGCTTTCTGGGAAGCGTGAGGTGGGAGTGGGGAGGATCGGGGTTGGTTCAGAGCTGCCCTCGCCCCTCGCTGGGTCCCTGCGCGCCGAGACACAAAGAGCCCAAATAGCCATAGTAATTTTAAATGAAAAGGACAAAGCTGGAGCCATCACATTGACGAACTTCAAACTACACTACAAGACTCTAGTAACAAAAACAGCGTGGTACTGGTACAAAAACGGACACATAGTCAAATAAAACAGAAGTAGAGAACCCAGAAATAAAGCCACACAACTACAATCAGCTGATTTTTAACAAAGTTGACAAAAACTAAGCAATGAGGACAAGACACTTTATTCAATAAATGGTGCTGGGATAACTTTGTCTACATGAAGAATGAAACTGGACCCCTTCATATCACCATATACAAAAATCAACTCAATATGAGTTAAACATTTAAATGTAAGACCTCAAATTAGGAAAATCCTAGAAGGAAACCTAGGAAATGCCTTTCTTGACATTGGCCCTGGCAAAGAATTTATGGCTAAGTCATCAAAAGCAATTTCAAGAAAACAAAAATTGGTAAGTGGGACCTATTTAAGCCAAAGAGTTTCTGCACAGCAAGACAAAATATTAAGGAAGTAAACAGATATCCTACAGAATGGGAGAAAATATTCACAAACTATGTATCCGACAAAAATCTAATATCCAGAATGCAGAAGGAACTTAATGAGATCAACAAAAAACAAATAAACTCATTAAAAAGTGGGCAAAGGGTATGAACAGACACTTCTCAAAAGAAGACAAGCCAGCAGCTAACCGACATAAAGGTTTACCATCATTAATCACCAGAGAAATGCAAACTAAAACCACAAGGAGATAACATCTCACCAGTCAGAATGGATAGTATTAGAAAGTCCAAAAATAACAGGTGCTAGTGAAGTTGCAAAGAAAAAAGAACATTTTTACATTATTGGAGGGACGGTAAATTAGTTCAACCATTGTGGACAACAGTGTGGCTATTCCTCAAAGAGCTGAAAACAAAACTATTTGTCCTAGCAATCCCATTACCAGGTATGTACCCAAAGGAATATACTCTGTCGTAATGACACATCAATGCCTATGTTCGCTGACCCACTATTCACAATAGCAAGACATGGAACCAACATAAATAACCATCAGTAGTTGACTGGATGAAGAAAATGTACTACATATACACCATAGAATACTATGAAGCCACAGAAAAAAACAAAATCATTCACTTTGCAGCAACATAGGTTCAGCTGGAGACCATTATCCTAAGCAAACAAATACAGAAATAGAAAAACAAACACCACATGTTCTCACAACGGGGAAATAATCATTGAGTACATATGAACATAAGGATGGGAACAAAAGACACTTGGGACTATTAGAGAGAGGAGAGAAGGCTGGGGGCAAGGGCTGAAAACCTACCAATTGGGTACCGTGCTACTACCTGAGTGGTGAGTTCAGTCATACCCTAAACCTCAGCATCATGCAATATACCTTTCTAACAAATGGGCACATGCCTCCCGATTCTGAATGAATGTTGAAAAAGAAAAAAGATATTGAAGAGAAAACATCAAGATATATATATATATAAATAAATACAGGCTCAATAATAATCAGTCGTAAGTTGATAATCAGAACTATAAACCAACAATCTATCAAATTAACAAAAAAACTGACCAGCAGCATAATCGATAAAGTAGCTAAAAACTATAATACAAAGTAAAACATGCATCATATCAATGATGTTACACTGATATTAAACAAAACTGTTAAATGACAAAGTAGTAAACTGCAAGAGGATACATAAGTGTGCTAAATTTCTTATCAATGACAGAAATATATGACTTTACTTTACTTTAAGACAATTTGCGTTTTGTTTCTTTCTTGTTTTTTTGTTTGGTACAGACAAGGTCTCCTTATGTTATAGCCCAGGCTGAACTCGAACTTCTGGCCTCAAATGATCCTGTTGCCTTGGCCAGCCAAAATCTGGAATTACAGGCATGAGCCACCATGCCTAGCCTGAAATATTTAATTTTAAAACAAAACCAGCCATACATTACTTGCCAGAAAAGAAGAAAAAAATCTGAAAATAAAGAAATTGACAAATACCAAATATAAGGCAGAAGATATAAACAAAATTAAAGAAAGACTGCCTATATTTATGATAGATAAAGTAACACTGAGGACCAAATAAATTAAGTGGCAAAGATAATTCTCCAAGGAGAATTCATTCATATGTATCTTTTGAGGCAGAAAATATCAAGAAGCCAAACACATATGGAATAAACTACTATGAGTACCAGAATACCAGAATACTTTGATTAAAACACACTCATATACTGACAAAAATACAGGAGGTGGCAGATTGCACTGGCTCACGCCTGTAATTCCAACATTTTGGGAGGCCAAGGCAGGAGAATGACCTGAGGTCAGGAGTTTAAAACTAGCCTGGCCACAATGGTCAAATCCTCACTCTATTAAAAAATGCAAAAATTAGCCAAGTGTGATGATGTGTTCCTGTGGTGGCAGCTACTTGGGAGGCTGAGGTGGGAGAATCGCCTAAACGCATCAGGTGGAGGTTGCAGTGGGCCATGATTGTGTGACTGCACTCCAGCCTGGCTGACAGATAAGACCCAGTCTCAAAAAATAATAAAAAAATACAAGTAATACAGCAGGCCAGTTCTTCCTGACAATCACACAGATAGGCCTCCATAGTACACCAGTTATATAAGCAAACTTCCACAGACTTACGGGAAATTGATGTCTGGGCACCAAAGCCAGAGAATGAACATATGTTCATTAACAGCCTTGCCCAGGCTTCTCCTGAAACCTGGAGAAGGTCAAGGTAATAAAAACAGCCCTATATCCCATGTACCAAGAGTTGGGCTACTGGGGGCTCTTCTCAGGGAGCAGGGGTAGCAGCTGGAGCCACAGGAGCAGCAAGTGCCCTGAGAGCCCCACATCAGAGCTTTGCATTTAGGAGCAGCTTCAGAAGACCTTGTTGCCCTTGAAAATCCACCCCCCTCACCAGGGCCAGACAGCTTAGAGGTAGAGACGATCCCCCTCCATAAGCTCACCAAAAGGTGCAGCTGGCTGTATGTTCTTTACTCATATCCTGTAAACCCTTAAGGTATTTCAACAATGAATATCTGATTTTCTGTAGATTTATGGAAGAAAATGTCTCTCTCCAAATGTGTATAGTAGTTCCCCCGTATCTGCAGGGGATAGTGTCAGGACCCCCCAGTGAATGCCTAATACTGCAAATACACAACCCTATATATACTGTTTTTTTTACTATGCATGCATACATACATACACACACACACACACCGGAAATACAGTTTGACTTATAAACTGGGCACCATGTGATTAACAACCATAACTACCGATAAAATACAACAATTACGACAACAGGTTGTAACAAAAGTCATGTGACTGTGGTCTCCATCTCTCTCTCAAAATACCTTACTGTACAGTACTTCCTGTGGTAATGTGAGATGACACGGTGACTATGGGATGACATGAAGTGAGGCAAATGACGCAGACATTTTGACGTATCATTAGGCTACTACTGCCCTTCTGAAGGTACATCAGGAGGAGGGTCACCTGCTTCAAGTGATCTCAGAGCATTGCGCCATGACAATGTATTTTTTGTTGGGTGTCGGGACCACATGGTGCTGTTTGGGGGTTATGGGGAATTGAAGATTTTTGTTTTATTTGCCAAGACCTGCTGGAAGAACACTGCAATCAGTTGTTGTTTTCTTTCTTTTAATCAAACTGTTGCTGCAGAGGCTATAATTCTTCGGTGAAAACACGAGTAATTTTAACATTGCATTCCATCCTAAGATATTCCATAATTCTTTTAATGCCTGTGCAATTTGAAACACTTCAGCACATCTCGATTATGTCCACAGTGCTGGTTCTGCTTCATTTCTTCACCTTTCTCTGCAGACGACTCAAGTTCTTCCAATTCATTTGTTAACACTTTCTGATGGCCTTCAGTATCTTCTGCCACTTCAGCAAGCATGTTGGCAACCGTTCTCCATCAACTTGTCTTGCTGCATGAATGGTTTTCCTAACTTCTCCACTGATGCCAGAGAAGCCTTTAAAATCATTCATGACTTCACTCCGTAAGTTCCTCTAGCAGGCATTTACAACTTCTGGTTTTAATTCATCCACTGCGGCTTTCGAGAATGTTACTGCATTAGCAATAGTGAATAGTGGCGCTACATTATGTCCAGATTACGGTCTGCATCAATTGCTGATAAAATGTGATCAAGTACAGTCATTCATCAATTAACATAGATACGTTCTTAGAAATATGTCATAAGATGATCGTGTCTTTGCATGAATGACAAAAGTGCATTTACACAGACTTAGATGTAACAGCCTACTACACACCTAGGCTGTATAGTATGGCCTACTGCTCCTAGGCTACAAACCTGTACCACAAGTTACTACACTAAATACTGCAGGCAATTGCAACACAATGGTATCTGTGCACCTAAACATAGAAAAAGAACAGTAAAAATAGGGCATAAAAGATAAAATATGGCATATGGTAAACCCAAATAGGGGACTTAGGATGAATGGAGCTTGCAGGATGGGAATTAACTCGAGTGAGTGAAAGACTGGTGGCTGAATGTGAAGGCTAGAACAATACTGTGCACTACTGCAGTCTTTATTAAACACTGTACACTTGGACTGTACTACATATATTTTTTCTTTCTTCAATTATAAATTAACCTTAGCTGTTACATTTTGACTTTATAAACTTAATTTTTCTTAATTTTTTAACTCTTGTAATAACAGTTAGCTTAAAACACAGATTGTACAGTTGTACAAAAATATTTTATTCTCAGTTTTCTTTTTTTTACTTTGTAAGCTTTTATGTTAAAAACTAACACAAAAACACTACCTGCATTAACCCTCATAGGCCTACACAGGGTCAGGATCAACATCATCACTGTCTTCCACCTCTATATCTTCTCCAACTGGACGGTCTTCAGAAGCAATGACATACATGAAGCTGTCCTCTCCTCCAATAACAATGCCTTGTTCTGGAATACCTCCTGAAGAACCTACCTGAAGCTGTTTTACAGGTAATTTTTTTAATAAGTGGAAGGGATACATTCTAAAACGACAAAAGGTAAAATATAGTAAAGACATAAACCAGTAGTCATTATCATCGTTATCAAGTATTATGTACTGTGCATAATCCCATGTGATAGATTTTGTATCACTGGAAGCACAGGTTTGTTTACATCAACAGCACTACAAACATGTGATGTCTTGCATGATGACCTTACCAAGGCTACCACTTCACTAAGTGATAGGAGTTTTTCAGCTCCATTGTAATTTTATGGGACCACCATCATGGTATTTGGTCCATCATTCACCTGAACATCATCACACGGAGCAGGACTGTACCAGGCAGGTGTATGTGACCTTGACAACATGACTGATGCCTTGGTCAGGGGACTGAAATCATGCAGTCGTATTTGGAGGTAAAATGGAACAGTGACATTTTCTTCTTCATAGCAAACAGATTCAGGATGGCCAGGTGCATTGTCTATTCTCAGTAAGACTTAGAATTCCAACCCCGCCTCTTTCAAGTATTTTTTTCACTTCTGGGATGAAGCATTTGTGGACTCATTCCCTAAACAAAATGGCCATCACCCACACTTTCTGATCGTGATGCTAGAACGTGGACAGAAAATTTTTTGTTGTTTTTAAGTGTGTATTCTGTCACTATACCTGGCTTTGTAATATGTCCTGAAGCACTGCCACCTAGTACCAGAGTTAATTTATCCTTCCATGTTTCATGCCCTAATGCCTCCCTTGCACTTTTTGGAATGTAGATTCTTTGGGACATCTTCTCCCAGAAGAGCCCAGTTTCATTGCAGTTGGAAGACTTGCTTAGGATGATATCCTTTCTCCTTAATCAACTTCAACTCTGCCAGAAATGTGGCAGCAGCTTCTCCATCAGCAAATACAGTCTCTCCAGAAATTTTTATATTTTTCAGTCCAAACCTTTTCCTAAATCTGTGTAATCATCTCTTACTTGCAGTAAATGGCTTTGTCACTTGTTTCATGGAATCCCTTGCTCAAGTCTTGATATCAGCTCAACACTTTCCGATGCAACATGTTGCCATCAGTTGCAACATATTTCAAGCCTTCCACCCACAAATATAATGCCTTTTTTGCCTTAAGCATTTATGCACTGTGGCTATAACTTCTGCAGTCTGAGATGTGACAAAATATTAGGACAACTCCCTTCTCATTACTTCATGGATAGATTTGTTCTTATACCTCAACAGTTGGCCTGATAACTGAGGCTGCTCCTAAGTGACTGCCAGGCAGGCAGCATCACAGTGTGAATGGACACCCTGGACAAAGGGAGGATTTCTGTCACAGGTGGGATGAAGCAGGACAGTCTGAGATTTCACCGCACTATCCAGAATGATGTGCAATTTGAAACTTATGGACTGCTTATTTCTGGAAAACTGTATTTAATATTTTCAGACCGAGATTTGTGGGAACTGAAGCCATGGAAAGCAAAACCTGAGAGCAGTGAGAGAGGCTTCAATTCAAGTCAAATTAACAAGCATGCACTTGATGCCTTGTGCTGTGCCAAGTCCTGGAAAAAACTGAGAACCACAAAAACATGGTTTCTGGCCACTCTCCAGTGTGGAGGGCAGGTAGGGCAAATGAATGATCGCCAGGTTACCTTAGGTCAGAGGAGCTAACAGAGATGTAAGGCAGGGGACATATTTTGCTCAGGACAGTTAAAAAGATTCTTGAGTGGAAATCATTTTCACCTGTTTTATGATAAGACCTGCATGTTGTAGGACAGCCTAACATTTTCTTTCTTTTTTTTTTTTTTTGAGGCGGAGTCTCGCTCTGTCGCCCGGACTGGAGTGCAGTGGCCGGATCTCAGCTCACTGCAAGCTCCGCCTCCCAGGTTTACGCCATTCTCCTGCCTCAGCCTCCCGAGTAGCTGGGACTACAGGCGCCCACCACCTCGCTCGGCTAGTTTTTGTATTTTTAGTAGAGACGGGGTTTCACCGTGTTAGCCAGGATGGTCTCGATCTCCTGACATCGTGATCCGCCCGTCTTGGCCTCCCAAGGTGCTGGGATTACAGGCTTGAGCCACCGCACCCGGCCGACAGCCTAACATTTTCTAACAAAATATGATGAAGGCAGAAAACAAACAAAAACAAAAACAAAAAATGAAACAACTCCCCAAAAGTCTGGCCATCAGGGACAGCCACTGTTAGCTTCTTTCTTGCTTACCCCTTTCAGACCTCCCTGCTCTGCCTGCTTTCATTCAGGATTGACCCTGGGCCTGGCACTGCACTAAGGCTTTTAAATCTCAGTTTATCCTCACAGCAAACCTGGGTGGTAAGCAGTGTTAGAAGTGGTATTGATGCAGCCATTGGCACAAATGTCAACCTGATATTACAGGGAAGGAGACAGGGAGGTTTGCCAAAGGTTATTAGCCTGTCCACTGTCCCAAAAGTGGCAGGACACACTACCGTCTCTACCGTCTGACTACACAGCCCAGCTCTTAGCCTCCTCAGAGGGTGAGTCCTATCCCCAACTCCAGCTGGGCCTCCCGGTGACCCAGAGGGGCCTGGGTAGAGAGAAGCAAAATGGATAGGGCAGGAACTGAGGCCGAGTGGGGAAAACATTGATGCTTTGTTGAGAGGCTTATGCTTCAGCTGGAAGGCAATGAAGTGCCTTCTAAGACTACTGTGCACGAAAGTAACAAAACCTGTTTTGTGTTTCAGAAAGATCCCGCTTGCAGCCAATAGAGTGGTGGTATGGGACAGTGCCCTGCAGCAGGGTGGGTGCTTCTGAGACAATCCAGATAGAGACTTAGGTAGGGACACCCCAAAAACCAGTCTTAAGTGGCATCACTGGGCTTCACAGCAGAATGGATGGAAGTGAGAGACAAGGGAGAAAGGAATCAAAAAGAACCCTAAGTCGGGGTCCTGGGAAGACTGCCTAAAGACATTTAATAATCAACTCCCAAAGTTCCAAGGATAAAGAATCCTAAAAGCAACAAGAGAAAAGAAACAAATAACATACAATGGAGCTCCAATATGTCCTGCAGCAGACTTTTCAGTGGAAAGCTTACAGGCCAGGAGAAAGTGGCAAGACATATTTAAAGTCCTGAAAAAAAAAACCTTCAATCCTAGAATAACATATCTGGTGAAAACATCCTTCAAACATGAAGGAGAAATAAAGATATTCCTAGACAAACAAAAGCTGAGGGATTTCATCAACACCAGTCCTGTACTACAAGAAATGCAAAAGGGGTATATCAATCAGAAGGGAAAGGACACTAGTGAACAGTAAGTAATCACTTGAAGGGATAAAAGTCACTGGTAATAAGAAGCACACAGAAAGAAAACAGAATATTTTAACACTATACCTGTGGCATCTATACTATTAAGTAGGAAGACTAAAGAATGAAGCTATCAAAAGTAACTACAACAACTTTTCAAGACATAGACAGTATAGTAAGTTATAAACAGAAACAACAGGCCAGGGATGGTGGCTCATGCCTGTAATCCCAGCACTTTCGGAGGCCGAGGTAGGCAGATCACTTGAGGTCAGGAGTTCAAGACCAGCCTGGCCAACACGGTGAAACCCCATCTCTACAAAAAATACAAAGATTAGCCAGGTGTGGTGGTGCACACCTGTAATCTCAACTACTTGGGAGGCTGAGGCAGAAGAATCACTTGAACCCGGGAGGCAGTGGTTGCAGTGAGCTGAGATTGTGCCACTGCACTCCAGCCTGGGCGACACAGCAAGATTCCATCTAAAAAGAAAAAGAAAAAACACAAAAAGCAGAAGAACAATGTTTATTTAAGTTGAGAGTCTTCCTCAGTCTTTTGGCTTGTTAGTTTATGCAAGAAGTGTTAAATTGTTACCAACTTAAAATAAGGTTATAAAATAGTACCTGCAAGCCTCATGGTAACCCAAAATCAAAAAACATAGAAAAGATAAACAAAAAGTAAAAAGAAAAAAAATAAATCATATTAGAAAAAATCACTTTCACTAAAAGGAAGACAGGAAGGAACTAAAAAGGGAGAGAAGACCTTAAAACAACCAGAAAAACAGACAAGATAGTAAGAGTAAGCCCTTATCAATAATAACAATGAATGTAAGTAGACTGAACTCTCCAATCAAAAGACATACGTGGCAGAGTGGATTAAAAAAAAAAAAAGTAAGACCGATTTATCTGTCGCCTAAAAGAAACACATTTCACCTACAAAGACACACAAATCTGAAAATGAGGGGATGGAAAAGATTCCCTGCCAATGGAAACCAAAAAAGGAGCATAAATAACTATACTTACATCAGACAAAATAAACTTAAAACAACTATAAGAAGAGACAAAGAAGGCCACTATATAATGACAAAAGGGTCAATTTAGCAAGAAGACATCACTATTGTAAATATATATGCACTCAGCAAGCACCCAGATATATAAACAAAATATTATCAGAGTTAGAGAGCTAGAACTCTGTACAATTATAGCTGGACATATCAACACCCCACTTTCGGTGCTGAACAAACAATCCACACAGAAACTTAAGAAACAATAAACTTAATCTGAATTATAGACTAAGTGGATCTAATACATATTTACAGAATATTTCACCCAAGAGCTGCAGAATACACATTACTTTCCTCAACACATGGGCCAGTCTCAAGCACAGACCATACCTTAGCTCACAAAACAAGTCTTAGAACACTAAAAACAATGGAATTTGAAAAAGCACAAGGCTATCAACAAGCAAACAAGGAGACAGATACACAAATAGTAACCCCCTAAATTTTGAGAGTGAGATAATGCTGCCACTCCGGCCTGGCTCAGGTGCCAGTAGGAGGAGGGCACTCTCCAGATTCTGCAGAGAAGGAGGCCTCCTCCTTTTCTGGGCTGCACCTCCACCACTGCCAAAGAGGTCCAAGATACAGCACCCACAGCTTCCTACCTACCCTAGGCCTGGTGGGGTCAGCCCTGCAGTGCTCCTACCACCCCCATTCCCAACTCCTAGACTTGCTGCTGCTACCACCACTAGCACAACGCCAATAACACCGCTGCTGTTGCCCTTAATGCACCGTCACTTCCTACAAGCCTCCTACTACCTGGCCACTGCTATGGTCCTGTCCTGAGCCTGGCCGCAGCTGGAGGCCCTCCTACCATGGCCACCTTCCTACCACTCTGGTGCACTACAGTCTCTGTTGCCACTACCATCCCGCAGCAAGGTGAGCCACAGTGTCCCAGGCTCCAACCTCCATGGTGCGGCAGGGGGTTCCTCCTCCTCCTGGCATGGAACAGCTGGGCGGGCAAAGCCAGAAAAGCCTAGAGGAGGATGCAGGGACTAGTAGCATTAGAGCCTTACCTTGCCATGTCAGCGACTGGGTGGCAGGGGCCAGTTTCAGCAAAAGCACTCTCACCCAACCTCCAAAGTCCAGCCTCTCCTTTTGGCCCAAGCTGGCCAGGAAACGGGGACTGGGGTGGCTGCTGCAGACACCACAGTGCCTGGCTGCCCACTCCAAAACAACCGCTCAGCCCACCAGGCCTACACCCCTTGGGAAACAGGAGCAGTAGAAACTCAGACCCAGCCAGCCCTCCACACCCAAGTGCCAGTTCCTATTCCTGACGCCCCCACCTACAAGGCCCTGTCCTCCGTGGTGTCCTCTACTTCGTAACTGGGGGTCCCAAGCAGTCTCTGAGGCACTGACTCAGAGTGTGCGGGCCCAGGAACCATGATGGGTGTGGGGGCTCTGCCATGCTCACCATTACTATGGAAATCATGTGCGCCCGCCATGCTCCAGCACAAGCAAGATGTCACCCTCTGGAGTGTGAAGTCCAAGGAGAGAAGAACCGCTCCTTCCCTGGATGCCGCCACTATTGCAGCCACCTCCACTGACCACTGCCAGCAGTGCAGTCCCCAATAGCTCCCAGCTCACAGCCCACCACAGCCAGTCTGGCCCTCAATAGCGACCCTCAACTCCCCCACTCCCAGCCCAATGCCACCAGCAGCTTAGTACCCAACAGTGCCCCTAACCTGCCCGCCTCCACGGGCACTCCAGCCCCAGAGAGCACCCATAACCCACCCCCCACCGCAGGCAGTGCAGCCTCATACAGTGCTACCAACCAGTAGCCCCAACGCAAGCAGTGACACCTGAATAGCACCCCCAACCCACCCCCCACTGTGAAAAGTGCAGCCCCGGATAGCCCCTGTCATACCACTCTGGTCATACTGCATTAGTCTCTGTTGCCACCACCACCCACCACAGTGAGGTGAGCCGCCAGGCCACAGGCTCTAGCCTCCAGCCTGCAACAGATGGTTCTCCTTTCTCACTCCTCCTGTAGCTGGGCAAGGAGCAGCTCTCCCTGATGGCCACCTCCTACCACTCCAACCATGCTGCTGTCTTTGTGGCCATCTTCTATGACTACAAAGGAATAAAAATAGGTATCAGTAAGAGGAAGAATTTCGGAAACCATACGATCAAATGGAAGTTAAACAATATGCTCCTGAATGAATGACTAGTGGGTCAATGAAGCCATTAAGATGGAAACTGAAAAATTTCTTGAAACAAATGGTAACGAAAACACAATATACCAAAACTTATGATACACAGAAAAGAGTACAAATTCAAATTTATAGCTGTAAGTGCCCACCATCAAAAAAGAAGAAAAACTTCAAATAAACAATACACCTCAAACGCCCAGAAAAGGTCAAACTAAACCCAAAATTAGAAAAGAAATAATAAAGATCATAGCAGAAATAAAACTGAAATGAACAAAATACACAAAATGAAACAAAAATTTGGTTTTCTGGAAAGTTAAACAAAATTGACAAACTTTTAGCCAGGCTAAGAAATAGGAGAAGATTCAAATAAAATCAGAGATAAAAAAAGGAGGCATTACAATGGTTACTGCAGAAATTCAAAGGATCATAACTGGCTATTATATGCCAATAAATTGGAAACCCTGCTAGAAACTGACAAATTCCTAGACGCATACAACCTACCTAGGTTGAACCAAGAAAACATCCAAGACCAGAACAGATTGGTAACAAGTAACGAGACTGATGCCATCCCAGTAAAGAAAAGCCCAGGAATCGATGGCTTCACTACTGATGGCTTCACACCAAATGTTTAAAGACCTAATACCAATCCTACTCAACGCATTTTGAAAAACAGAGAAAGAAATACTTCCAAACTTAATTCTTTTTTTTATTTTTATTTTTTTTGTGTGTGATGGAGTCTTGCTGTTTCACCCAGGCTGGAGTGCAGTGGTGCAATCTCAGCTCACTGCAAGCTCCACCTCCCTGGTTCATGCCATTCTCCTGCCTCAGCCTCCTGAGTAGCTAGGACTGCAGGCGACTGCCACCACACCTGGCTAATTTTTTGTATTTTTAGTGGAGATGGGGTTTCACCATGGTAGCCAGGATGGTCTCTATCTCCTGATATCTCATGATTATCTCAATAGATGCAGAAAAGGCTTTTGACAAAATTCAACAGCTCTTCCTGCTAAAAACGCTCAATAAATTCGGTATTGATGGAATGTACCTCAAAATAATAAGAGCTATTTATGACAAACCCACAGCCAATATCATACTGAATGGGCGAAAACTGGAAAAATTCCCTTTGAAAACTGGCACAAGACAGGGATGCCCTCTCTCACCACTCCTATTCAGCATAGTGTTGGAAGTTCTGCCTAGGGCAATCAGGCAAGAGAAAGAAAATAAAGGGTATCCAGTTAGGAAAAGAAGAAGTCAAATTGTCCCTGTTTGCAGATGACATGATTGTATATTTAGAAAACCCCATCATCTCAGCCCCAAATCTCCTTAAGCTGATAAGCAACTTCAGCAAAGTCTCAGGATACAAAATTAATGTGCAAAAATCACAAGCATTCTTATACACCAGTAACAGACAAACAGAGAGCCAAATCATGAATGAACTTCCATTCACAATTGCTTTAAAGAGAATAAAATACCTAGGAATCCAACTTACAAGGGATGTAAAGGACCTCTTCAAGGAGAACTACAAGCCACTGCTCAGTGAAATCAAAGAGGACACAAACAAATGGAAGAACATACCATGCTCATGGATAGGAAGAATCAATATTGTGAAAATGGCCAAACTGCCCAAGGTTATTTATAGATTCAATGCCATCCCCATCAAGCTACCAATGAGTTTCTTCACAGAATTGGAAAAAACTGCTTTAAAGTTCATATGGAACCAAAAAAGAGCCCGCATTGCCAAGACAATCCTAAGTTAAAAGAACAAAGCTGGAGGCATCACGATACCTGACTTCAAACTATACTACAAGGCTACAGTAACCAAAACAGCATGGTACTGGTACCAAAACAGAGATATAGACCAATGGAACAGAACAGAGTCCTCAGAAATAATACCACACATCTACAGCCATCTGATCTTTGACAAACCTGAGAGAAACAAGAAATGGGGAAAGGATTCCCTATTTAATAAATGGTGCTGGGAAAATTGGCTAGCCATAGGTAGAAAGTTGAAACTGGATCCTTTCCTTACTCCTTATATGAAAATTAATTCAAGATGGATTAGAGACTTAAATGTTAGACCTAATACCATAGAAACCCTAGAAGAAAACCTAGGTAGTACCATTCAGGACATAGGCATGGGCAATGACTTCATGTCTAAAACACCAAGAGCAATGGCAACAAAAGCCAAAATTGACAAATGGGAGCTAATTAAACTAAAGAGCTTTGCACAGCAAAAGAAACTACCATCAGAGTGAACAGGCAACCTACAGAATGGGAGAAAATTTTTGCAATCTACCCATCTGACAAAGGGCTAATATCCAGAACCTACAAAGAACTCAAACAAATTTACAAGAGAAAAACAAACAACCCCATCAAAAAGTGGGCAAAGGATATGAACAGACATTTCTCAAAAGAAGACATTCATACAGCCAACAGACACATGAAAAAATGCTCATCATCACTCGCCATCAGAGAAATGCAAATCAAAACCACAATGTGATACCATCTCACACCGGTTAGAATGGCAATCATTAAAAAGTCAGGAAACAACAGGTGCTGGAGAGGATGTGGATAAATAGGAACACTTTTACACTGTTGGTGGGATTGTAAACTAATTCAACCATTATGGAAAACAGTATGGCAATTCCGCAAGGATCTAGAACTAGATGTACCATATGACCCAGCCATCCCACTACTGGGTATATACCCAAAGGATTATAAATCATGCTGCTATAAAGACACATGCACATGTATGTTTATTGTGGCACTATTCACAATAGCGAAGACTTGGAATCAACCCAAATGTCCATCTGTGACAGACTGGATTAAGAAAATGTGGCACATATACACCACGGAATATTATGCAGCCATAAAAAAGGATGAGTTCGCGTCCTTTGTAGGGACATGGATGCAGCTGGAAACCATCATTCTTAGCAAACTATCACAAGAACAGAAAACCAAACACCGCATGTTCTCACTCATAGGTGGGAACTGAACAATGATATCACTTGGACTCGGGAAGGGGAACATCACACATCGGGGCCTATCATGGGGAGGGGGGAGGGAGGAGGGATTGCATTGGGAGTTATACCTGATATAAATGACGAATTGATGAGTGCTGACGAGTTGATTTGTGCAGCACACCAACACGGCACAAGTATACATATGTAACAAACCTGCACGTTATGCACATGTACCCTAGAACTTAAAGTATAATAAAAAATAAATAAATAAATAAATAAATAAATAAAATGTAGACTGGATAAATTATATCTATTACAATCAGCAGCAACTCATAAATTACACTAGGGACACCATTAAAGGGATAGCTGAACAATTAGGAACTACCAGTCAGATGGCCTTGGAAAGCAGAGTAGCCTTAGATATGATATTGGCAGAAAAACAAGGTGTTTTTGTTATGATTGGGACCCAATATTGTACCTGTATTCCTAATAATGCTGCCCCTGATGGAACTATAATGAGAGTGCTGCAGGGATTAACAGCCCTATCTGATGAACTTGCCAAAAATTCTGGAATAAATGATCCTTTTCCTAAAATAATAGAACCTTGGTTCAGTGGATAGAAAGGAATTTTGACTTCAGTTCTCACCTCGTTCACTTTTATTGGTGTACTTATTCTTGCAGGCTGCTGTACTATTCTCTGTCTTTGAAGTTTTATATAAAAACTTGTCTCTGCTACTCCCACAAAATTATTTCCTAACTCTCCTCTACTTTATTTGAAAAGATTACTTCTTTTAGAAGAACAAACAGAGCAATCGAGTCAAGACATGTTAAACAAGTTTGAAGAGGAATTATAAAATAAAAAGGAGGGGAATTGTAGAAAGTAAAATAAGTAGAGGTTCTTCTTCAAAGGGACTTTCCTTGAAGTCTAATTGAGAATAGACAGTAACCTCTCTTAAAAGCAAAATTTACTCAAAGACCTGTGCTAATATTTTTAGATATCTGCTCTGTTAGCCATAATAAAGAAATCAATATGCTCTATGTTCTTAGTTCCCACATTTTAGCCTAGGTATTTTCCCTGGCATGCCTGAACCGGTCCAAGCAAGCATTAGGTTATAGCCTATTCCTCTTCCTTACATGGAAGTGTTTTTGCCTCCCTCAGCATTCCACAAGTTACTTCCTCTCCTCCTTTGCTGTCTTCTGCCTTGGCCTCTTTTGGGAAGTTCTAAGTTGCTAGCCAGTCAGGTCAAGTACAGAATGTGAGGTCCTGTTCCAGGCAATGGAAACTGGACATAGCAGTAGTGTGGACGTGTCAGGTTATAAATAACCCTGTCTCCTTTGTGTGTGCTGTCATGGCAAGACTGCTAGTGCACAGTACCCTTTCTGCAGAAAGTAAACTAGCCTTTCTGAGAGAGCTTTTGTCCCAGTGTTGATTTTTGCAACACTGAACACTCGTTCCCAACATTAGCAATGTTCAAAAACAATACATTAACTGTAGTCACCAAATGTAATAGATCTTCTGCACCTAATCCTCTTGTCTAGCTGAAATTTTGTATAATTGACCACAACCTCACTCCTCCACCTCCACCACCAGATACCTCATTTTAAGGCAATTACCTCTTCAATGATGCTATCTTCAAATATAGTCACTTTCTTAGGTGCTGGGGGTGAGGGTGTCAACATACTAATTTTGGGAAGCACACAATATGGCTCACAGCAGCCTCTGTCAGGATGTAACATTTACATGGAGATCCTGGTAACCTAGCAACAAAGGAAACGACATGAAAAGATTCTGGTGAAGAAAATTCCAGGCAGATGATTCTATTGAGCAATGGTCCAGAAATGAGCAAACAGGGTGTGTTTGAGGAACCAGGGATCAGTTGCAGGGAGAGGGGACGTGGAAAGCAAGGTGAGGAGGTGAAGTCGCAGAGTTCTGGGGAGGTGTGTAAACATGACTGTGATTTAATTCTCTATGTGGTGAGAAGTCACTGGAGGGTTTTAAGCAAGAGTCACGATAAGATTCATATGTTTAATAGCTTTTTACAGTTGCTTTATGGAGAATGCATTCTAAAGAGGGTAAGCATGGAAACAAGGAGACTTTTGTTGCCAGTCAGATGAAAGTGATGGTGGCTTAGACTAGGTAATGTGGAATCAGAATGAAGCAGGTGGATTGGGGATACATTTGAGCATGAGGCTATAGAGACTATAGGAAATGTTGATTTGTTGCATGAAATGGGGAAGTGTCTTCAAGACTACTGCTACATATTAGTCAAGTTAGGATAATTTCCAGAGATATGTTGGGGCCCTTTACTGAGATAGACAAGAATGGCAGAACAGGCTTTGGGAGAACATCCAAGTGATCTAGTACTTTTCTAAGAGCATGGATCAGGAAACTTGGTGGAGCCTGGGCATCCTCAGAAGAACTGACACTCTCCTCCTGCTGGTTATTTTTAGCACTGACACCAAGACCCAGAGCACAGAAATTCCCAAATGGGAAAAGGCATGATGTTGTAGGAATGCAAGCATGATGATGAGGTTGTTGGGGCTTTGCAGCACACCAGCTGCATGATCCTGATGCAGATTTGCTGCATCTGGCCAGGGTGAGGTCAGTCTCCTGTGAAGTGCAGATAAGGCCACCCACCTCATAGATCTGTCTTGGCAATTCAACAGAGTCACACTCATAAAATGGATGCAAGTCCTGGCACACGCTGGGTGGCTGGCATGGATTATTGGTAGTATTGTTATTAACATCTTTGGTGTTATTAATATCCTCAATGTTGGTGGGACATCAGCTCAATCACTCCAGAAAAACCTTCAGAGATATCCAAAGGCCTTCAGACAGTCTTAACTCTTCCATACATTATGCAGACAATTGCCAACTAACTCTCACTTCAGTCTTGTTTTTGCTTTTAAGTTAAGTGGCTCTAGGTATGACCCTAATGCTCTAGGCAGTGTGAGGGTTGTGTTCTGTTCACCCCAGGCCTTTGAAGGATGAGGGGCAGGGAGAAGGTGGCAGATGTAGGCCCAAGGAGACAGTGGCATGAGCAGGTTGCTTCCCACATGCAAGGTTGCTTCTTTTTGTTTGTTTAGCAAATAGAATCCCACTCAGTCTCACAAAGTTTGCTCCCCAGTGAGACAATATACATTTTGTTCATAGCTGTATTTTCCTACTGTTGACAACAAATGAAAGTACAAAAGTTAAGTACAGTACTCCCCCCATCTGCAGGGACTATGTATGTTCCAAAGCCCCCAATGAGTGTCTGAGACAAAGGATAGAACCACACCTTACATATACAATGCACAAATTTCCTTTTGCTTTTTCATAATTTCACTGGTAGATTTGTTCTTACAGTAGACATTAGCAACCTCAGCCTACAAGGTTGTTTTTCTTTCCTCCATTAAGTTGAGAACTTTTGGGTTTTCACTTTTAAAAAGGACTTTATAGCTTTTCTTTGGCATATCTGAATTGGCAGTATTACTACTCTGTGCTTTGAAATTATTATGAAGTGAAATAAATGTTCGTTGAACCCATGCACTATGATAACACAGCAGTCGATCTGATAACCAAGACAGCTACTAAAGTGACTAATAGGCAGGTAGTGGGTATAGTGTGAAAATATTGGTCAAAGAGATTATTCAAGTGCCAGGTGGGTGGGGGATTTCATCAAGCTACTCAGAATGGGTGAGCAATTAAAAATGTATGAGTTGTTTACTTCTGGAAATTTCTATTTGGTATTTTCAGACTGCAGGAAACTGAAACTACAGGAAGCAAAACAGAAGATAATGGGGGGCTACCATATCAGTATTCTCTCGGAGAAGCATAGACACAATTAAACTGCCCAAACTAATGAGAATTCACTCATCGAATACTGTTTATTGAGCACCTATTAAGTGTCAGATCCATGCTGGTGTGCCTGTAAATTGGGGGTGTCAGTTTGCCTCCCATGGTGGTGTTGAACCTCATTGTGCCAGGTTTTGTTGTCCCTGCCTCCCAGTCACCCATCTACTTGCAGAGGTCCCAAGCCTGAGCCCAGTCTACCGGAGCAGTTGGTCATCTTCAGCGGTTGGTTTGATGAAGCCACTCTCTTGGTCAACAATGGCACAGGACTAGTTTCCTGGATCACATCTTTGTGGGGCTCCAGCAGCTGTGGTGCTGGATGCCTCCTATCAGGACATTAGGGCCTACAGCTGCCAGGGCTCACCCCATGCATGCTGTGCCCTTTCATTGTCTATGTGACAGGTGACTGCTTTTGATTTCTTTTGAGACATGGAGTCACTCTGTCACTCAGGCTAGAGTGCAGTGACACAGTCATGGCTCACTGCAGCCTTGATCTCTTGGGCTTAAGGTATCCTTCCACATCAGCTCCTAGCTGGGACTCAGACATGTACCACCATGCCCAGATAATTTTTAACAAATTGTTTATAGAGATTGGGTTTTGCCATGTTGCCCAGGCTGGTCTTGAACTCCTGGGCTCAAGCAGTCCATTCACTTCAGCCTCCCAAAGTGCTGGGATTACAGATGTGAGCCATGTGCCTGGCCATGAGTGCCTGCTGGGGATGCATTAGGCTGAATGAAGGGGGCCTGGGCCACTAAATTCCCTAAGTGGGTTCAGGGTGCTGGGGGTCTCAGGAGGTGTGGCTGCAGAACCCCTGCTCTGAGGGTCTCCCTGATCTTTGGTGAATAGTAGATCACCCCAGGGGATGATGTCTGAAAAAGTGGTTCCAGCCCTACCTCTGAGGGGCACCTGGGGTTCTCCTGGCACGGATCAAAGACTGAGTTCCAGACAGAAAGCTGCTGCCCCCAGCTGAGAAGAAGCAGGCTGCTGGATGTGGGCTATCCTGGGGCAACTGCCCACTCTCACCCTTCCCTGCATTGCAGATTGGGAGGTGAGGAAGGTTAGAGGACCAAGCTAAGACACAGGCAAGACCACATTCCAGGCATACAGGCTGACCAGGGGTGAGGCCTGCTTCCCTCCCAACAAGCCTTGCCCTTGTAAGGTAGGTGAGGGACTGAGGCCTGGGGGATGACCTCCCTGGGTCACACAATGGTTGGCATCCCCTCAGAGTGGGGGTTGGGTTGGGCCATCCAGATGGCTCTGGATGCTTTGTCCTGGGCTCTGGAGGGCAGGCTAGGGGTGGGAGGAGACACCAAGGCTGGACATGGAGAGATTGGGGCACAGGGCCCTGAAGGTCCAGGTGCAGTGAGAGGCCAGGACTGACCTGTGGGAACTTGGATGTTGGTTACTGCAGATGTGAGCACGGCAGTGTACCGGGGCTCAGGTGGCTGCCATGGGGCAGATGTATGGAGAGGTTAAAGCGCCAGAAGACAAATCTACAGCCCAGTGGGAGGGGAGGATGGCTGACAGGGCTGTAAAATGGGTGCCAACAACATTTTTGGGGATGAGCTGTGGGTGTGAGAGAGCAGGCAAAAGGGAAATGCCTGAGAATTCTGGCCTGGAACAGTGGTAAGTGGACTTTGCCCAGCCATAGAGGGGCCTGTCAGGGAGTGGGGCTTCTGGTTTCAGAGAAGCCCAGAGATGTGCTCATGCAGATGAAGGTCCTCATTGGTTGGACATGGAAGGGGCAGCTACAACCTGGGGACCACTGGTGGTGGGCTGAGCCCCTGGGACCTCTGGGGTGAGCAGACAAGTAAGTGAGGAGGAACCAGTCAGGGAGACAGAGGCAAAGGGAAGAATAGGAAAGTAGACCCCAGGAGAGGAGCAGACCCAGGAAGAGGATGAAACTTTCTGCTATCCTGCCCCATCGGCCTCTGCCCCTGCCCACACACCCTAGTGCTCTCACCCTGAGTCTCTGCTTGCCTCTGCCTACATGGCCGTCCCAGGCATGTGTGGGCTTGAGCTGTGGGGGTAATTGAAGGGCCACTTTCAGAAGGCACAGTCTAGAAATGGTCAGCATTGAGTCACTGTCATCTCCCAGTCCAGGGAACAACCTCTGCCACAGCCTGCTGAGCTGTCTTTGTCACCCAGCATCTCCTTTCCTTACTCCTGGAGGCCTGGAAAACAGCTCAGAGCTGTGAGACATGCCTCTTCGCAGTGTCTCTCTACATTGCTCCCTCCTGTGCCTCAGCATCCTCCTCTGAGAGGTGGACCTGTCACTGCATGTGAATGGTGAGATCACTGTGAAAAAGAGACTGTCTCCTTCCTCTTTCCTGGGCCTCTGGTACCTCCCTCCTGGAAGTAAAGAAATCCAGCCTACCCATGAGTCCAGGCAGGAAGGCAGCCCCACCCCAGCCCCCAGAAAGAAGAAAATCTCATTGAGCTGTGAGGGAGGGAACGGTGACAGCCCTGGACGCTAGGACAGAAAAGAGCTGAAGCCTCCGGAAGGTCATTCTAACCAATGCCCACTAGGCCCTGGAGCTCTGAATGGGGTGGTGTAGGGGATCAGAAGCTTGCGGACCAAGGCTTTTCAGCTGCTTCGGAGGCTCCTAGCTCTGAAAGGGGCTGGGTTTCCCCTTATAGTAAACTTCTCTCAATGCCTGTCCTCTCTCGTTCACTTAGCTGGGCTACCTGCTGGGCCTCCTTCCTTCTGGGCCCTCCCTGTGTGTCTCCTTGGGTGGGTGAGGGTTCCCCTGGAGACTCCCTTATGCCCTGAGGCTTTTAGTCCAGAATGGAGCACGCTGACCTCTCAGCATGTGCAGCCACTTGGAGGAAGCAGAGAAAATGGGAGGGGACGCATGACCCAGATCTGAGCATAACTGGGCAGAAACATCTTGTTGAAGCTCCTGGCAGCCTCCTTCAGCCCAGGTAGAGGTCCTTGAAAGTCCAAAAATCCCCCTACACAGGAGGGGAAACTGTGGCTGGGGGTGGGCAGGGGCGGCCTCATATTGGGGGTCTGGTCAGATGGGCCTCTGCTCCTCATCTCAGCTGTGGCCTTTATGTGCGCTTCCACCAGCAGAGGCCCCTTACTGGACTTGGCCCCAGTGGATAGACAGGAAACTGCCAGCCATGCTGGCCACCCAAACCAACTTTCACTGCCTGGCTACTCGCAACCCCACCCTCTCGATCTCCTGGCTTAAGAACCACAAGAGTTCTAAGGAGAGCATCACATCAGTATATCAAGGTGTACCTGGAAGTTAGTGGGAGTGTGGCCTGGATGTGGAAGGTGGGACCTGTCCTCAGCTTACCTGCCCTTCCACCTGGAGCAGTGGCACCAGCATTAGAGCCTGGTCATGTAGTGTGGTGCCCTCAGACTGCTGTCACCCCACCTCTATGATGGAGAAAAGTTCAGCAGCCTTCAGCAGACATACACGCAGTACAGCTGAGGGAGGGCTGTGGCCCGTGGGCAGGGGGCAGGAAGGTGGGCAGTCTCTGAGCTCCCATCTATTCTTTCAATGTGCTCTGCTGACCATCCCATTCTACCGCAGGGCTTCTGGCCAACCAAATGCAGCAAGGTGGAATTCTACTGCAAAGTGTACAGTGACTTAGTATGTGGAGGGGAACAGCAGTAAGGCAGGTGTCACTGGCATGCCTATATCACCGTGCTCAGGAGAGATGCTGCTGCTGGCCAGGAGCGTGGGGATGACAGGCCCAGGACTCTGTTTCATTTTAAGGGGGACTGCCCCTCCACACCTGTGGGTATTTCTCGTCAGGTGGAAACAAGAGACTGAGAAAAGAAATTAGACACAGAGACAAAGTATAGAGAAAGAACAGTGGGCCCAGGGGACTGGCACACTCAGCATGCAAGGACTTGCACTGGCACTGATCTCAGTATTTACTGATCATTATTTTTACTATCTTGGCGAGGGGAGTGTGGCAGGGCAACAGGGTGATAGTGGGGAGAAGGTCAGCAGGGAAATGTGTGAGCAAAGGAATCTGTATCATGAATAAGTTCAAAGAAAGGTATTGTGTCTGGATGTGCATGTAGGCTAGATTTATGTTTCACTTTACACAAACATCTCAATGTAGCAAAGAAACAGAGCAGTATTGCTGCCAGCATATCTCGCCTCTAGCCACAGGGCGGTTTTCTCCTATCTCAGAATAGAACAAATGGTCAGCTTTACACTGAGACATTCCTTTCCCAGGGATGAGCAGGAGACAGAAGCCTTTCTCTTATTTCAACTGCAAAGAGGCCTCCCTCTTTCACTACTCCTCCTCGCACAGACCCTTCACTGGTGTCAGGCTGGGGGATAGGTCTTTTCTTTCCCATGAGGCCATATCTCAGGCTGTCTCAGTGGGGGAAAACCTTGGACAATACCCAGGCTTTCATGGGCAGAGGTCCCTGTGGCTTTCCGCAGTATATTTTGTCCCCGGTTAATAGAGAATGGAGACTAGCGATGACTTTTACCAAGCACACTCTCTGCAAACATATTGTTAACAAGGCACATCCTGCACAGCCCTAAATCCATTAAACATTGATTCAATACAGCATATATTTCTGTGAGCACAGGATTGGAGCTAAAGTTACAGATTAACAGCATCTCAAAGCAGAACAATTTTTCTTAATACAGATCAAAATAGAGTTTCTTATGTCTTCCTTTTCTACATAGATACAGTGACAATCTGATCTCTCTTTCTTTTCCTCACACTCACTGAACTCTATCATTATTATAGAATATTTGGAGTAGCCTATGAAAGAGAATCATGTCATTAGCCAGGAGACAAAATCCTCTACAGTGATCAGTTTTCCTGGATATGAATTTGGTGTTGATTCATTTAGCATCTGCTATGAACCAGTGTCTAAAATTAAAGGCAGTTTCTCCTAACATAAGATTTTATGAGCCAACTGATGAAAGTGTGAAGCACTTGTGTGAGTATTGTCCCTTATAATTCATTGAAAAACGTTTGTTTCTGCCTTTGCAACTTTATGCTCTCTGAGTTCCCACACTGACTAAAAATCTCCTTGGTGAGCTTACAATAAATCTCACATACTTAACAATTTGGATTTTATCTTAAGATCCCCTATAAAATATGGAACAAAATCTATTTGATTTATAGTAGGTGTAAAATAGAAAAATTAAGATGGGCTGTTCTGGATATGTAGAATTAGTTCCTTTTATGAGTTTTCTACCAACCTGTATTTATTACAATAAAAATTATGATAAATATGTTTTATTTTATTGTGTGAAGTTTAAATGGATACACTTGACAATGGAATATTAATTAAATCAACATTGATGCCTATTTGTTTCAGTTTTTTAAAAATTTGTTTTAACAAAGTTTTTTTCAGTGTAAAACTGCACTTGATTAAATCTACACCTAAATATTTCTTTCTTTTTCATACATATTGAAATTGAATTTTTTTCTTAATTTTATTTTCAAGTTGATCATTGTTAGTAAATAAAAGTACAATTAAACTTTGTATATTGTACAAGGGGCTAAATATTGTAACTTTTTTTTTAAAGAAATGAGGCTGGCGCGGTGGCTCACACCTGTAATCCCAACACGATGGGAGGCCAAGGTGGGTGGATCACAAGGTCAAGAGATCAAGACCATCCTAGCCAACATGGTGAAACCCCATATCTACCAAGACAAAAAAAAAAAAAAAAAAGATAGGCATGATGGCACGTGCCTGTAGTTCCAGCTACTTGGGAGGCTGAGGCAGGAGAATTGCTTGAACCCGGGAGGCAGAGGTTGCAGTGAGCTGAGATCACGCCACTGCACTCCAGCCCGGTGACAAACGAGATTCCATCTCAAAAAACAAAACAACAAAAAACAAAACAAAAAACAGAATCCCATCCCAGACACTTTCTCCATGAAATTCAGTGTCTCATTTATTCCTTTAATCTATTCAGCTAAATGACCTTATTAAAAAAATGAATCCTTGACACATTCCCTTCAAATTCAGTGTCATTGATTGATTGATTGATTGACTGACAGAATCTCACTCTATTGCCCAGGCTAGACTGCAGTGATATGAACATGTCTCACTGCAGCTTCAACTTCCCAGGCTAAAATGATCCTTCCATTTCAGTCTCCTGGGTAGCTGTAACTACAGTTAGGTGCCAGCACACCCAGCTAATTCTTCAAAATGTTTTAATATAGATTCCCACTATATTGCCCGAGATGGTTACAAAGTCTTATTGTTTAATTATATATCTTGTGTAGAATGAAAAATATAAATATTAAAATGCAAAGTGGTTTATCTTACCACCAAATGTGTCAATTGCACAGGAAATGAAGAAGGAAGGCTTCCATATGCATGAAACTCTAAATCCTCTCAGGAGCTCAGGAATTGCATGCACCATTCTAGGCTCACCCCCTTGTTCACTTCCTCCCACCTCTGACAGGATAGCCCAGTGAGATTTCCAAGTCCTAGCCCACGTTGCCCAGGGAAGGGGGAGGTTGTTTCTCGCAGACCCAGGCAGACATGTCTGGCCAAGAGCCCTCTGGCAGAATCTTCCCAGGGTCTATTTTGGATGCCAGAGTCATGCCTTTAGGAAAAACTTGTAGATAAGTTATTCTTGGAGTTCAATCCATGGGTGATACCAAATGACATATCCTGGAGATGGCAACACGTCTAACACAACTACAAAGTGTGGTAAGATATATTTGCTGACAAAACCCAAGATATGAGAAATGAAACATTTTTAAGCTTTGCATGAAAGGACAACAGACTAGAAGTAGTTAAGGTTGGGTTTTCTTGACAGCTGTTGTCAGGATGACTTGAGAAATCCATCAGCTCAGAAAAGATTGTGCTACATGACAAACTGGAGGGGGCATGACAGATGAAGGCTCTAAATGGAATGTGTGAAGTAAAATGGAAGTCCCACTTCATGACAACCAAACTTTCTTAAATCAATAGTGAAGGAAAAAAAAAAAAAAAAAAAAAGAGAAAAGAAACCTGAAGTCTTGCTTTATTTTAAAAAGAAAATAAACATTTTATAGCAAGGTTCTAATTAGGCTGTGGATGTCATACCTGTGCCTACAAGCAATGATTGGATAAAACTTGCTGCCAGCACATCCATCATTCCAATTTTCAATTGGCTACAGGGCTTCAGAAAATGTTTTTAAGTGTATACTCTTGTCATAGTCATGAGAAACTCAATTTCCATGTATTATCATGAGAAAAAAAGAATTGCCCAGATTGATTTGGTGATGGGACTAATGACCCCTGGAAGAAAATACACTCAAATATATTAAAATGTTTCTCATGGTGTGTGTGTGTGTGTGTGTGTGTGTGTGTGTGTGTGTGGTGGGGTTTGTGGTGTGTTTGTCATTGAGTACCAGAAAAGCTGCCTGCTTGATTTAAATAAAAGTAATGTCCTATAAAATCCCAGAATCCCCCAGAGCTCTCCAACCTCAGTCTTGGCTCCTTTAAGAGCAGCCATCCAGCAGACCAAGTACTATGAGTGGGAGACTTGGTGATGAGTGCTAAGGCCTTTACTGGGGGCAAGGTACTACTTGGGAAGAATTCTGTGAAAGGATTTATCCCCATCCACAACCAAGAACAAAGTTCTGATTTTGACTCCAGAGGCAAAATGGCCAATTCTCACTTCTATGCTTTATTCTCCACTCTGAAGTTCATCATCAGGTGGTGGCTGAAGTTAAACAATCAATGTCACTAGGACCAGAACTGGCCACAAGTCCTGTGACTTTGTCTTTCTTATGATTGGTGAATAATAATTTTATATATTTATGGGTACAATGTGATATTTTGATATATGCATATATTATAGAAACATTCAGTCCAGCTAATTAACATATTTATTACTTCACCACTTTATTATTTTTGTGGTGAGAATATTAGAGATGTATTTTTGTAATTTTGAAGTATATATCATTATTAACTTTGCTAACCATGCAGTACAATAGATCATTTTTTTCCTCCAGTTTGACTGAAACTTTCCATAAACATCTTCTCTTTCCCCACCCCTCCCTTTTCCTCCCCCACTCTCTGGTAACCACCTTTCTCATCTCTATTCTCCGTTGCTCTGAGACTGTTTTTTTTTTTAATTCCACATATAGGTAAGAATATACAGTATTTGCCTTTCTTTGGCCTGGCTTATTTCAATTGGCATATTATCCTCCAGTTTCATCCATGTTGTCACAAATGAGTTTTTTTAAGGCTTATTAGTATCCCATTGTGTCTATGAACCACATTTTCTTTTTCTATTCATCTATCAATGAACATTCAGCTTACTTTGATATCTTGACAAGTGTCACATGAAAGTACAGACATCTCTTCAGCACACCAATTTAAATTCCTTTAGATATATACCCAAATATGAAATTATGGGGTCACATGGTACTTTATTTTTAGGTTTTTGAAAAACCTTCATACAATTTTTCAAAATGGCTGTACTATTTTACGTTCCTACCAACAGTGTTCAAGGGTTCCTTTTCTCCACATCCTTACTAGGACTTGCTATCACTGGCCTTTTTGGTAAGAGCCATCCTAATTGCTTTGAGGTAATATTATTGACACCAATTTCCTCTTTTCTCAAGTAAGTGGTTTAATGTTGTATTTAAGGTCTGTAAATGGCCTCAATCTCTTTCATCTGAAAGTATTTCTCATTGCATTAGTAAAATTGTAAACTAATCATCAGAATGACAAAGTGCTGTGTTAGACAACATCAGGTGGGGAGAGCAGTGAGAAGCTGTATCCATAACACAGGAAGAGAAGGAGGACTGGAATGCCTGTGCAGCTGAGGGTGAAACTGAAAAAATAGAAACTGGAAATAATTAGAATAAAGCCAATATAATTCATATTCCTAAATTCACAGGGAATCAGTTGCACAGCCTGGGAATAGGTAATTTCTCTTCATATGTAAAAGCAATGCTCCTTCTTCACCTGGATGCTTAAGCCTCTTACCTGGAGATAACATCTCACTGCAATGTGACCATTTATTAGTCCTACCCACAATCTCTAAGGTAGGGAGGGGAAAAAGGTTAAGTTGATGTCTAATAGCCACTAATTTAATTAAACATGCCTAACTAATAAAGCTTCCATAAATCCCCAAAAGCACTTAGTTCCTAGAGCTTCCGGGTATCTGGATACATGGAGATTTCTGGAGGGTGGGGTCATGATACCAAAAGAAGACACTAAAGTTCCAGATGAATAATGCCAGAGTTGAATTAAATTCTAGAAAACCCAGCTTGTGTCTGCTGCAGAATTGGCTGTTGATGGGGAGAAATCCTCACACATTTTGGTGATTAGAGGTTATAGAACTATTCTATGTTGATTGTCGAATGAAGAAAAAGAAAATCCACTTTGTTTTCACTCCCCCTATATCTATCTATCTGAGTTAGAAAAGTGAACAATAAGGTGGGAATTGTGTATATGTTAATGATAATAAAAGCTGTTCAAGAGAAAGACTTATCAAACTGATATCTACAGAGGAGAAATAAGATGGTTGTGACGAACTTATTTCAAGTTAAAGAAACAGGTCTAAGAGATGTACAAATATACACATTTTGTTGTTTCCTGGCAAGGCCACTGTGTTTGTGAATATCTTTCCTAGGTGTGACTATCTCCTTGAGTGATTCTCACATCCAGCCTGTATCAAGATCTGCCTCCTTAGAGAAACATGGTTCCCTTTACCATAACTGACGCTGGGTGCAAGGGTAAACTTGGTCCTTCCCCACCTCAATGTGTCACAGGGAGGAGGACTTTAGGAACTGTGAGTCACATCCAGGTGCAGATTAGAACTCCCTGCTGAGAGTTTCCAGAGAATTCAATGGCCAGGGAGCTTTATTATTTTTCCCCCTGAAACAATGAAGAGAAATTTATGAACACCTTGGGGCCTAGGGCAGAGACTCTGTGGAGCAGGGTGTGGATTTTATAATAATGTGCTTTCAAATGTTTTTAAGGCTGCCACTCTTTTGGAAGATACACATAGAAATGTTTGCTTTCAACTTCAGAGCTTAGGGCAACATTATTTTTTTAAAGTTTATTCTATATTTTTGTATAAAATAGTTTTCCGTGTAAAATGTATAATTACTTTAATTAAAACATTTTTACATCCAAATTGATTTGATACATTTTTTAGCTGAATATTTAAACTAAGGAGATCACTGTGTTAGTATATTATTGAAAAAGTAGTAGAAGTTAATGAATGCATTAGATTTTTCTGGATGGGGGAAGGTCTCCACATGTCACACATATGGGTAACTGGGTGGGCCACAGAAGTCAAGAAAATGATGTGGAAATACTCTGTTTACTGAAATAGAACACAATTATTGCAAATTCTTGAATGGCTAAAAGAAAATTCCATTTTAAAAGAGACTAAATGTCTGAGGACAAGAGACTATTCAAAGAGAAAGAGAGCTGTCATGTCACTTCCTTGAGGACTTGTTCTTGCTGATCCTGAGAACATGCGCGCACTTGGTTGTAACTGCCTGACTAGGAGTAGAGTGTTTCATGCTTATGAAGTGGAGTGTCGACGTTCGGCAGTGACTCATGCCAGAGGCGCAATTAGCAGCCACCTCTGCAGCTCCTGGCTGCGACCTCCCGGCCCTCTCAGGCTGTGTCCGCGAGGCCCTCCAGTAGTCTGCCGCAGGCTGCCCGCACTGCCCTCCGGGTTCGTGCCAGGGTTGCAGGGGCAGGCGAGGACCACTGCGGGGGCCCGGACCTGCGCCCCAGGGAGTTACAGCAGCTGGCCTGGCGCCTGCTCCTGATTTCTGTGCCCTGCGTTCTCCCGGCTACTCTCTCCTGGGTTTTTCTTGCGGAGCTGAGTAAGGGGAAAAGTACAGCCGTCAAGCCCCAGGGCAGGCTCTCCACCAAGTACAGGGTGGCAGTGCTGGGCTCCGGTGGTGGGGGAAGTCAGCACTCACGGTGCACTTTGTGACTAGCTTTTTCCTCGATCAGTACGCCTAACCCTTGAGGACTTCTACCACAAGGTGAGCTAGGTAAGGACTGGCAGGAGTTGGCGCTGGAGATCCTGGACACGGCGGGCACCGAGCAGTTCATGTCTAGGCAGGATCTGCACATCAAAGACGGACAGGCTGCTTCATCTGCAGCCTTGTCCACCAGCGCTTCCAGGACCAGCCTCGTCTACCAAAATTCCAGGACGTCGAGCCCAGGAGAGACCAGATAACCTGCATGAAGGGGTACAAGTGCGTGCCCAGGATCCCGGTGGGCAACGAGGTGGACCTGGAGGGTGAGCGCGACGTCTTGGATGGTGCGGGCAAGGCGCTGGCTGAGGAGTGGAGCTGTCCCTTCATGGAGACGTTGGCCAAAAACAAAGCCTTGGTAGGCGAGCTGTTTGCCAAGATCAGGCAGCAGATGAACTAGGCGAGCAGTCCAGCAGTGTTGAGGGCCACTACTCCGTCCGCAGGCTCCTCTATGGCGCTGGCAGCCGTAGGCACACAAAACCACACAAAAGCCAAATGCATCCCACTCTCTAATGTGATTTATTGCTTGCTTTGAGATTGGAGACGACTTTGCATTGGCAGGGGTGTTCCCAGAGTCCGACTGGCCTTCTCCGCTGGCGTCCCCTGCCTTCACCCTGTGCTCAAGGGGGTGTCCCGTCCTGACCATCTGATACTCTGGTGGGAATGTGGCTCTTTGCAGCATGTACATTTCTCAGCGATTTTGGTTGACACTGTTTCTCCACTTAAGCAGCCATTAGGGCACGGTATTGGCAGCTCGACAACCACCAAACAAAAGTTTTAGCCTGGAAAAAAAAAAATGGGCAGGGCAAAGAAAAAAGAGGGAGAGAAGGTGGAAAGAAGAAATTATTTTTTGGTGGGGCTCAACAACCGTTTTTTAGTTCCAAGTTTTAAATGCTGGGAGTCAGGGAGAACTATATGAAGGAGCAGGAGAGGAACAAACTTCTATTTTTCCCTTGCTTTCCGGAAGTAGCTGAAAATTAATATCCGGTTCTTATTCTGCCACCTGGGAAGGGCAACCCCATGACTGACTGCCATTCTGCGGATGTCTGTGCAAAGCGGGATTCCTGTTACAATGTGTCCCCTCCGACATACTGCACATCTGAAGTGTTGACACTGATGACAATACAGTGTGGGGTGCCAGACAGTGTCTGCTGATATATGTGGGAAAAAAAAATCTATTTTGTTTACCTACTGTATCAAAGGGGAGCTTGGGGGAGAACGGTAGTATTTTTTTTATTAGCTGTGAGAAAAAAATGTTACAGATCTGCACATTTTTGTGTGTGTAAGTTTAGTTCTTTGTTTTGTTGTTGTTGTTAGCAGTAACAGATTTTAATTCCTAGCTTTTAAAAATATAGTACAAAGTTTTGTAAATGTGATTCAGGGACCCCAGCACCCTGTGACTGCAGAGTGCCTTCAAAATTCAGCTATTCCAGCTGGTGCAACCTGTGAAAGTCCCACCACATCCCAGAATCTGTTATTCCCCAAACAACTTCCCAACTTCATCTGAGTAATCTTTCTGAAGGAGCCAGGACAATAGGGCCTGTTAGTTACTGAATTTATATTTTTCACCCTTTAAAATGTCATTTCATCTCTTGCAATGAATTTGTTTCCTTTTTATTGCTTTATTTTGTTTAAATTTTCAGGTATTTAGCTCCCCTTTTATATTATTTAAGAAAAAAATTGTATTACATGTTACAAGGTGCTCATTCAGAAGCTAAGAGCAAAATTTTACTGTTGTGATGTACCAGTTCTAATTGTAATTTTTAATTCCATGCATTTAATTATTGTCTCATCAAGACTTTTAATACAAATGTCATTATTAAAGAAACAAACAAAAGATTCTAAGTTGTAGACTCCTATCTTAGTTGATTGCTTTGCATTTTGGGTCTCAAAAAATAGAATCTAATGGCCCATATCTAATCCTATAATCTTTATTAGTTGCAGACTACATCTGAAAATAGACATAGCAATATCTAATTCTCTCTGAAGCCCAACTGATAGCAACAGAATCTAAAGTTTTAAAGACAGAAAAAAGCAATACATTTTTTTTTAAAAGAGGGTAGAAGGATTTCAAACATTTGAATTTAAATTGCTATGAATATATTAGCTTGTTAGAAGCTAATAGAGTGAGCAACACTTGCTAAATTCCACGCTTTTCTACCAGAATACTGAGATGAACAATCCTGAAGTCCAATAACTTTACAAGTGTTTTTATCCAGTGATATAATTCATTACCCTGTGAATCAAATAATACTACTCATAAAATAAATGATAAAAGCATGACACATACTCTCTAACTAAAAGCAAGTAAGGCAAATTAGCAATTAGGTATCAGTATAGTAAATTATGTACAGGGATCTTTCTGCAGCATTTTTTTTGTAATAGTGAAATTACAAATAATCTCAATTTCTATAAAATAATGAAAAGTTAAATTTTGTATATCCATTAAGAATATATTTAAGATATTAAACATAGTGAGTTGGAATCATGTGCACAAATATGGAAATATGTGAATTACACTTGGCATGGAAAATAGCAAAAATAAAATACATTATAGTATGACATGATTTGTTTTAAAACTTTATGTGTATTTATAAATTTGTGTAAACATATATAGAAGAACAAACATCATTCTATTAACAATAGTTTCTTCTAGGAAGGGAGTGAGTTTGGAGGGAAGTGGGTAAAAGGGAAGACCCTAACTTCAAAAAGATTTCTATGGTTTGACATTTTCTACAGCATGTCTTTGTTTTATAATTAGAAACAAGAAAAATGAGTGTTGTTACCATTTGGTAGGAGGGTAATTATTTTATTTTTATTAATATTGATATTGTATTTTAGTGCACAGCATAATCTCATAAGTTCCAGAGGAATCATTAGAACAAACAGATTATATCTAAAAAGTGGGTATTCTTTACATAACAACAAAAGTTCCAGGTGATAACAAAAAAAGTTCCAGGTGAGTGGTGGTCAGAATCTACCACTGTTCCAGCTCACTCAAAACACCTTCACCTGCCAAGAACAAGGTAGAGGCCAGGGAAAGCTAAGACAGTGAGCTACCTCCCCACCAAGGGCCTGTTTGTGAAAGTTTCCTGTCACCAAGTAGAAAATAAAATCAGAATAAAATGTGTACCCTATGGAACTGTGGCAGAGAGACACAAAGTAGAATATGAGATAACCATTCACACCTTAGGGGAAGACTTCTAGATTATGATTAAAAAATTATTGAGAAATTGTGTGAAGTTAATAAAGCTACCTAACTTCTGTGGGTGTCAGTTTCCTCACCTGTAAAATGGGGACTACATGCCAACTTCAAGTTGTTGCAAGAGTTAAATTCACAAAGATATTTAAAAGTGCCTGTTACTGTAATGGTCTACATTGTTAATAAAGTACTATCAGACTTCAAAGAACACAAAAGAAATAATGTCACTGAGACCAAAGACAAGATGCCTAGCTTCATTAGCAATCCAGCAGCATCAGAATGAGATCCATCTGTAACTAGAATTCTTCACCATTCCACTGGAGAACACAAACATGTGGGCTGCAGCAAGATAAATACGTAGCCAGTACGCAGTGACTGGTGTAGTGAGGGTGTACCCTTCTCAAATACAGTTACACAACTGGTTGTCAGAAAACAAGTTGAACAAACTAGGCAACCCAGCAGATACTACCTTGAATGGGGTGAGCAGAAGAGGGTCAGTGTCACAAATCTCACCAGAAGACAATAAACCACAAGGAGCTCTCAGCTCTGTGAAGAGCAGAAGTCGGACCACTAGAACTACTCTTCTAGAAAGCGGCTGTCAAACAGCTGAGAGCACGGTGTCTTTGCAGCCACACACACAATAGCAGTACATCTAAACACAGAGTGCAAGACTCTCCTCTCCATTAATCTTTGTTTTAAGATGAAAAATGATGGATACCCTTATGTTATAACATACCCACCAACACGTGGATAAGTTTATTCAGAAACTCCTAACTAATGAGGGCACAGGAAGGAGCAGGATGAGAATACTGAGGGATGAGGGAAGGATGTGAGCACTTGACCACACAGACTGTCCTCATAGGCTCTATTTCACACCAGAGAAGAGTCCTAGTGCTGTGCTGTAGTCTCCCTATACTTCCTCAACTTGCCCCCTTCATACATGCCACATGGTTTTATTCCTTTCTTTACGCAGGTGCTGATGAACCCATAGGTACTTAATCCTAAAGGTGTTTCATGGGTACTTAATCCTAAAGGTGTTTTTTTTTGTTGTTTGTTTGTTTTAAATACAGTAATAGGGTCCCATTTACAAGACAATGTTTTTCATTTCCCTTGATTGTACCCCACATTCAGGAATCACAAATAAAACCCATTGAAATGTGTGGTATGAATAAAGTCTTAATTTTATGGAGATTAATGCTCCAGATTTTACAGATTAAGCAGTATGAAAGCTGGTACCAACCAGGAATCAAAGAAACCGTTCCTGAGGACACAGAAGTCCTCTTCAACAACGTCAATTATTAAGAGGCTACGTAAAAGCAGAAATGCTCCTGGATGTTTCCATTGTCTAAACATAAATGTTCAGCAGATCAGCCCCAGCAAGTAAAGGCACATCCTGGACTACTATGGGTCACGAGCTTTTCACCCAAAACAGAGATGTGAAACCTAACAGGTTTTGAAGAGCCCCCACGTGCTCCATACCTTGAAAGTCAATCCCACAAAGATGGAGCCCAATCCGTTCCTGAGGGATCAGGTCATGATCTGTGTCTTTGAGACACTGGCCACTCAGGCTTCAGTTGACATGAGGCCAGAGATTTTAACTGTAAAATGCCTAAACCATTGAGAGACGGGACTAGCTGGATTTCCTAGGCCAACTAAGAATCCCTAAGCCTAGCTGGGAAAGTGACCACATCCACCTTTAAACACCAGGCTTGCAACTTAGCTCACGCTGGACCAATGAGGTAGTAGAGAGAGCTCACTAAAATGCTAATTAGGCCAAAACAGGAGGTAAAGAAATAGCCAATCATCTATCGCCTGAGAGCACAGTGGGAGGGACAATGATCAGGATATAAACCAGAGCCCGCAACAGCAACCCCCTTTGGGTCCCCTCCCATTGTATGGGAGCTCTGTTTTCACTGTATTAACTCTTGCAAATGCACACTGTTCTGTTCCATGTTTGTTAGGGCTCTAGCTGAGCTTTCACTGACTGTCCACCACTGCTGTTTGCCGCCTTGCAGAGTCACCACTGACTTCTACCCCTCCAGATCCGGCAGGGTGTCCACTGTACTTCTGATCCAGCGAAGTGCCTATTGCTGCTCCTGATCGGACTAAAGGCTCGCCATTGTTCCTGCACATCTAAGTGCCCAGGTTTGTCCTAATAGAACTGAACACTAGTTGCTGGGTTCCACGGTTCTCTTCCGTGACCCACAGCTTCTAACAACACAGCGCATGGCCCAAGGTTCCATTCCTTGGAATCTGTGAGGCCAAGAACCCCAGGTCAGGGAACAAAAGGCTTGTCGCCATCTTGGGAGCGGCCTGCCACCATCTTGGGAGCTCTAAGAACAAGGATCCCCTGGTAACATCATCATAATCTTTAGGTAGATATCTGGGGGTCTGCACACTTAAACAGGTTGGTGAAATGTCACATCAGACACATGGCTGGGAGTTGGGGTTTTCTCCTCTGCTCTTAGCAGCACCTTGGTAACCTAATGATTACCCTCCCTCATGCCTCCGAGTCCAGATCTACGAAAAAGGCACTGGTGAGGGTGACTTTTTACGAAGCTCCAGCCCATGGTCACTCCCTGCAAAGCTCTGAACGTGTGCATCCACAGGCCAGGCAGCGGGTGTCTACAAAGGCGGCCGAACTTGTGTTCTGCTTGGAGAGAGTAGAGGGCAGCAGCACAGTGGACAGCGTCTGGGACCTCAGGCCAATTCCTACAGCCACTTAGGAAAGCAGAAGGCTCCAGAGGCTGGAGAAGTCGCCATGCTCTGGAAAGACCCTGGGTGTGGGTGGGAGAGAAAATTGAGCTGAGCAGTAGGAAGCCGGCTGAGTGAGGAACAGACACTCCCAATGCAGACAAAGGCAGGGTGCACTTCGCAGTAACACACCCTCCTCGCTGCCCAGTCCAGACCTGCTGCTCAAGTTCCTCTCCTGACTCAATCCCCTTGGCGAGGGTTTGGCACGGAATCAATGGCCAGCAAAGCTTGGTAAGTGAAGAGCCCTACACTGCCCTGCCCCTCCCTCCAGGGCTGCACCCCGCCTCCGCTCGTGTCTCAATCTGGGATTGCCATCTTGCAACCCCGCCACCCACTGTCCGGAACCTGTGAAGGGACTACAACTCCCAGCATGCCCCGCCAGGCACGCACCGCCCTGTCCCTACCCTAGAACTGCGAACACCCCCAGCCCGTAGCAGGCCGGCATCGTGGACCCTCCGCCCTGGGACCAACAGCCGGGTAGCCGACAAGACACTACAACTTCCCGAACGCCTGAAGATGATTCCGCTCCCCGCCCCGCCCTTCCATGCATCCTAGCAGTTTCACCTTGAGGACGGAAGACTTGGCTCTTTCCAAATCTCTCCTGCTGTGGACACAGTGGAGCTAGGGCGGCTAGTTTCACCTTGTAATTGTGACATGCTATCTCTCCAGGCTGCGGGCTTAGTGCATGTCATGTTCGAAGTTTGATTTCTGGCAGACCAACAAAGGGCTGCTAGCCTTTTAAGGCCTCTCTGCAGGGTTGCCATGGTTAGTTCCCCCGGCGGGAGTTGGTCTCCCCCCGCTGTTTTTCTTGCGTTGCCTCTCCCTCAGCCCCGCCCCCTCTCGTCCCTCCTCTGTCCTGCCCTAGGGGTGGTGTAATGAGCCTGCCTTTTGGACATGCGCAGTGCTGCCCGTCCCCCAGGACTGCGGCTAAAGGTCTTGCCTTTTCAGACATGTGCAGTGCAGCACGTCCCTAGGGGTTGGGTAATGGGTCCGTCCTTTCAGACATGCTCAGTGCACCAGTTCCTAGTGGTGGGGTAACCGCCTCGGACCTACCAGTTCTCAGGCTTCTTGGGATCCCCTCAAGAAGTCCCCTCGCGAGTGTCTGAAACTGGCAGTACACTGCCAGAAATGGAAACATCCTGTCCCTAGTCACCTGCCATTTGCCTTTTCCAAACCACCATTTCCTCTGTTCTCTGGGCTGTCACAAATCCTCATCTGCACCCCAGGAGCGCCCCTTGTACTCCCGGTCTCCTGGCAGAACCCACACCTGGGTTGGGCCTCCCACAGGGACGCTCCCGCCACTGTAACAAAGAGGAGAAAACCTCCCAGTGGAACGTCCTGACCATGTTGCATCCAGTCATAAAACAGCCACAGAGAAGGGACTCCCTCAGTTGCTTTGAGAACCAGATCCACCACTTGTTTGACCCCACCTAGGCTGGTTCCCAGGCCTTGCAGTCCTAGTGTGGACCTCTCGGCCGTGATTAATGCAGGTCAGCAGGAGCAGAGTGCCCCATGGTCCCTCCCAACACGAGATAAATTTGTGTGGTGATGTCAGGAACAGTGTCTGCCTTTCTGCCCTGAATAGGGCTCCCCTGGAAAATTGTGTAATATGTCTTTTTAAATACCTCCTTTGGACCACTTTTAATAGTTTGCTGATACAACTAAACAGTGATCATTCTCTTAATTCATGTTTCCATTAAGTTTTTCAGGTTAAGTATTGCACGACTACACGCTTCTGATGCTGTCATAGGCACAGCCTCAGCTTCGTGCATGGTGGACCCACAGGAACAGAATCTCCATGGGGCATCTTTGTGGGGCATCCATATTACTGCAGGATTTGGAAGAAACACATTTAAATAACTTCTAAGATGAAAAAAATTGAACATTTAAGGCACAGCAGAAAAGTCATCTGCCTTTAATAACTGTCATCTGTGCCTCACATGTCAGACTTTCTCCAAGAAAAAAACTCTAAGGAGAACTTACTTCCATTCTTATAAATAGTAAAAGTTATCAATCATATCAAGTCAATTGGAAGCCGTGCCCTGCTAGTTTCCAAAATCACAATATGGCCTTAGTATTGTTTTATTTGTATTTTTGAGGGGGGGGGGTTGTGAACCTTTGGATATAAAAATTTAGGTTTTTGAACGATTTTTGTCAGTTTTCATATATTAGTTGTTGATCTACTTTTATACCCCATCTAATTCTTCTATCTCCTCTCCTTCTCAGATTCAATCATTCTGCTTGTCTCTAAGGCTCTGTTTATCTTCTTTAAATTTTGTTGATTTACTTTTGTACCCCATTTAATTTTTTTCTGTCTTTCCTCTTTTCTCAAACTCAGTCATCCAACAGGTCTGTAAAGCTCTGTTCATTTTCTTTAAACTTTTTTTTTACTTCTATCTTCAGATTGGATAATTTATATTGCTGTGCCTTCTGTTTCTAATCTATAGCTATGCTCAAAATTATTATTTTTATTCTTATTTCTCTATTTGGCTATTTTTCATTTCTCTGCTGAGGTTCCACATCTGTTAATTTATGAGAATATTTTCTTTGCCCACATGAGCATGCTTATAATAGCTGCCTTTAAATTCTTGTCTGCTGATTATATCTTGGACATCTTGGAGAGGCCTACTGCCTGCTTTTTATCTTGCATATGTATTACATTTTCACATGTCTTCATGCATCTCATAAATTTTAAAAAGGTACACTAGAGACTGTATAAAAGAGTTACAGAGACTCTAGATTCTGTTATGTCCCTTTGAAGAGTGTTGATTTTTAAAGAGGGTGTTAATTGGGCTGGATTCTGACTTCAATACTTATCTCTAATATGGAGGGCACAGCTGAAATATCAGTTTTTATATACACGTATCTCATATATGTATTATATATAGAAGTGTTTTTATAAATATATATAATATTTTACCCAGGATTCATCATTTTTCTCTCTGAGAGTGTTAGTTTAGCTACTTCACCATCAGTGGAAGCCAGAACCTTAGTTTTGATTTTTGGATTTAATATAAATGAAATTATATATTATGGATACGTTTACATCAGTTTTCAATGCAATATTGTATTTGTGATATTCATTTATGCTGTTGCAGATACCTATAATCCTTTCTTTTCTTTTTTGAGATGGAGTCTCACTTTTTTGCCAGGCTGGAGTGCAGTGGCACGATACCTGCTCACTGCAACCTCCACCTCCTGAGTTCAAGTGATTATCCTGCCTCAGCCTCCTGAGTAGGTGGGACTACAGGCATGCGCCACCACTCCCAGCTAATTTCTGTATTTTTAGTAGAGACAGGGTTTCACCATGTTGGCCAGGATGGTCTCGATCTTTTGACCTCATGATCTGGCCCCCTCAGCCTCCCAAAGTGCTGGGATTACAGGTGTGAGCCACTGTGCCCAGCCAACCCATTCATTTTAAAAAGTCCTTTTTTATATTCTGGTTAAATATACGCAAAGTTAACCATTTTAACAATTTTTCAATGTGCAACTCAGAGGAATTAATCACACATTGTTCTGCAACCATCATCCACATTCATAGGGAATTTTATTTATTTTGCAAAACTGAAACTCTGTTAAACAACAGCACCCCTTTACCTTCCTTTTGGCCCCTGGGAACTACTCTTCTACTTTGAGTTTCTGTGAATGGAACTACCATAAGTACCTCATATGAGTGGAATCATACAATATAGTTCAGAAATCATGAGGAAGAATAATACACACTGTATAACATGTTTATTAACTTAAATAAACACACAGATCATGAGGATTATAGAGAAAGAGGAAAAAGCAAAAGCAGTTAGAAGAATGTGTTATATTTATGACTATGGTGTCTCAAGTTCCAGAGCAGAAGGCCCCTGCTCCAGAAACAGTTCTGGTCATGGTGGAGCTGGGAGCCCAGTGCAGCTGTCTGACTCCCAAAGCCCGTGCTCAGCCCAAACGTCACTGAGCCCTGAGGCACTCTGCCCCTGCCAGCCCAGGCACTCAGTGGCTGTGAGATACACTATGGCCTCTTCTTAGTCTTGAGGGTGTTGCTTGCTTACTGGGATGGAGGCTCAGCTGACAGAACAAGTAGGAGCTTCAGGAAATAGTGGCAGCTGTGAGGCTATCAGGAGCCACACCTCAGGCTTCCCAGTGCCTGCCTAGGGATCCCCATGCAACACTGCCTAATGTTGGCCACTGATGAGCACAGACACCAGCCCTGTTTGTGGTGGCTGAGAGAGGTCCTGGTGAAACGTGCTGAGGTCTTTGCAGAGGAGAATGGAGATATATAAGTTCCACACCCTAAACCAAGCTTGTCCATCCCATGGCCCATGAGGTGCATGCAGCCCAGGATGGCTTTGAATGTCACCCAACACAAATTCATAAACTTTCTTAAAATTTTATTTTTTTCTGCGAATTTTTAGCTCACCAGCAGTTGTTACTGTTAGTGTATTTTTTGTGTGGTCCAGTGAAATTCTTCTTTCAATGTGGCCTAGGGAAGCCAAAAGATTGGACACCCCTGTTCAGAAAAAAATGCGATCTGCTTCATTATCAAACTTCTGTTTAGAGCCTCATGACTCTCAGTTCAGACAGATGCTGTCACCTTTCTCCAGGCCACAGTGTACCTGAGAGCCACAGAAAACTTCTGTTCTACAGTTCTTCATGGGAGTGGCTATGGGGAAGAACCTATTAACTCAGCCCATACACCTGATCTTTTGTGGTTCAGCTGGTCTTCCATGCAGGGATGTGGCTGCTTTCTTTAGAGGGGCTGGGCTCTACCTTTTGCCACACACGGGTGTGCGTCAGCTGTGGTGGTGTTAGTTGGTCGGGTCAGCCTAGCCACAGACCCTGCGGTGAGTGATAAGGTGCCAGGAATGGTGGACTGGGCTAGGCAGTCTCCCAGTCTTCAGGTTTCTAGATGGCCCCCTAAACAGCATGAATGAGTCATGGAGGTCCTGGACATGAACTGGGCCAGTGAACTTGTCCTCAGGTCTTCAGGGTGCAGGTGTTGACGGTGACATGGAAGAGAAGGCTGGTCCCTAGGTCACCAGCAGAACTCTCAGGCAGGGCCAAGCAGAGCACTCAGAAGGTGGGAGCTCAAGGGCAGATCATAGGCCTGTGAGGGCTGGACTCACAGAAAGGCTCCAGGCCATGGCTAAAATCATCACATGGGAGGAGGGCAACTGTGCTGCTGGCCTGTCCCAGGGAAGGCAGGGCCCCTTCATGTGGAGAGTGGAGGCAGATAGATGCTGGGTACATTGTCCACTCATGGTTTTCTTCCACGGGAGCAGCAGCAGTATCCACTGGGGTGTGTGACGGTGCCTGGTCACCAGTTGCCTACCTGGCTCAGCAGTGGCCATGGCAGTGGCAGCAGTGGTGATGGCAGTGGGGGCCCCAGGACAGAATGCAGACCTCTGCAAGGCTGGAATCTCAGAAGACCACTGGGCAGCAGCCAAAATTCCTGGGTGCAGGCAGAGCAGCTCTGCTCTAGGGCTGTCACTGGTGAGCCTTGCCCCAATCCCTTGGAGGGTGCAGTGAAGACTGACAGCTGTGGGCATGTGTCCCACTCACACTTCCATCCTGCAAAAGCAGCTGTGGATTTCACCTCTGGGTGCACCAATGTGCCCAGGTTCCATGCTTCCTTGCAGGCCTGGTGGCAGCAGTGGTAGTGCCCACTGTGACTGCAAGGGGAGCCTCAGGGAATTTCACTTACCTCTGGGAGCTAGGCTCTCAAAGAACACTGGACCAGAGCCAAAATGCTCAGGCAGGGACAGGTCATCTCACTATGGTCCAGGCAGTGGGGAAGACAGGCCCTGTTTAGTGGGACTCATTTATCTCACAAGTCTCTAAGTCTCTGTTTATTTTTCTTCAAATTTTTATGTTTATTTTCTTCAGACTAGATAATTTCTATGGCTCTGTCTTTTATTTTTTCAGGTTCTAATCAGCTGATAAGCTCAACAGTATTTTTTTCATCTTACCTTTCTATTCTATTATTTTATACTTTCTGTTTCTCTGCTGAGGCTCCATATTTGTTTATTCATTATGAGAATTTTTTAACCTCCTTGAACATATTTATAATTGTTGTTTTCAAATCCTTGTTGGCTAACTGAAATGTCTTGGATATCTTGGGGATCATTTCTACTGCCTGTTTTTTATCTGGTGTTTTGGTGACACAAAAAAGAGGTCCTGTTTCTTCATACATCGTATACATTTTAATACATTTTAACGTTATATACTAGAAACTATAAATGACAGTTGTTGAGATTTTGGATTTCATTGTGTTTTTCTGAAGAGTACTGTTATATTTCTAGAATGAAGTTAACTTGGCTGGACTCAACTCCAATCCCCACATCCCTTACAGTGGGCAAAGCTAAAATTATCATTTAATTCTTACCCATATCATGTCATATGTATTGCATGCAGGTATGTTTGTATGTTGCTACATATAATATTTCACTAAGAATTTATTATTTTTTCTGTGAGTGTATTAGTTCCACAAGTTATTCCACCCTTACATGAAGACAGAAACTGAAAGTTGTTTGCTTTTTGAATTTTTAATAAATGGGATTAGATAGTATGCATATTTTTAATCTGGTTGAATTTATGCAAGATTATATTTGTCATGTTTATCCATCTCATTTCATGTACATATAATTTGCTCATTATTCACCAATAATACATTTGGTAATATGATATAAAAATAAAAAATGTCTGAGGTTATAGTTATTCTTTAACTTTGGTTTTATTGATGAGGACTGGCACCAGACAATGCACCTGGGCAAGGTTACTGAAGAAAATGAGCTTATTCATTACCAAGTTTAGGACCCATCTGCTGCTACTCTACTTTTCCAGGAATTAGGTAAATTCAGTTTTCTCTTTGGTGTCTCTCATTTCTACTAATCCCAGAGCCAACTGTCTTACTTCTACAGGTAACATGACAATTATGAGTCCAGTGGGCGACGAAATGATAGCACTTATGCTTTATAACCATGTCCCTGGGACAAACATTCATATACACAGAATGACTGCAAGATAAACCTCGGTATCTGTTTCTTAGCTTCATTACTGATGAGTACTGAAGACTCAGGTGGAAAATTGAAGGAGGCAGAATTTTATCAATGAGTTCTGTAATTTTCTCATGGTTTTTCTCTCGGATTTCAATGAATTATAACTAATTGGTAGGTGTTTCTAGATAAAATATTTATATTAGGAACAGATAAGTTTATAGATTTGTGTAAGAAAATGTGTAATTTTGTAATGTTGTACTGTAATTGCAATTTCATTTGACTGTTTCTCATTTTACAACAAATTGTGCATTTATGAAAATTTTTATCTCAAGACACAAAATATGAGTGAATTTATAATGATTCAATATGTTTAAGTTTGAAGATATTTTAATATATCCTAATATTTAGAATTGTTTGAATAATCATGTGATAAACCAAAATTTTAAAATATTTTACTATAATGATAGATTCAGATGACCACAAGGAACATTATGTTTATTTGAATTAGAGTAATTGCTAATAAACAAGTCAGATTTGTTTTTCTACCACAAAACTATCTAAAAACATTACCTTTGTCTGTGTCTGCTGTAACTCTGTAGGGTGACTGAATACCTTGTATGCATGAAGACTGGTGATATTAAGAATGATTTCAAATATTTTCTTAAATTCAGTTTAATATTTTGTGTTTTGTAAATGATCTAAAACTCATAAAATGTTATATGTATTAACTTGTATGAGATTGTTTAGTGCTCAAGAATAATTTGCAAACTTGAATGACAGCATTTCCTCATTATAAAAATTATCCTTGAAATTTAGTAACTCTACTTTTTCTCAGAAATTTTCAGATCTTGGTTAGCTCAATAAAACATATATTTACAAAAAGTGACAGGTATATTTTAATTTAAATGTTTGAATTCACAAATTAATGTTTTCTGTATTCAGTAGGATTACTGTCTTCTAGTATCTATATGTTCTTAAAATGGAAGGCAGAGATGATGAAATTTGGATACTATTAAAAACAAAAAGGAATAAAATAATGATGGAAATTGTCCATTTGTGGCTCATGTGGGCATCAAACCTTAAGAAACTTTATCAGTGGAAAATTTCCTGTTCCTGATCACAATTTTAAGTTTTGACTTAAAAAATTTCATGTTAAAAGCTCTACATTTCATATAGAGGAAGAAGCCTTTCTGATATGATGAATCTGAACTGATCTTACTCAGGGTTCCCGAGCACAAAGGACATGTCCTCCATTCCTTTCCTAATACAATATTTTACACAGTTCACATGACTCTCATCTTCTTGTTACTTTGATACACACAGATGTGATGGTAAAAGATCTTAGTGACTTTGGAGAAAAAAAAGTGTTCTATTTTGCTGATATGATTTTGGGTTTGTTGGTCAGAAAAATGTACTTGCACGCAGGATGTTAAGGTTTCCAAAAATTTGTGGCAGAAGATTTGTGATGAAGCCCCTCCAGTGTTTTTCTGTCTGCTGCCTCTACAGCCATAGTTCTGCCCAGGCTTTTCTTACATGAGCTGAGAATAAAATGTCTGGAGATCATGAATGCTGTTAGTAAGCATTGTGCTTTCAGCTGCACCTTACTCTAAGTTAAATTTCCAGTGAGTAGTACGTTCATTTCACTTTGTCAATGGTATCGGGAACTTATCAGAATAATTATTTTACTTTTTGAACATTTTACAAATGATTTTCCTGAATTTGTTTGAACTGGGAGAGAGTATCCCCTTTCCTGGCGATGCCAGCTGTGTTTCTCAGGTTAACAACTATTGTCACTGAAAACAAACCCTCTTTTCTCTGAAAAGATATCTGCAATTCTCCTAATCACATTGTGCTGTTGAGGAACAGTTATATGTTTTATAATGCAGCTTATAGAATATGACGAAACTAATGATAAATATGACACTGACTGTTATATTAAAACATAGGATGCTATTTTATGATTGGTATTTATACTTAAATGTATGTCAGGCAGAATGCAAAGGACTATATTAAAATGGGATCACTCATGAAATACTAGAGCACTAAATATTAAATATTATTAAAGATAAGAAAATGGGTTTTATCAAACTTTATGTGGTTCAACATAACATTTTCTAATGCAAAAACCATTGGGTTTGTATTGCGTCTTTCTGTCTTACGTTACAATTTTTACTCAGACATCGGATCTTAGCCCATAAAGTCTATGATGAGTCTGTGACGCCTGGTCTATTTAGTGGTGCTGTTTTCTCTAACATTTCTGTAACTGTGCACATGACTTAGGGTTTTCTCTACTAAAAACAGACTAAGATGAAATGAGAAAAAGGAAGATGAACTTGATCTGCATTATCTATCTCTAAGAGTGCTCAGGACCTTCACCCCAAGTCCAAGGACAAACTCACTGCTCCTAGCAATCTGAGTGGTAAATTCAGATTTGTACACATTTATGGTATTAGATAGGACCCAATTTTTTTTTATATTCAAATAACCCATATGACTTCTATGAGTTTTTCTTCTGTTCTATTTCTCCCATGTCTATGTAATGTTTTTGGATGTCATGATTTTTTTTTTTTTTGGTGAGGTTGTGAGATTCATAAAATAAACATACAGGGCAAAAAGATGAGTTTAAAATTTAAAAAGACAAGAAAAAACTTTTTAAAAGTGTTTTTTAGGTTTTTTATTTAGCATTGAGGGATCTCAAGGGCAGATCATAGGCCTGTGAGGGCTGGGCTCACAGAAAGTCCCCAGGCCACAGCTAAAATGATCACATGGGAGGAGGGCAGCTGTGCTGTTGGTTTGTCCCAGAGAAGGCAGGGCCCCCTCAGAGGGAGCAGTGGAGGCAGGCCATATTTCATAACTGTAAAATACTTAACTATAAAAACAAAGTGTTTTATAATTATAAAATATTTAGATTCTTAAATATATGTTAGAACCATAGTCCTCCCTAATCCAGGCTCAGCACCAATGCCTTCCAGTGAAATGCCCATTTCACTGGAAAAGGAGGCCATATGAAGATCTGAGAGAAACATCCCTTTTTTGAAGAGTGAAGGACATAAATTAGAAATGGTGATCTGGATATTCCTTGGACTAAGAGAAGAAAATACTTAAAATGATCTGTGTTACTTTCTTCTTGCTTTTATATCTTTTGGTACATGGCCTGTGATAGATGCAGGATAATAGTAAGAATGATTCTGATATATAGTTATTAAATAATTCCACATATATTAGTAGTGTATGGTCAAATTGTGTTACATTTATATTGGATTATACACCTTAAGATGTGGAGATCATTGGGCTTTTAAGTCAATATTCTCTTGGAGCTTCACCTTATTTCAACATGGCAATATACTCCAACTGAGCTGAGGGTGAAGATCAGTTGTTTGGCTCTAGTGATTAAATTTAATGTCCCTTTACTGGATTAAGCATTTGTAGGAGTTAAAAATTTACTTATTTAACTGTGCAATTACTCCTTTTATAAATTAATACATATCAGGTGGTTTTAGAGTAATGTTCTTCTTCAGCTATCGTTTTCTGAGTATGAGCCAATAACATAATTGTCACACTATCTGCATTGCCATCATGGAGCAGTGTAGTTTTAAATAACCTTGAAAATATGTGAACCATTTTCCATCTCAGCAAAGGAATAGGGTGAGTGTGGATGATTTTTTAGCATCATACAGCTGAATTGTTATAAGACCCTTATTGAGTTCATTTGACATCTAGAGGAAATAACATGAGAATATAATTTCTAAATTATTTGGTGAAATTTTATAAGAAATTATTCTACAAAGATATCTTGATTAAGACATGAATGGACTCATTATTACTCTGAGAAACCTATGTATTTTTTAAAGCATGGGAGAGTATAATAAATGAAGTCTCAAAAAAAAGTCTATGTGTAAGTGTTTTGGTGCAACCTCATGGATGTCATAAAGTTTAACAACATATCATTCATCCTTAAGAAAGTTGAGAACAGAACTTGAGCAGTTCTCTCTGAAGATACAAAGAGTTTACATAAGAGGTCTCTAGCTTGAAAACTACGCTGGGAGAGAACTGGGACCACCGTGGGTGGTAGAGTTAGTAAAAACATGTCCACATTCTGATATCCAGAACTTGTGAATATATTAGGTAATATAACATAGGGGAATTAAGGCGAAGAGGGTATTCACATTAACAAGCAGCTGAAATTATAGTAGAGAAATTATCCTGCATTATGAGGGTAGGCCCCACACAATTTCAAGTGTACTTAAATGAAGGAAAAAGGAGAACAATTGTCAGAGTACTATAAGATCCACTCAATGGATCATTTTTTTCCAAAATGTTTTTGGCTATTCTTCCTCTATTAGCATAAAATTTACTTCAGTTCAGTTGCAGAAACACACATTATTTATTTTTACATGCACCCGCTATTCTTTGTTGTTAACATTGAATAAAGGAAATCAAAACTTAAAGTGTTCTAGATGAATGTTTCTTAGGAAGTACAGGAGTATAGATAATGACTATCTACACCTCTAATTGTTCATATGTGGGTATTTGATCCATTGTATTAATAACTTGGTGTATAAAATAATGTCCAGGCCATACTTGTAAGAAATTATATGAGTTACTCAAGATTAATCAAGATAAATGATTGGAATTAAGATAATGCTGGTGATAATTTTTACTGTGGAATAAACATTGATTATGGTAGTTTTATTTTTTTTTGTTTCAGATATATAAAATGTTTCCCATTTTCCATTAAGATTGAACACACTTGCTACCTATATTATCATTAAAAATGTCTTCTTTTCCCAAGCTGGTATTGGTGTCTCAGCCAATGCCTTCCTCCTTTTCTTCCGCATCTTCACAGTTCTTGTGTAGTAGGCTTAAGCCTACCGACACGACAACCAGTCATTTGGCCTTTGTCCATATCATGATGCTGCTCACCATTGTGTTCTCGTTATCTGAAGACATTTTTGAGTCACCGAATTTTCAAAATGACTTCAAGTGTAAGATGCTTTTCTACATGAACAGGGTGATGAGAGACCTCTCCATTGGCACCGCCTGCCTCCTGAGCGTGCTCCAGGCCATCACCATCAGCCCCAGTGCCTCCTAGCTTGCAGGGTTTAAACACAAATCCAGAAATTACATTTTACATGTTTTTTGTCTTCTTATGGCTCCTCAGTTTGTTCTGCAGTAGTTACCTGATCTTCTACACTATGGTTTCTTCCAATACAACACAGCCTAGTCTTCTGATCCTCAATAAATACTGCCTCCTTTCTCCAACGAAGTACCTCATGTCTTTTTTTCGCTCTATCATTATCCAGAGATGCATCCTTTTTGGGAATTATGCTTCTTTCAAGTGCATACATAGTGATTCTCTTGTGCAGGCATCAAAGGCGATCCCAGCACCTTCACAGCACTAGCCTCTCCCCAAGGACCTCCCCAGAGAAAAGGGCCACCCAGACTATTGTGCTGTTGGTGAGGTTCTTTTTTTGTCATATACTGGGTAGACTTGAGCATCTCAGTCATTCTCAATCATCTTATGGGCATATAGCCAATTCATTCTGGGTGTTCAGAGACTTGTGGGCACTGTCTATGCCACTGTGAGTCCTTTGTTGCTAATCAGTTCTGAAAAAAGAATAATCAATATTCTGCAAATTCTATGAGAGATGTTTCATAGATTTAAAAAAATATGAAGATAATTATCTTAAATATAGATTATCTTAGCATCAGTTAAATTATTCAAGTAACTGATAATTTGATATTTAATTTAATTATATAGAAATAAACTTTTTTATACCTACTTTAAAAACTGATGCTGTCAAGGACTTGGTGGATGCTTTCATTCTACCATAATTTTAGAGTCCGATATGTTTATAATTTCTTACCTTTCATCTTGATTTTCTGAACTTAATTGAAGAAACAAAAAATTTTTCTCGATGTATATGTTTAAGAAGTTCCTATTGTTAATATAATTTCTTATTTTTTAAATTTGAAAATCATATAGTTTACCCATATTCATAAAAATATGTTAATGATGTATCCAATTATAAATTTAACAATAACTTCTCTCAGCACTCTTAATATTTATTTCTTAGTTTTCTGGCTCTACACTAGCTGTGAAGATTCTGCTTTCACCTTTGTGTGTTCTCTGTTTCTCTCCTACCAGTTTTAAGTTTCTTTCTTTTCTTTGGTATTATGCAGTTTGATTTTTTTCTATTGAATACTTTTATTTATTATAATTATTTTTTGAGGTATGGTCTCTCTCTTTTGCCCAGGCTGGAGTGCAATGTCATGATTTTGGCTCAAAGCAAACTCCACCTCCCGGGTTCAAGTGATCCTCCTGCCTCAGCCTCCCAAGTGCCTGGGATTACAGGCACTCACCACCACACCCAGCTAATTTTGTATTTTTAGCAGAGATGGGGTTTCACCATGTTGGCCATGCTGGTCTCGAACTCTTGACCTTAAGTGATCCACCCACCTCGGCCTCCCAAAGTGCTGTGATTACAGGTATGAGCCACTGTGCCAGCAGGAATACTTTTATTAAATTAGTTAATTTTAGTCACTTCTGCATTCAAAGGTTAATGTCTGGTATTCACATTTAGATATTAATAAATAATTATTTATTAGTGTCACTTCTTATTTGTATGTATTCTAGTGAAACAAAGTGTTTCTCATTACATTATTTATGTGTACATAATTATACTGGTATTGCTGTTATTTTTTGGCCTTTATTTGGTTATATTTATTCTGCTCAATATTCTTGTTCACTTATCTTTCCATAATTAACTCAGTCTAATTTAATATGTAACCCATACATATATATTATATTTATTTATGTTTTAATTATTCAATTTTCATTTGGCTCATTTCCAAATATGCCTGTTCAGTTTATAATTTTGTATACTTTCAAAATTATTTTGATGTCCTATTTTTCCCTTGTCTTTACTTGATCATGTTAAATAAATTTCTAAAGTGAAATTTATGTGGTGTATAACATCGTCTGACTCATATTTTCGGTAACTTATTTTCTGGTGTGCTTCATAATTTATAATTTTTATTTTCACATAAATGGAAATCTCTTGTTTGGACATCCCCAGTCAGTACTTTTCTGTTTATTCCAAGGGCAGGTGGGCATTTTGCAGGGGCTTGAGGTCTGTGTCATCAGCCACTACCTGAAGGCAGCTCTGGCTCCTCAGTTTGAAGATTCCTATGGACACTTCTCCTGATTTCTTCTGGTCCTGGACAGTTACCCTGTTTTTCTATTACCTCTGCTGGGCAGTTTACAATTCTTCTAACTTTTGAAGACTTTTTATTGTCTACATTAAATAAGATTTGGGAATATCTACCATTCTGTTCTAAAACATGGAATGTCCACCTTGTATACGTGAGCAAAAAATTTACATAAATATTTTATACAGAACTGTGTCTTCTAAAATTTTCCAGTTTATTTACAACACCACAACCTCCATATACCATATGGTAACATTATTTGTAGAGCATAATTATTTTCTTAATACTTTGGTGTACTTTATGATTTGCACACATATCTCAAATAATAATCCTCAACTTTAATGAACAACAACTTTACATGACCAGAATTACTGTTTTGCTGTAACATTAAGATACAATTAGTAGAACCAACTATGTAAGTTTGTCTTTGGCTCTAGTCACAAAACTTCCTTTTTAGCACTTTTCTGATGCTGTAAAAGTAAGCACAGTTTGGATTTTCTACATATTCAGGTGTTATTTAAAATAATCTTAAAGGAAATTTAAGTGGGGCTAGATATGACTTATTGGTTACACTTTAACTGATGATGTTTATTCTCATTTCACAGTGTTTAAAAAGCATTGCTTGTAGGATTTCTGCCTTTATGAAGTTAAGGGCATTTTTCAAGGCCTAAGACTTAGTAATTTTAAATAAGTTTTACAGAATTTGAAAATTATCTTCATTCTTCATTTAGTGCTCAAAAATATTATCCATTTGTCCATCTGATTAGTCAAATTTTTAATAACGTTATTTAATACTCTTTAGTTTTTTTCTATACAAGAATAGTTCATATGACGGTTTTAATATTAATTATGATGCAAATTTGTCTATTTTTCATTTAATAAATGTTTTTGTATACATTAAATTCTTTTATATTAAGTCTAGATATGCAAATTGCTTGGAATTGTGCCTAAGAGGTCATTAATTCTATCTAATCATTCCAGTTCATCAGATTTTGATCTCTTTTAACCATTTTTTATTTACTGTTATTTTGTGTTTATTCAAATTTATTATTTCTTCCTCTTATTTATTTATTTATTTATGTTTTTAGAGACAGAATCTCGCTCTGTCACCCAGGCTGGAGGGTGGTGGCACGATCTCGGCTCACTGAAACCTCCACTTCCCAGGTTCAGGCAATTCTCCTGTCTCAGTCTCCTGAGTAGCTGGCACTACAGATGCATGCCACCACTCCCAGCTAATTTTTATATTTTTAGTAGAGATGGGGTTTCACCATATTGGTCAGGTTGGTCTTGAACTCCTGACCTCAGGTGATCCACCTGGCCTGGCCTCCCAAAGTGCTAGGATTACAGGCGTGAGCCACTGTGCCAGGCCCCTATTTCTTCCTATGTTAATATTGATGTTTAGAAGGTAGTCTCAGTTTGTCATTTTGTCAAAATCAAGCCAAATGGCAGAGTTCCCTAATGCATTTTATTTTGTGTTAGTTATTTATATTGTTTAAATATAATGTGTCTATTGCTTTATATATTAATCACTACAGTTAAACATTTTAACATATTCATCAACTCATGTAGTTATCTATTTTGTGGTAAAAAAAACACTGAAAATTTACTCTTTTTGGAAATTTTTCATGCACAATAAAAAATATTAGCTATAGTTCTTTTTTTTTTATATACTTTAAGTTCTAGGGTACATGTGCATAACGTGCAGGTTTGTTACATATGTATACTTATGCCATGTTGGTGTGCTGCACCCATCAACTCGTCAGCACCCATCAATTCATCATTTATATCATGTATAACTCCCCAATGCAATCCCTCCCTCCTCCCCCCTCCCCCCTCCCCATGATAGGCCCCAGTGCGTGATGTTCCCCTTCCCGAGTCCAAGTGATCTCATTGTTCAGTTCCCACCTATGAGTGAGAACATGCGGTGTTTGGTTTTCTGTTCTTGTGATAGTTTGCTAAGAATGATGGTTTCCAGCTGCATCCATGTCCCTACAAAGGACGCAAACTCATCCTTTTTTATGGCTGCATAGTATTCCATGGTGTATATGTGCCACATTTTCTTAATCCAGTCTGTCACAGATGGACATTTGGGTTGATTCCAAGTCTTTGCTATTGTGAATAGTGCCGCAATAAACATACGTGTACATGTGTCTTTGTAGTAGACTAATTTATAATCCTTTGGGTATATACCCAGTAGTGGGATGGCTGGGTCATATGGTACATCTAGTTCTAGATCCTTGAGGAATTGCCATACTGTTTTCCATAATGGTTGAACTAGTTTACAATCCCACCAACAGTGTAGAAGTGTTCCTATTTCTCCACATCCTCTCCAACAACTGTTGTTTCCTGACTTCTTAATGATTGCCATTCTAACTGGTGTGAGATGGTATCTCATTGTGGTTTTGATTTGCATTTCTCTGATGGCGAGTGATGATGAGCATTTTTTCATGTGTCTGTTGGCTGTATGAATACCTTCTTTTGAGAAATGTCTGTTCATATCCTTTCCCCACTTTTTGATGGGGTTGTTTGTTTTTTTCTTGTATATTTGTTTGAGTTCTTTGTAGATTCTGGATATCAGCCCTTTGTCAGATGAGTAGGTTGCAAAAATTTTCTCCCATTCTGTAGGTTGCCTGTTCACTCTGATGGTAGTATCTTTTGCTGTGCAAAGCTCTTTAGTTTAATTAGATCCCATTTGTCAATTTTTGCTTTTGCTGCCGTTGCTTTTGGTGTTTTAGACATGAAGTCCTTGCCCATGCCTATGTCCTGAATGGTACTACCTAGATTTTCTTCTAGGGTTTTTATGGTATTAGGTCTAACATTTAAGTCTCTAATCCATCTTGAATTAATCTTCATATAAGGGGTAAGGAAAGGATCCAGTATCAGCTTTCTACTTATGGCTAGCCAATTTTCCCAGCACCATTTATTAAATAGGGAATCCTTTCCCCATTTCTTGTTTCTCTCAGGTTTGTCAAAGATCAGATGGCTGTAGATGTGTGGTAGTATTTCTGAGGACTCTGTTCTGTTCCATTGGTCTATAGCTCTGTTTTGGTACCAGTACCATGCTGTTTTGGTTACTGTAGCCTTGTAGTATAGTTTGAAGTCAGGTAGCGTGATGCCTCCAGCTTTGTCCTTTTGACTTAGGATTGTCTTGGCAATGCGGGCTCTTTTTTGGTTCCATATGAACTTTAAAGCAGTTTTTTCCAATTCTGTGAAGAAACTCATTGGTAGCTTGATGGGGATGGCACTGAATCTATAAATAACCTTGGGCAGTATGGCCATTTTCACGATATTGATTCTTCCTATCCATGAGCATGGTATGTTCTTCCATTTGTTTGTGTCCTCTTTGATTTCACTGAGCAGTGGTTTGTAGTTCTCCTTGAAGAGGTCCTTTACATCCCTTGTAAGTTGGATTCCTAGGTATTTTATTCTCTTTGAAGCAATTGTGAATGGAAGTTCATTCCTGATTTGGCTCTCTGCTTGTCTGTTACTGGTGTATAAGAATGCTTGTGATTTTTGCACATTAATTTTGTATCCTGAGACTTTGCTGAAGTTGCTTATCAGCTTAAGGAGATTTGGGGCTGAGACGATGGGGTTTTCTAAATATACAATCATGTCATCTGCAAACAGGGACAATTTGACTTCTTCTTTTCCTAACTGGATACCCTTGATTTCTTTCTCTTGCCTGATTGCCCTAGCCAGAACTTCCAACACTATGTTGAATAGGAGTGGTGAGAGAGGGCATCCCTGTCTTGTGCCAGTTTTCAAAGGGAATTTTTCCAGTTTTTGCCCATTCAGTATGATATTAGCTGTGGGTTTGTCATAAATAGCTCTTATTATTTTGAGGTACGTTCCATCAATAGCGAATTTATTGAGCGTTTTTAGCATGAAGGGCTGTTGAATTTTGTCAAAAGCCTTTTCTGCATCTATTGAGACAATCATGTGGTTCTTGTCTTTGGTTCTGTTTATATGCTGGATTACGTTTATTGATTTGCGAATGTTGGACCAGCCTTGCATCCCAGGGATGAAGCCCACTTGATAATGGTGGATAAGCTTTTTGATGTGCTGCTGAATCCGGTTTGCCAGTATTTTATTGAGAATTTTTGCATCAATGTTCATCAGGGATATTGGTCTAAAATTCTCTTTTTTTGTTGTGTCTCTGCCAGGCTTTGGTATCAGGATGATGTTGGCCTCATAAAATGAGTTCGGGAGGATTCCCTCTTTTTCTATTGATTGGAATAGTTTCAGAAGGAATGGTACCAGCTCCTCCTTGTACCTCTGGTAGAATTCAGCTGTGAATCCATCTGGTCCTGGACTTTTTTTGGTTGGTAGGCTATTAATTATTGCCTCAATTTCAGAGCCTGCTATTGGTCTATTCAGGGATTCAACTTCTTCCTGGTTTAGCCTTGGGAGAGTGTAAGTGTCCAGGAAATTATCGATTTCTTCTAGATTTTCTAGTTGATTTGCGTAGAGGCGTTTATAGTATTCTCTGATGGTAGTTTGTATTTCTGTGGGGTCAGTGGTGATATCCCCTTTATCATTTTTTATTGCATCTATTTGATTCCTCTCTCTTTTCTTCTTTATTAGCCTTTCTAGCAGTCTGTCAATTTTGTTGATCTTTTCAAAAAACCAACTCCTGGATTCATTGATTTTTTGGAGGGTTTTTGTGTCTCTATCTCCTTCAGTTCGGCTCTGATCTTAGTTATTTCTTGCCTTCTGCTAGCTTTTGAATGTGTTTGCTCTTGCCTCTCTAGTTCTTTTAATTGTGATGTTAGAGTGTCAATTTTAGATCTTTCCTGCTTTCTCTTGTGGGCATTTAGTGCTATAAATTTCCCTCTACACACTGCTTTAAATGTGTCCCAGAGATTCTGGTATGTTGTATCTTTGTTCTCATTGGTTTCAAAGAACATCTTTATTTCCGCTTTCATTTCATTATGTACCCAGTAGTCATTCAGGAGCAGGTTGTTCAGTTTCCATGTAGTTGAGCGGTTTTGACTGAGTTTCTTAGTCCTGAGTTGTAGTTTGATTGCACTGTGGTCTGAGAGACAGTTTGTTATAATTTCTGTTCTTGTACATTTGCTGAGGAGTGCTTTACTTCCAATTATGTGGTCAATTTTGGAATAAGTGCGATGTGGTGCTGAGAAGAATGTATATTCTGTTGATTTGGGGTGGAGAGTTCTATAGATGTCTATTAGGTCCGCTTGGTGCAGAGATGAGTTCAATTCCTGGATATCCTTGTTAACTTTCTGTCTCGTTGATCTGTCTAATGTTGACAGCGGAGTGTTGAAGTCTCGCATTATTATTGTATGGGAGTCTAAGTCTCTTTGTAAGTCTCTAAGGACTTGCTTTATGAATCTGGGTGCTCCTGTATTGGGTGCATATATATTTAGGAGAGTTAGCTCTTCCTGTTGAATTGATCCCTTTACCATTATGTCATGGCCTTCTTTGTCTCTTTTGATCTTTGATGGTTTAAAGTCTCTTTTATCAGAGACTAGGATTGCAACCCCTGCTTTTTTTTGTTCTCCATTTGCTTGGTAGATCTTCCTCCATCCCTTTATTTTGAGCCTATGTATGTCTCTGCATGTGAGATGGGTCTCCTGAATACAGCAGACTGATGGGTCTTGACTCTTTATCCAGTTTGCCAGTCTGTGTCTTTTTATTGGAGCATTTAGTCCATTAACATTTAAGGTTAATATTGTTATGTGTGAACTTGATCCTGCCATTATGATATTAACTGGTTATTTTGCTCGTTAGTTGATGCAGTTTCTTCCTAGCCTCGATGGTCTTTACATTTTGGCATGTTTTTGCGATGGCTGGTAATGGTTGTTCCTTTCCATGTTTAGGGCTTCCTTCAGGGTCTCTTGTAAGGCAGGCCTGGTGGTGACAAAATCTCTAAGCATTTGCTTATCTGTAAAGGATTTTATTTCTCCTTCACTTATGAAACTTAGTTTGGCTGGATATGAAATTCTGGGTTGAAAATTCTTTTCTTTAAGAACGTTGAATATTGGCCCCCACTCTCTTCTGGCTTGTAGAGTTTCTGCCGAGAGATCTACTGTTAGTCTGATGGGCTTCCCTTTGTGGGTAACCCGACCTTTCTCTCTGGCTGCCCTTAAGATTTTTTCTTTCATTTCCACTTTGGTGAATCTGGCAATTATGTGTCTTGGAGTTGCTCTTCTGGAGGAGTATCTTTGTGGCGTTCTCTGTATTTCCTGAATTTGAATGTTGGCCTGCCCTACTAGGTTGGGGAAGTTCTCCTGGATGATATCCTGAAGAGTGTTTTCCAACTTGGTTCCATTTTCCCCCTCACTTTCAGGCACCCCAATCAGATGTAGATTTGGTCTTTTTATGTAATCCCATACTTCTTGCAGGCTTTGCTCATTTCTTTTTCTTCTTTTTTCTTTTGGTTTCTCTTCTCGCTTCATTTCATTCATTTGATCTTCAATCGCTGATACTCTTTCTTCCAGTTGATCGAGTCGGTTACTGAAGCTTGTGCATTTGTCACATATTTCTCGTGTCATGGTTTTCATCTCTGTCATTTCGTTTATGATCTTCTCTGCATTAATGAGTCTAGCTGTCAATTCTTCCACTCTTTTTTCAAGATTTTTAGTTTCTTTGCACTGGGTACGTAATTCCTCCTTTAGCTCTGATAAGTTTGATGGACTGAAGCCTTCTTCTCTCCTCTCGTCCAAGTCATTCTCTGACCAGCTTCGATCCGTTGCTTGCGATGGGCTGTGCTCCTTTGCAGGGGGAGATGCGCTCTTATTTTTTGAATTTCCAGCTTTTCTGCCCTGCTTCTTCCCCATCTTTGTGGTTTTATCTGTCTCTGGTCTTTGATGGTGGTGACGTACTGATGGGGTTTTGGTATAGGTGTCCTTCCTGTTTGATAGTTTTCCTTCTGACAGTCAGAAGGACTGTCTGTTGGTCTGTTGGAGATTGCTTGAGGTCCACTCCAGACCCTGTTTGCCTGGGTATCAGCAGCAGAGGTTGCCGAAGATAGAATATTGCTGAACAGCGAGTGTACCTGTCTGATTCTTCCTTTGGAAGTTTCCTCTCAGGGGTGTACTCCACCCTGTGAGGTGTGGGCTGTCAGACTGCCCCTAGTGGGGGATTTCTCCCAGCTAGGCTACTCAGGGGTCAGGGACACACCTGAGCAGGCAGTCTGTCCGTTCTCAGATCTCAACCTCCGCGTTGGGAGATCCGCGGCTCTCCCCAAAGCTGTCAGACAGAGTCGTTCGCGTCTGCACTGGCTCCCGCTACTTCCCCTGTTGGTCTTCAGCTGTGCGCTGTCCCCACAGGTGGAGACTACAGAGACAGGCAGGCTTCCTTGAGCTGCTGTGAGCTCCACCCAGTTCGAGCTTCCCAGCGGCTTTGTTTACCTACTTAAGCCTCAGCAATGGCGGGCGCCCCTCCCCCAGCCTCGCTGCTGCCTTGCGGATAGATCGCGGCAGGCTGCTGTGTTAGCAGTGAGGGAGGCTTCGTGGGCGTGGGACCCTCCCGGCCAGGTGTGGGATATATTCTCCTGGTGTGCCTGTATGCTTACAGCGCAGTATTGGGGTGGGAGTTACTCGATTTTCCAGGTGTTGTGTGTCTCAGTTCCCCGGGCTAGGAAAACGGATCCCCTTCCCCCTTGCGCTTCCAGGTGAGGCGATGCCTCGCCCTGCTTCAGCTCTCGCTGGTCAGGCTGCAGCAGCTGACCAGCACCGATTGTCCGGCACTCCCTAGTGAGATGACCCCAGTACCTCAGTTGCAAATGCAGAAATCACCGGTCTTCTGTGTCGCTGGCGCTGGGAGTTTGAGACTGGAGCTGTTCCTATTCGGCCATCTTGCTCCGCCCCCCCCCAAAAAATATTAGCTATAGTTCTTAACCTGTACTTTAGTTCTCTAGTCTTATTCATTTTTTGTGATTGTAACTTTGCACCCTTTCATCATCATCTCTCCATCACCAACACCCTTTCGATTCTGTTTTTATGTATTTCACTTTTTAAAAATCTTTTATATATAACAAATCACGCAGTATTTTCTTCTCTCTTTAGCTTTTCTTACTGAGTGTAATATTCTCCACGTCTACTCATGTGATCACAAATGGCAATTTCTTATTTTTAAAAGCTGAATAATATTTATATGTATGCATTTGTACATGTAGGTATGAACATATATATGCATTTGTGTATACAGACATACAGGTGTTTGTGTGTGTGCTCCCATTTTTTAATCTAGGCATCACTTAACGCAAATTTAGGTTGATTCCATATCTTGGCTATGGTGAATAATGCTTCAGTAAACGGGGGGAACAGGGCAGTGAAGATAACTCTGTAAGCTACTGATTTTATTTTACTTGGGTATATACCCAGAAGAGGGATTGCTGACACATGTGGTTGTTCTAATTTTAAATTTTAGAGGAACCTCCATACAGCTTTTCATAATGGTTATATCAATTTACATTTCCACCAGCAGTGTATAAGGGTTTCTTTTTCTCTACATGCTCACCAACCAAGAGATTTGCTATCTCTTGTCTTTTTTATAATAGCTATTCTAACAGGTGTATGGTAATATCCCATTGTAATTCAACCTGAAAATGTAAAACTCCTAGAATAAAATAGTGGAAAAATCTCCTTGATATTGGGCTATACAGTACATTTTTGGACAGGACATTAACAACACAGGCAACAAAAGAAAAACTAAACAAATAATACTACATCAAAATGAAAAGTTTCTGTGCAGAAAAGATACCAATTAATGACATTAAAGAGCAGCCTATAGATTGAGAGAAAATATTTGCTGGTCATGTATAAGACAAAGAGTTCATATCCAAATATATAAAAAACTTGCATAATAGCAAAAAGCAAAAATACCCAACTAAACCTAATAATCTCATTGAAAAAAGAGCAAAGGACCTGAGTAGACATTTCCGTAAAAAAATAAAAATAAAAATGGCTAACAGGTGCTCAACATGACTAATCATCATGGAAACGCAAGTAAAAATTTTTAATTTACTTTAGATTCTATAGTATACTTATCTCACACAATAACTATGTGTATTCAGTACAACAGGTACATTAATCTCCACCCTACAAAACAGGACCGTGAAACATTGGGTCATCATGGACTGCCAAAATCTTCATTTTTATTTCATTTTTAATTTTTCTCTTTTCTTCATCCAAACCACTGTACTAGTTCATTCTCATGTTTCTATGAAGAAATATCCAAGACTGGTTAGTTTATAAATAAAAGAGGCATAATTGACTCACAGTTCCCCATGGCTGGGGAGGCCTCAGAAAGTCATGGCAGAAAGCACCTATTCATAGGTGACAGGAGAGAGAATGAGTGCTAAGTGAAGGGGATGCCCCTTATAAAACCATCAGATCTAACCATACCCATGATTTAATTATCTCCACCTGGTACCACCTTTGACATGTGAAGATTATTACCACTCAAGGTGAGATCTGGATGGAGACACAGAGTCAAACATCAACCACCACAAAAATCTAAAAACACAGAAGAGCAAAACTTAAAAATAAATTTATGGGCAGAAACAAATTATAAAAGTTAATTGAAGAAGAAATATATTAATAGACATATGTGAGGAAATAGAATATATGAAGAGAATTCTAACAAAATGATATTTAATTAATTAAGAATCTTTCCATAAAGAAAAGCACAGATACAGTTGTCTTCACTGATGAATCTTACCATAGAATGAAAAATTAATACCAACCATTCATGATCACTCCAAAAACATAGAAGAGAGAGTAGAATGGTGTTTACTAGGGGCCAGGGTAAGTAAGGTCAGAGAGATGTTGATCAAGGGATACAAAACTTGGGAGGAGTAGGTTCAAGAGCTCTATTGTATAAAATAATGACTACAGTTAATAACAATTAATCATATTCTTGAAAATCATTGAGAGAGTAGATTTTAAGTATTCTCACCATGAGAAAAATTAGTATGAGAGGTAATGCCTATGTTAACTAGTTTGGTTTAGCTATTCCACAATAAAACCATATTTCAAAACATTTGCATGTAAATATATACAATTCTACTTTTTACTGAAAAATAAACTTAAAAATAGAAGAAAAGAAAAACTTTACCAGTTTATTTTATGAGGTCCGTATTACCCAGACAAATTGACACAAAAGCATATGAAAGAATAAAACTATAAATCATTATCCCTTATGAACATAGACATATATTCTTAAAAGTACAAGCAAACTGAATGTAGCAGCATATAAAAATGTAGGACGTCATTACCAAGAGAGTTTATCTCACAAACACAAATATAATGTTTTTTATTTTTATCTCACAAATAAATATATAATGTTTTATGTTTTGGATTATAATATAATTCAAAATCAGTCAATATAATACAATACAAAATTTTTTACAAAAATTATGTGATAGAAATAAATTCTTGACAAGTCTGATGCTTGTTTAGGGTAAAACATAGAAAACCAGGCATAGAAGTAACTTCCCAGACCTGCTAAAGGGCATCTATGATAAAACCTGAAGCTACTATCGTAATTAATGGTGACACCTCAGAAATTTTATGCCTGAGTTTGGGAACAAAACAAGAATATGTGCTTTTACCACTTTTATTCAACATTATACTGAAGGTTTTACCTGGAATATTTTACAAGAAAGAGAAATAAATGGCCTCCAGATTGGAAGCCTATGAAGATGACATTATCCTATATACATCAATTTCTAAGAAATTCAATTGCACACACACACAAACCCCAAAATGGAAGCAATAAATTAGCTCATCAAGGTTCCCTGTTACAAGGTCAATTTAAACATATAATTTTATTCATTGGCAATGAAAAATCTCAAGACAAAATGAAGAAAAACTTCTATTCACCATAGCTCAATAATACATAGAAATAATTTTCAAAATTAAAAAAAAAACTTAGAAATAAATTTACCAAAAAAAGCTTAAGGCATGTCAACTGTAAAGCTAAAAAATTGAAAGAAGATCTAAGTAAATGGGAAGGGAACTAATAGCTAAGGATAAAACAACTTAATTTTGATAAAATCTCTAATTGTAAAAACAAATTTAAAGATTAAATGCAATTCTCTTCAAAATCCCTAGTCTTTTTATATAAATTGGCTCACTAATCCTAAAAGGTATAAGTAAGTGCAAAGGAAATAAAACAAATAAGTATTAAAAATATAATTGGATGACTTGCCCTGCAATTTATGCTGAAAGTATTATATGCTATATAGGATGGCATATACTAGCGGTAAATGTTTATTAAGGTTATCAGTAAGCACAGCTTTTCCTCAGATAGGCCTTAGTGCAGAAGCTTTTGCTAATATACACAAGAGTTAGGCTGGGATTAACATTTGGTGCAGCAATAGCCTTCTGAGAAATTAGAGAATTTAAATTATTTTCATGATATTTTGCTAATATCTCCCAGGTTTGCTATGGCTTCCCTTTGTGCTACTTACCAGAGATAGTCTCTTGCATTTGATGTAGCTATAGTCCACTGTATTTTTACTTCACACTTCTTAACCTGGTGGCAGGAGTGAGGGAGTAAGGGCATCCCAATGTTCTGATGAAGCCTCAGGCTTAGCACTGTTAAACAAAGTAGCAAGATATTAATCTTTCTAGAATTTTTTGCCCCTTCTGCAGACAATGCTGAGATCAAAGCACATCTCTGCCCCTCCCCTTGTGGTAGATGCTCTTTATCTGTTTCTCACTCCTAGTTGAAGTGGGTTTGCCACAATGCCCTGTAAATTAAGGCTTTACTTTCCTTATGGGAGCTGCATCGGTGCAGAGATTTGGAAGTTGGCTGTGTTTTCTCACCCTCAACGGTTTTTCCTTGGGGAAAAACGGTGAGTTTTTCCCCAAGTTCACTCTGATTCAGGTACTTAATGCTGTTTCCCTGCAGATGAAACCTTGTTCTCTGAAGGAGAGATGGGAGAGCTATGTCTCCACAGGGTTCTAGTAGTGGATGACAGTCCCACCCCATCAGAACCATGGGGGAGGCATTCTCAAGATTCTACCTCATTTTTTTCTGGTACACCTTGAAAAGTCCACAGAATGGTGCAAACCCTATGGCTGCAGAGTGCAGGGTTTCAAATTCTTCTTAATTCATCCACACTTGGGCTTCAGAGACTTCATCAAAACTTCTGGTTTAATTTATCAGTTTGCGTGGTCTTCAGGTTGCAAGCAAAGGCTTGGGGTGTGTGTATCCTACGGGCCCCTGCATCCCCTGCTGCTGAGTGGGAACTGTCTGCCCTGAGACCTCAGTTCTCTGCAAGATTCAGAAAAACTACACGTTTATCTGTAGTTTCTTCAGCTTTTTTGTTTGTTTTTATAATAGACAGGAGCACCTTTTTTGTGTCAGCCCTCTACATTTACAAATTTAAATCAGAAACTAATTATATATAAAATATATTTTCTCTTCTTCATAATTCAAATCAAAGTCACATTATAACCTGATTAGTGTGTCTTGTACCTATGCTTACTGTACTTTAGTATGTTTTATATATACATATCTTTATCTCTCTGTTTTAAAGCGAGGCTTAATTCTTTCTTAATTCACTACTTCTGTATTTTCTTTTATTTCATTAATTTCACTATGTGACTTTAATTCTTTTCAGATATTAAAAGCATTGTGGTGTGACTTGAGTGGAGAAGGTCAGATTATACCATGACATTTCTCTTTGACCACTGGGCATAACACTTCAGCCCTTGTTATAATTATATCTATAGCACGGTCCACTTTCAACCTGTATGTACATTACTGTTCAATGAACAGTCACTAAATATGAACTCTATGTCATGATATTTGCAGGCTTCATAGACCTAAATAGACTGTAAACTAAATAAAAACTATATTACCTTGTCTCAGTGGGGTATAATTTCATGGTTGATTATATATTGTTTTCTGTTTTTGTTATTTGAAATCTTGAGTGATAACCTTGAAACAGAAACCTGAGTTGAGGCTAAAAGTAGGTATTCATGAGATTTTTATGGCTAAAAACTTTAGGCTATTTTTGTAATGGGAAGAAAAATAAGAACATTGTAACCAGTTCTATATGATTAGAATGTATTTGGAGCAATTACCTTTGTGGCCCTGTGATTACTGTATTTTGAGAGAGCAGAATTGAAGAAAAAATGACCAAGCATAAATCTGACTGAGTCTAAGTAGGATCTTTGTCTTTAATATATATCTGCAATACTCACACAGACAGTGTATAAACAATTTGTCAGCAGTATTATTGATGCCCAGATTCTTTATTTCCCAGGGTTTAGTTTCTCCAGTAATGAGTGTGTTATAGAGCAAAAGAGGCTTGCTGGCCAACACGCTAGAAGTCAATACCATGACATCAAATTTTTGAGAAAATGAAAGTGTTTTATTGTAAACCAACTCACAAGAAGACAAGAATCAAGCTCAAATCTGTCTCCCTGATGTAGGCTTCAAAGCAGTATTTTAATTAGAAAAGATTCAGGGAATAAATTCTGAGATTAGCAGGTGGTTGGTAGATGGATATGGAATGTCTGTAAAGTATTTGGGCATGCGTAGTTATAACTTCATGCTACCTCATGGGTTGCAAGTACAAATTCAGGGGTAGCAAGTATAAAACATGTGGTGAAAATTCAGGCCTTGATGTCAGCAAGTGTGTTCTGTGCAAACTCATCTTGGTCCCAATAAATTTCAGCCCATTTCTTCTTAATGCAATAGGAAGAGGGAGTTTCAGCATTTTAGCAGATTGTTTCTTTTCTCATTTGCTGTCATGTAAGGCCAATGTAGTCGTTGCTTTCCTTAACTTTTAGGGGCATGGTTTCATCTGCAACTTCCCTGTCTTAGATAGAAAATCTGCCCACGATTCTGGACCTTACTGGAGCAGAGCCTGGCCTTGGAAGAACCAGCAGCACAGGGCCTCTATTGACAGGGTGGGAGGTTTTCATCAGTCCAAGCCTGTGTCCTAAGATGGGTCCCAGCAGGAAGGGTTTCATCAACTCGGACTTTGGGTGTGGTCACTGATGGTCACTGTGGGACCCACCAGACGTGTGGGGTCTGCATTCTTGGAGTGCAGTGGGGAGGCTTCTGTCCTCAGGCAGCCATGAACAATGAAGGAGCCCTGGAAGAATTGCCAGCAGGTGCTGAGCCTTCCTCCCATGGGTTGGGGACAGGGACTTTCCCTGCATGGCCCTCTATCTGTCCTATCCTCCAGCAGCATCACCCTACCTCTGCCCTGAGTGTTCCCAGGACAGATGGTCCCTCTGGGTGTTCTCCAGAACGACATCTCCAGAGCTTACTTGTTTGTTCTTTGTACCTAGGAAAATAAAGCTCCATTCCTGCACTGGCAACTCAGAATTGGGAAATCTGCTGCCTCTTCACCTAAGACCTTGTCTCCGTGAGCACAGAGGCTGCTTTGGAGTATTTTCCTTACACCAAAAACCCTTCTGCTTGCCTGGTGTTATTCTTTAAGTTGCTTCACAGGTGGAGAATGAAGGGGAAAGGCCGACTCAGGGAAGGACAAGTGGTAGAAGGACAGCCAGGTACCCCATGCATGGCTACTACAGTGAAAGGAAGGTGAATGCTGGCTGATGTCCTGGGGAGCCAACTGAAGCTGAAGATGGGGGATGGCATCATCCCAGCTGCCAACAGGGCCTCCAGGACCCTCATTGCTCCTGGTGTCTCCAACAGTGATGAGTAGCCCAATTAGAACATGGACAAGGCAAATGTGTGATCGGATCTGGGGTGTCTTGCTTAGAAGTTCTGACAGGACATCATGGGTGAAAGAAGGGCCAGAATGGCTGGAGGAAGGATCACAGTCTCTGGGCCAGGCAGAATAGAGGCAGGTGGATGCTTAACGGTCAGAATCTGTGATGCCCATGGGGCCCTCAAGCAGAATGGGCTTCAAACTGTCTTCAGTGCACTCTGCAGTTCTCAGGCCAGGCTCCCCGGACCCCAGCCTGGTGATGTGGTCACTTTTTGGGTGACTGCTGTCAGGGGCCACACACACATCCCTGGGTGTCACTGTCACATCTCAAGACTGGACTTTTCCAACAGAGGAGATTGCCTGCATCTTAGGAAGGGCAGTCCCATTGTGCAGCTTGAATCCCATGATACTGAGCAACACCTGCGTGGCCCTGAACTTCCCCTGCTGTCATGTCTTGGCTCCTTCTGAGTATCAGCCAGCAGGGAGCGTCCATCTTCCTTTCCTCATGTATTCTCCTGGGCTGAGACTTGTGGGGAGATGGGGTTGTGGCTGGTCCTTCCCTAGGGCCCATGTCAGGAGGGGCTGGCTCTGGGCCTGGCCTAGGTCCTCAGTTATCCTCCATTGCCTTATAGTGAGATGAGCTATCCCCTATAGAGCCTTGAAGGCTATGGTAAGAGCCTGTCCCTGCTGCATCGGAGGCTGGTCCATGGGCGGGTGGTCAGTGATGCAGAAAGCACACCCTGTGTGCACAAGTGGTGGTGAGTGGGAGCAACAGACCATCACTGGGAGGAACTACAGTTCTTGTTGTACCTGAGCCCAAGACCCATCCCGTCAGTTGTTTTAACAAACCCACCACTGAGAACCACAGTAGTGGCTCAGAGGTCACTGCCAGGACCCCACCTGCAAGCTGGGACCCAACCAAAGCCAAGGACAGCTGTGGCCTAAGGAGATTGTGTCCTGTGGTCATGAAGCCAGACCACCAACTTCCCCTCATTCAGAGGGTCTCAGTCCCAGAGTCTGCCTTTTCCTTGTTTTTTCTAGTTCAGTTCCATGAGGTCTTCCAAGCACATGAACCAGAGTCCAAGAGACACTCCGAGAAGCTTGGCAGCTCAGCTAACTTTGTTATTTCTTATATACAGAAAAAAAAAAATCAGGACATCAGAGGTACAGATAAATGGTTAAAAATGTTTGGTAAGTAGAATAAATATAGTGGCAACAAGAAGGTAAACTGGGAACTGAGGGTCCCCCATGACTGTTCACCACCAAGTTAGGGGGACAGGAGCCCATTGCTGTTGCCTGGTGCACCTGTCTCTCCAACAGTAGGTGGCACATGGTTCTCACTCAAAGCAAAACAGGTCTGGACCCCAGCTTTCCTGCCCATTGCTACCAGGGTCACTTTGCTAGGAAAGGATCTGATGTCAGGGCCTAGGACACTCTTAAGTCAGAGAAAGGGACACCTTCTGGTGACTTGGAGAAATGGAATAATCCAGACCAGAGTTCACAACCCTGAACACTCATCCACTCTTTAATCATGGAAGGGAAGGCCTGATCCTAGGAAGAACTAACCTCTCCCAAGAAAGCACAGAGCCAAAGTCTGGAATTTTCCAGAATACTTATCCTCTGATGTCCCCAACATTTGCCCTAAGGCCTGTCGCACCAGGGCATTCTTGTTTGTAGATGCCTCAGCAGATCTACAAGGGAATCCTCCCACAGGGGCAAAGTCAGACATGTTCACATCTGCTGGGTGTAGAGAAGATGAAGGCTGAGAATCCAAGTGAATACCAGGCATAAGCATTCCACACCTGGCCAGAGTAGGACAAACAAGCCAGGTCATGTCAAAAGCCAAGATCTTCATCTATAGGAAAGTTGAACCTGGGGTTTGATTATCACACATCCTGGACATAGAAAGTGACACGGGCACCACAGATGAACTGGGTTCTAGTGACATTATTTGGCTTTGAAAACAAGCAAGAAAATGAGTTTTCTGCCGGAAAGAAATATACTTTCTTTCCAGAAGTGCTGATTGTTTTATAATGGCTGTTTGTGGCATTGAGTCTTGTGCTTGTTCCGAGGCTGATTCCTCCCCTTGGTCCTGCCCTGCAGGAAATAAAGAAGCAGGTCAAGATGTCCTCAGTGAAAATGAACCAGACTGACCTGGATGCAAGCCATACCTTCAGAAACCATGTCATATTCAGGGAGTACTATGGCATCAAGTAAGCCCTATGGGGGATGAAGGGTTGCGGAGGAGATGAGAAAATCTGTAAGGGTGGAAGGGGTGTCCCAAAGAAAATAATGAGGTCCCAGGGGAGATTCAGCAGTCTCAGAGAGGGGACACCAGAACCACCAAGGGCTCTCCTGGTCCAGGGAGGTGCCAGCATTATGTACTAAGCACCTACTGGACCCCAAGCCCTGGGTTGGGCTGGAGTTTGTGGGGCCAGGACCACAGGAGACCATCAACAAACAAATAATACCACGTGGTGAAAACTGAGGAGACAAACAGTGACAAACAAAACAATGCTGCATGGTGAAAACTGCTCTCCATGACTGGTGAGGGCATGTGGTGTGGACCTCTGGGAGGATGGCAGGATAAGGGGCTTATGAGCATTCATAGGAAGCACTGACAACACCAAATTCTAGGGAGGATGTGGAGTCATAGGAACTCTCATCCATGGCTGATGGTAATACAAAATGTGCAGTGAGTTTGAAGCATAGCTTAGCAGTTGCTTACAAAGCTAAGTGTACTGATACCACATGACTCCAAAGTGCTCATAGATATTTATCTGACTGATTTGAAAACTTACATCCACATAAAACCTTCATGTCACATTCACTGCTTTATTCATAATCACTAAAACCTGGAAGCTATCAAGATTATCCTTCAGCAAGGGAATGGGTAGAGCGATGATGGTACACCCATAAAACAGAAGAGAGCTCAGTGATGAAAGGGAACAAACCATTGACCCCACAGTTACATGGATAGATCTGAGGTGCATTTTGCTAAGTGACAGAAGCCAGACCCAAAAGGCTACCCATTGTATGATTCCAATTCATAGGCCATTCTGGAAAAGGCCAAATCCTATGGATTGAGAACAGATTAGTGGTTTCCAGGGGCTGACAGAGTCGGGAGTGGTTGGCTCCAAAAGGAACACACTGGGGACTGTGAGGATGAAGGAGCTTCTCCCAGGGGTGTTTGAGTGTTGAATGGGAGATGCTCCACATTGGTTCAGTCCTATGGAACTGCACCTCCTAAAGACTGAACTTTCATGTTTGCAAATTAAAAATTATAAAATAAGTCAACTAGAATGACAATAGTAACTTATCAAAATGTACAGCTGAGATATTTGCATTTCACCATATACAGATTTTATCAATACTTTTTTAACTGAGATGCCCTGAATAGCTAACTGACTATTTGCTGAATAATCTTAACCTGGTCTTTGTTTCATTGTCAGTGTTTGTTAGAGAAAATTAAACTAACAGCATCAGCGTGAAACAAAGAAAATCCTACTTTATTTCTTTCATAGGCAGCAGAATTTAGAATTTTCAGGACTCCTGAAGGGCACTGAAGGGGATGGACCCATATCGCAAGCCAACACCCACATCTGTGAGCACCAATAGTCCCAGAGAATAGCAGGGGCACCTCACTCCTCAGAACCCCTCCAAGGGTGACAGGACAACAAGTCTTGAGGCATGGAGTGAAGTGAATCATTATCTTAGACCCAGAGAAGATTCAGGGAAAGGGCCTAGAGCCAGAACGCATTGAGCTGAGTGTGAGAATGGTCCAGTCCTGGCATGGAGTGGACTAGTCTTGAAGGGCAAAGGGGGGCCTGGGTCCTGTGGGCATCTCATCCACTGTGAAGACAGATTCTTATTTTAGGTGGCAACGGCCAGGTGACAGATAAGGTCTCTCCCAGCTGAGTTCTGGGCCAGGGTTTAAGGCCAGACTGAGCAGCCCTGGGGTGAGGGTATGTGGCAGGGAGCCCTGAGTCAGCCTGAATGTTGAGGAGCTGTCCCAGAAGCAACCTGAGGTGCCCCCAAAACACCCATGTCCCAGGCTGCACACACCCCTCACTCTGGAATCAACAGCCTGCAGGGGTGTCCTCACTGTTAGACAAGTGGGGGTCAGACAGGGACTCTAAGGACTATAGGAACACAGGCCTGTGGGCCAGGCCCTGCGAGGCTCAGATTGGCTCAGGAGAGAAACTGATCAAGTCTGTTTTTCTTTTAGCAAAATCTGAAGAGTTCCAGAAAAGCCCTGGGCCTGCAGCCAGTGTCCCAGGCATCCAGGCCTCTGCAGGCATCCCTCAGCACCGAGACCTTCCCCAAGGGTGTGAGCTGGATCTCTCCTATTCACCAGTCCAGCTCCCACAGCTCATTGGGGAAGTCCCATTAAAAGAAGAGCCTCTTGAAACTCGACTGGCTAGGATGTCCCTGAAGCCAAAGCCCAGTAGAATCAGGGGGCTTCCACAGAGCCCAGAGATTCAGGCTGCTGTCTGGGGGACCAGGGGGCTCAGAGTGTACCCAGATTTTCCCTGACTTGGGACAGACCATGAGTTGTTTGGTGATTACTGCATTGGAATTTGCTCCCAAAGCTCCCCGTGGACCTGAGCATTGGGTGGCTATGGTTTCTGCAATACAGTTTGGAGAAGGAATGCTTAGCCCTGTTTCTTCCACGTCTGTCCTGAACACATCTAGAACCATGGAATGGGTCCTGCTCCTAACCTGTTTGGAAACCTGACATCAGACTCTGCCCAGTCCATTAAAATTTAGAGGTAAACCAGAGATGTTTGCTTGCATTGTGGCACCTGCATTTAACCTTCTTCAGGGACAGTGACCAGCACAGCTCAGAAGGAGCCAAGGCATTAGCTAGCAAGTTGTCTCCAGCTGTGAGATAGCTTTTTAGCCATGTGAAATTAATATCAAAGGGGAGCGGGGAACGTCAAGGCTGCTGGAGGGGAGGGTGAGTGTAGTGTCCCTGAAGTCCAGCCAACCAGCAGCATGCCCTGTGTACTCACACTGGCCAAACCACATGACAGAGCCTCTTTCACAGGACAAACATCCCAGACCTAGAGGGGCATGACTCAGCCTCAATCTAAGCCTTGAGACAGGAGAAGCAATGGGACACCATGGGCCCCCAGAAGTAGCCAAGATGACCATGCAGGGTACTGTGCTTTCTGTGGCCCCGGCCAGAACTAGAATTTGGCCAAATAGGCCAGGTGCAGTGACTCATGCCTGTAATCCCAGCACTTTGGGAGGCTGAGGTGGGTGGATCACCTGAGATCAGGAGTTCAAGACTAGCCTGGCCAACCTGGTGAAACCTCATCTCTACAAAAAAAAAAAAAAACAACAACAAAAAAAACACACAAAAATTAGCCAGGCATGGTCGCCAGCACCTGTAGTTCCAGCTGCTCAGAGGCTGAGAGGCAGAATCACTTGAACCCTGGAGGCAGAGGTTGCAGTGAGCTGAGATCATGCCATTGCACTCCAACCTGGGAAACAAGAGTGAAGCTCCATCTCAAAAAAAAAAAAAAAAAAAAAAAAAATAATTTGGTCAAAGGCAGGGAAACCCCCCTAAAGCAGTGTGTGGTTATCTGGCACCTATGCATACCCAGCAGGACCAAGCTGGTGACATTAACTAAGCTCAAAGAAAAACTGACCAGCTTCGTGAGCATAGGGCAGGACTAGACAGAACAGCTGCCAACTTTATCCACTGAAAGACACAGGGATGGCCAGGTCCCCATGACCTGAGTGGCTACCCCCTGACAACCAAAGGGAAAGAGGCCTGTGACCAAGCAGATGGTACTGGGGCCCTGGTTTATAGAATTCAATAACTTCTTCAGGTGATAGAACCAAAAATAAAATTAAAATAAAATAAAATTAAAAAAAAACTGAGCAACTGAAGGCCAAGGAGGGGAGGTTCCTAAGTCTATCATCTTTGGCAGGTACATTTAATGGTCAAAATTGAGGAAAGGTGGCCTCACTCTGTACAAGGAGAATCTAAGGTGGGGAATAGAGCTGCAGGGGAAAAAGAGCTCCTGACACTGATAAAATAGGCTCTGGCTTGACTCTAGAGTCTATGGATTCATCCTCTTTTGTCTTTCCTTGGAGTGCTGGTGATCTTCCCCATTTTACACTGAATCTGCAGCCATGGACAATCAATTTATTAAAGGAATTCTCAGTAGCCACGTCTGCAGCCTGACGTGTGGAAATCTGAATGAAAGCATAATGTTCTCTTTGCACAACAGTGACTGTCCAGATCCCACCCAATGGGTAGAGATTATTTCTTAGATCTGACTCAGTAATGATATTCCCCATACCGCCAGCATGTAGTCTGTTAATAGTCTTGTCGTGTGGGGATTCCAGACAAGACATGGCTGAAACCTGTTTTAGAAGCTCATCTTCTACAGGGTCTGATCCAGATGAGCCCCTTGCTGATCAGAATCTTAAAGACTGATCAGCAAGGGGATCATCTGGATCTGTAGGCTTCTCACGTCTGTGTAGATGCTCCTCTTCTCTCTCACACTCTCCTTTCACCCAGAAGAAGCAAATGTGTGACTTATTCCTTAGGTAGTAGGTGTGATCTTGGCACTTCAAGCAGCATGTCACTGGTGGATGTGGCTTTCCCTGCAGGCCAACTGACCATATTCCATTAGAAAGAGAAATCCCTCTCACCATATTCTGCATATAGATGTGGCAGGTATAAGAATAAGTACAAATAAAAAATAATAAATTTCCACAGTGAAAATGGGAAAAGGCACTCCACTTTTTTTTTTTTTAATTTCTGAGCACTTTTAAAAGAAAACTTGTCATTATGAATATCTTCCTGTTCCTTTGAGATCCACCGAAATCTCTTCAAAAACTAAATAAGACTCTTGCCAGCTCTCAACCCAGGGTTGTCTTTTTCAAGGACTTGGGAGGCTTTTCTTTGAGATGGACTGATAAAAGGTGATAGTTTTTATAAGAGAGTAAGCAATTCCCTGGCTCTAAGTTACTAACCTATCTCCTGTCATAAACTATGAGAAATTGATTTTTTGTGATAAATGCACATAATACTCTTCATTGCCTTCTGACTGTGGCAAGACATCTTTTGAAGACAATTCTGCATCATAAACCTGGGCATGCAGTCTACTCTAGGCCTGAAGGTCACGTCTGGTCAACATTCCTCAATTTACTGCAGGTTTCATACACTTCAGTCTTCCTGAAACACCTGTGCACCCCAGGGCACCAGGCAAACTATAGGAATGGGCTAGCACAGATTTTCTACTATTTTTTCTTAGTTTTCTTTGGCCATTCCAATATATAAGTCTTCCACAAGACATGTCTGGCACAAAATGGAGAAGTCTGCATCCTCCCAGTTCTGCTTGTTTTTGGTATTGGAAACAAAAGAGGTTATTACCTTGTAAGAGTCTAGAGGCAGCAGAAACTTTCAGGTAGGAGACAGGAACATCACCATCCCACCAGGCCCAACTCTTTTTTATGTCCCTGTTCTTCAGAACCTGGGAAAATGCTTTGACAGTATGTGATTCTCCTTTCTTGTCCCAAGGTAAACCTAGCTTCTAAGGAATTCTCATTCTTTTAGGGAACTCTGGATTTCCTGGGCTCTCTAAAGATTGACCCAGAAGAGAGACAGGCTGACAGACCCATCTTCCATAGAGTTGCCACTAATGTCCATAATGAAAACTACCAAAACTGCCAGAGGTAACAGAGGCTGGACCATAAAGCTTAGGGACTGGTGGAAAGAAAGCTAACTTTAAAAATTAAAGAAAAAAAGTATTCTATCATAAGGTAATCTCTTTAGGAATGTCTTTCCTGTGAATTACGTGTGTGAAATCACAATAGTAAAAACAATAATCTGAAATTCTAATCCCCAGTGAACCAAGCTACAATATTTGCATTATTGTAAAGTAATAAAAAATTCATCTCAGCCCAAAATTAATAACCAATAATTCATTTCAAATTCAATTCAGAGATTTGACCTTTTTGTATCCTGGAAGAACAAGATCCAGACCCCCTCCAACATTAAACAAGCAGAAAAACAGACCAACTATGTGAACTAGATGTTTTCAGACACAGGAAAGTATCTTGAAGGAATACAGCACAGTGGCCTGGAGGCCAAAACCAGGGGAGGAGCCCCCTGGCTATACCAGCTCAAGGCCTGCAGAGAGAGACAGAGCTCCCAGGAAGCAGTGCAGGGAGGTAGGATCCAGGCAGAGCATGGATGTCCCCTTGAGAAGACAAAAACAAAAACAAGAACAAAACAAACAAACAACCCCCAGTACAGAATCTCGGACAGTGAATGTCAGTGAACATTAAAAAAAAAAAAAAAAAAAAAAAAAAAAAAAAAAAAAAACAAACAAAAAAACAGAATTGAGAATGCAGAGATAGAAAATCAGCTGAGGAGCAAGATGGCCAAATAGGAACAGCTCCAGTCTCGAACTCCCAGCACGAGCGACACAGAAGACCGGTGATTTCTGCATTTTCAACTGAGGTACTGGGGTCATCTCACTAGGGAGTGCCGGACAATCGGTGCTGGTCAGCTGCTGCAGCCTGACCAGCGAGAGCTGAAGCAGGGCGAGGCATCGCCTCAACTGGGGAGTGCAAGGGCGAAGGGAATCCCTTTTCCTAGTCAGGGGAACTGAGACACACAACACCTGGAAAATCGGGTAACTCCCACCCCAATACCGCGCTTTAAGCAAACGGGCACACCAGAAGAATATATCCCTCACCTGGCCGGGAGGGTCCCAGGCCCACGGAGCTTCCCTCATTGTTAACTCAGCAGTCTGCGGCGATCTAACCGCAAGGCAGCAGCGAGGCTGGGGGAGGGGCGCCCGCCATTGCTGAGGCTTAAGTAGGTAAACAAAGCCGCTGGGAAGCTCGAACTGGGTGGAGCTCACAACAGCTCAAGGAAATCTGCCTGTCTCTATAGACTCCACCTCTGGGGGCAGGGCTCAGCTAAAAAAACAACAGGGGAAGTAGCAGAGGCCTGAGCAGAAGCGAAGGACTCTGTCTGACAGCTTTGAAGAGAGCAGTGGATCTCCCAACACGGAGGTTGAAAACTGAGAACGGACAGACTGCCTGCTCAAGTGGGTCCCTGACCCCTGAGTAGCCTAACTGGGAGACATACCCGACTAGGGGCAGTCTGACACCCCACACCTCACAGGGTGGAGTACACCCCTGAGAGGAAGCTTCCAAAGTAAGAATCAGACAGGTACCTCGCTGTTCAGCAATACTCTATCTTCTGCAACCTCTGCTGCTGATACCCAGACAAACAGGGTCTGGAGTGGACCTCAAGCAATCTCCAACAGACCTATAGCTGAGGTCCTGACTGTCAGAAGGAAAACTAGCAAACAGGAAGGACACCTATACCAAAACCCCATCAGTACATCACCATCATCAAAGACCAGGGACAGATAAAACCACAAAGATGGGGAAAAAGCAGGGCAGAAAAGCTGGAAATTCAAAAAATAAGAGCGCATCTCCCCCTGCAAAGGAGCGCAGCCCATCGCCAGCAACGGATCGAAGCTGGTCAGAGAATGACTTTGACGAGATGAGAGAAGAAGGCTTCAGTCCATCAAACTTCTCAGAGCTAAAGGAGGAATTACATACCCAGCGCAAAGAAACTAAAAATCTTGAAAAAAGAGTGGAAGAATTGACAGCTAGACTAATTAATGCAGAGAAGGTCATAAACGAAATGACAGAGATGAAAACCATGACACGAGAAATACGTGACAAATGCACAAGCTTCAGTAACCGACTCGATCAACTGGAAGAAAGAGTATCAGTGATTGAGGATCAAATGAATGAAATGAAGTGAGAAGAGAAACCAAAAGAAAAAAGAAGAAAAAGAAATGAACAAAGCCTACAAGAAGTATGGGATTATGTAAAAAGACCAAATCTACATCTGATTGGGGTGCCTGAAAGTGAGGGGGAAAATGGAACCAAGTTGGAAAACACTCTTCAGGATATCATCCAGGAGAACTTCCCCAACCTAGTAGGGCAGGCCAACATTCAAATTTAGGAAATACAGAGAATGCCACAAAGATACTCCTCCAGAAGAGCAACTCCAAGACACATAATTGCCAGATTCACCAAAGTGGAAATGAAGGAAAAAATCTTAAGGGCAGCCAGAGAGAAAGGTCGGGTTACCCACAAAGGGAAGCCCATCAGACTAACAGCAGATCTCTCGGCAGAAAATCTACAAGCCAGAAGAGAGTGGGGGCTAATATTCAACGTTCTTAAAGAAAAGAATTTTAAACCCAGAATTTCATATCCAGCCAAACTAAGTTTCATAAGTGAAGGAGAAATAAAATCCTTTACAGATAAGCAAATGCTTAGAGATTTTGTCACCACCAGGCCTGCCTTACAAGAGACCCTGAAGGAAGCCCTAAACATGGAAAGGAACAACCGGTACCAGCCATTGCAAAAACATGCCAAAATGTAAAGACCATCGAGGCTAGGAAGAAACTGCATCAACTAACGAGCAAAATAACCAGTTAATATCATAATGGCAGGATCAAGCTCACACATAACAATATTAACCTTAAATGTCAATGGACTAAATGCTCCAATAAAAAGACACAGACTGGCAAACTGGATAAAGAGTCAAGACCCATCAGTCTGCTGTATTCAGGAGACCCATCTCACATGCAGAGACATACATAGGCTCAAAATAAAGGGATGGAGGAAGATCTACCAAGCAAATGGAGAACAAAAAAAAAGCAGGGGTTACAATCCTAGTATCTGATAAAACAGACTTTAAACCATCCAAGATCAAAAGAGACAAAGAAGGCCATTACATAATGGTAAAGGGATCAATTCAAGAGGAAGAGCTAACTATCCTAAATATATATGCACCCAATACAGGAGCACCCAGATTCATAAAGCAAGTCCTTAGAGACTTACAAAGAGACTTAGACTCCCATACAATAATAATGGGAGACTTCAACACTCCACTCTCAACATTAGACAGATCAACGAGACAGAAAGTTAACAAGGATATCCAGGAATTGAACTCATCTCTGCACCAAGCGGACCTAATAGACATCTATAGAACTCTCCACCCCAAATCAACAGAATATACATTCTTCTCAGCACCACATCGCACTTATTCCAAAATTGACCACATAATTGGAAGTAAAGCACTCCTCAGCAAATGTACAAGAACAGAAATTATAACAAACTGTCTCTCAGACCACAGTGCGATCAAACTAGAACTCAGGACTAAGAAACTCAATCAAAACCACTTAACTACATGGAAACTGAATAACCTGCTCCTGAATGACTACTGGGTACATAATGAAATGAAGGCGGAAATAAAGATGTTCTTTGAAACCAATGAGAACAAAGATACAACATACCAGAATCTCTGGGACACATTTAAAGCAGTGTGTAGAGGGAAATTTATAGCACTAAATGCCCACAAGAGAGAGCAGGAAAGATCTAAAATTGACACTCTAACATCACAATTAAAAGAACTAGAGAGGCAAGAGCAAACACATTCAAAAGCTAGCAGAAGGTAAGAAATAACTAAGATCAGAGCAGAACCGAAGGAGATAGAGACACAAAAAACCCTCCAAAAAATCAATGAATCCAGGAGTTGGTTTTTTGAAAAGATCAACAAAATTGACAGACCGCTAGCAAGACTAATAAAGAAGAAAAGAGAGAGGAATCAAATAGATGCAATAAAAAATGATAAAGGGGATATCACCACCGACCCCACAGAAATACAAACTACCATCAGAGAATACTATAAACGCCTCTATACAAATCAACTAGAAAATCTAGAAGAAATGGATAATTTCCTGGACACTTACACTCTCCCAAGACTAAACCAGGAAGAAGTTGAATCCCTGAATAGACCAATAGCAGGCTCTGATATTGAGGCAACAACTAATAGCATACCCACCAAAAAAAGTCCAGGACCAGATGGATTCACAGCTGAATTCTACCAGAGGTACAAGGAGGAGCTGGTACCATTCCTTCTGAAACTATTCCAATCAATAGAAAAAGAGAAGAATTTGATATTATCTTTTTTCTTTTCTTTCTTTGGTGACACAATCTTTGCATTTTAATTATGTGAATTATAGAAGAAATGATTGTGATGTTTTACACAAGGCCTCAAAACTCAGAATAAACAATGTATTTTTCATTTATTATATAGTAGAGTATCAGCCAAGTGGTATGAGGAGTGTTCTGAGTACTTAAGTTGAAATAAAACATATTTCTTGGTCTTTCAGAAAAAAAAAAAAAAAAGAAAGAAAAAGAGGGAATCCTCCCTAACTCATTTTATGAGGCCAACATCATCCTGATACCAAAGCCTGGCAGAGACACAACAAAAAAAGAGAATTTTAGACCAATATCACTGATGAACATCGATGCAAAAATCCTCAATAAAATACTGGCAAACTGGATACAGCAGCACATCAAAAAGCTTATCCACCATGATCAAGTGGGCTTCATCCCTGGGATGCAAGGCTGGTTCAACATTCGCAAATCAATAAACGTAATCCAGCATATAAACAGAACCAAAGACAAGAACCACATGATTATCTCAATAGATGCAGAAAAGGCTTTTGACAAAATTCAACAGCCCTTCATGCCAAAAAACGCTCAATAAATTCGGTATTGATGGAACGTACCTCAAAATAATAAGAGCTATTTATGACAAACCCACAGCTAATATCATACTGAATGGGCAAAAACTGGAAAAATTCCCTTTGAAAACTGGCACAAGACAGGGATGCCCTCTCTCACCACTCCTATTCAACATAGTGCTGGAAGTTCTGGCTAGGGCAATCAGGCAAGAGAAAGAAATCAAGAGTATTCAGTTTGGAAAAGAAGAAGTCAAATTGTCCCTGTTTGCAGATGACATGACTGTATATTTAGAAAACCCCATTGTCTCAGCCCAAAATCTCCTTAAGCTGATAAGCAACTTCAGCAAAGTCTCAGGATACAAAATTAATGTGCAAAAATCACAAGCATTCTTATACACCAGTAACAGACAAGCAGAGAGCCAAATCATGAATGAACTTCCATTCACAATTGCTTCAAAGAGAATAAAATACCTAGGAATCCAACTTACAAGGGATGTAAAGGACCTCTTCAAGGAGAACTACAAACCACTGCTCAGTGAAATCAAAGAGGACACAAACAAATGGAAGAACATACCATGCTCATGGATAGGAAGAATCAATATCGTGAAAATGGCCATACTGCCCAAGGTTATTTATAGATTCAGTGCCATCCCCATCAAGCTACCAATGAGTTTCTTCACAGAATTGGAAAAAACTGCTTTAAAGTTCATATGGAACCAAAAAAGAGCCCGCATTGCCAAGACAATCCTAAGTCAAAAGGACAAAGCTGGAGGCATCACGCTACCTGACTTCAAACTATACTACAAGGCTACAGTAACCAAAACAGCATGGTACTGGTACCAAAACAGAGCTATAGACCAATGGAACAGAACAGAGTCCTCAGAAATACTACCGCACATCTACAGCCATCTGATCTTTGACAAACCTGAGAGAAACAAGAAATGGGGAAAGGATTCCCTATTTAATAAATGGTGCTGGGAAAATTGGCTAGCCATAGGTAGAAAGTTGAAACTGGATCCTTTCCTTACTCCTTATACGAAAATTAATTCAAGATGGATTAGAGACTTAAATGTTAGACCTAATACCATAAAAACCCTAGAAGAAAACCTAGGTAGTACCATTCAGGACATAGGCATGGGCAATGACTTCATGTCTAAAACACCAAGAGCAATGGCAACAAAAGCCAAAATTGACAAATGGGAGCTAATTAAACTAAAGAGCTTCTGCACAGCAAAAGAAACGACCATCAGAGTGAACAGGCAACCTACAGAATGGGAGAAAATTTTTGCAATCTACCCATCTGACAAAGGCAAACGAAAACTCTATTTTTTCAACAGGCTTTATTTCTCCTTTGTGTTTTACGAATTGTATTTATGTTTTAAGAACAAAGTATAATATTATCAACTATAATAATTTATGTATATAATGTAATATCTTTAACACTAAAAGAAGCTATGATCACCCGGTGTGGTGGCTCACACCTGTAATCCCATTACATTGGGAGGCTGAGGCAGGTGGATCACCTGAGGTTAGGAGTCCTAAAGCAGTCTAACCAACACGGTGAAACCCAATCTCTACTAAAAATACAAAATTAGCCAGGTGTGGTGGTGCATGTCTGTAGTCCCAGCTACTCAGGAGGTTGAAGCAGGAGAATCACTTGAACCTGGGAGGTGGAGGTTGCAGTGAGCTGAGATCACGTCATTGCCCTCCAGCCTGGGCAACAAGAGTAAAACTCCATCTCAAAAAACCAAATAAATAAAAGAAGCTATGATCAAAACACTATAAATAACTCAAATGGAATTCTAGAACAAGTTAAAAATGTACATGAAGATAGTATTAAAACACAAAGGAATAAAACAGAACAAACAGAAAACAAAAAAAAAATAAAATGTCAGACTAAAGTGAATGATAATTGCCTTAAATGGAAGTGTAAGTAGTCTTAAAATAACCAATTAGAGATAGAGATTGACAAAGTGGATTAATGAATATTATCATGCATATGTTCTCTAGAAGAAATTGAATTCCAATATTATAGGTAAATAATAAGAAGCTGGAAAGAAGATGGAAGTGATAATCAAGGAAAGCACGAGTAGTCAAATTACTATCAGACAAAGTAGGCTTCACAGAAAAAAATGTATTTGAGATGTAGAGAGAAATCACATATTGATAAAAATCTGAAATTGTTTCAGAAGGCATAGTGATGCTGGATGTGTATGTACCAAACATCAGAGTTAAAAAACATAAAATAAAAACTGGAAGAAACTGAGAAGAGGAACAGTTAGACAAATACAAATTTATAGTTGAGGAATTTGACATTTATTTCTAAAGAAAATAGGATAGAGAATGTTTCAGCAGCAAATATGGAAGAAAATAGAACAATTCAACATCATCATCAACCACCATGCAAATAGATAGGTGATATTTGTAGAATAATATAATCAACAACAGCAGAACATACATTCTTTTCAAGTGTCCATGGAACATAAGGCGAGATAGACCATCTCCTGGACCATGCAAGAAAGCTTATAAAAATTTAAGATTATATTATACAGAGTGTAATTCCTAACCATAATAAAATCCGACTCAAAGTCAACAACAACAAAAAAACACAAACATCTCCAAGTCTTAGAAAATTTAAAAGAAATTCTGTAGAAAAAACAGAACTACATTGAACTTAAGAACAATAAAAAGACAACATATCTAAATTTGTGAAACACAGCAAAAGCAGTGCACAGAAGAAATTTATAGCTCCAAACTCTCATCTTGGAGAAAACAAGGTTCCAAATAATTTAGCTTCCCATATCAAGAACCTGGAAAAAAATAGTAGACAAATAAAAGGAGCATGAAGCAGGAAATAATAAAGATGTAAAAAGAAATAAAATTGAAAATATGAAATAATACAGAACAATTAATAAAATTGCCAATTACTTGAAAAGATCAATAATAGACAATCCTCAAGCAAGACTAAGAAATTTTTTTAGAAAGAACAAAATGCAAATTACCATATCAGAAATAAAATAAGGGATGTAATTACAGACCCTGCAGACATCAATATTATAATAATGTACATTAGTCTGCCAGGACTATCATAAGAAAATACCAGAGTCTGGGTGGTTTAATAAAAATAATATCTATCTCACAGTTTTGGAGGCTGGAGGTCTAAGGTCAAGGTTCCAGGACAGTTGATTTGTCTTGTGGCCTCTGTCCTTGGTTTGCATATGGCCACCTTTCTGTGTCTTCACATGGCACTGTGAGCAGCCCACTCTGGTGTCTCACTGTCTCTTATAATAATAACAATAGTCACATTGGATTGTGGCCTCACCCTTATAACCCTCTTTAACATTAATTACCTTTGAAAAGACCCCATCTCCTCATAAAGTCACAATGAGGGTTAGGATTTCAATATATAATTTTTGCATAGACACAACTTAGTTCATAACATAAGGATACACTACAAACAACTCTATACATATAAAATTTAACAGCTCAGTTTAAATTGACCAATTCCTCAATGAGCAAAATCACCCAGTAAGAAACTGGTACATTTAAATAGTTCTATACAGTGAAAAAATTAAATTATAATTTTAAAACTCCAAAAAAGCTAGGCCCACATGGTTTTACTGAGTTTTCTATTCAGTGTTTATAAAATAATTAACACCATTTTCACTCAATGTTGTCCAGAACATGGAAGAGGATAGAAAACTTCCCAATATATTTTGGGAAGCTAGTATTACCCTCCAATAGAATCAGACAAAGGTAGTAAAACAACAACAACAACAACCACAACAATGACAGAAAAACCCTGAAGAACAGTATGCCTCTTGAATACTGATGTGGAAATTTCTAACAAACTATTACCAAATAGAACCACATATTTTTTACTCATGGGTGAAAATCCACTAGGATTCATAAAGACTTAGAAAACCAATGAAAATTCTTTATTAAGTGTCAAAGTTGTAGACTTCTATGGATTTGATCACTTTGACTTTTCGCCTCCCATAAATATATACCTATTGTAACATGTCAAATTGCATAGTATTTATCAGATACAGCCAACAGCTGAAGAGAAATTGAAGTAGCTACAACAGTCATATTTTATTTTTTCTAAAGCCTAAACAAAAATCCCTGGAGTCAAAAGTTTTAAAACAGAAAAAGATGATACTTTTTCTTAACAAAGAAAGTAGAAGCAACTCAAATATTTAAGTTTAAGTTGCTATGAAAATACTGACATTAGAAATGAATGAAGTGAGCAGTGCTTCTCTGCCAGAATATTGAGATGGACAACCTTGAAGTGCAGTTTATTCACAAGTGACTTAATCCAGTGATAAATTAACTTCCCTATGAATCAAATAAAAATCCTCATAAAATAAATGCTCAAAATATGACAAATATTATCTTACTGAAGGAAAGCAAAACACATTGAACAGTTAGATCATTGTAGTACATTACGTACAAAGATGTTACATAATATTTTTGTATAATGGTGAAACTAAAAATAATCTAAATTTTTATCAAAGAATGAACAATTAAACACATCTTGTCTGCCCTTTCTTTGAAATATATTTAAGACATTAAAAATAGTTACTTAGAATCACATGCATTGATACTGATTTACAGCCTGTAGTCCCAGCTACTTGGGAGGCTGAGGCAGGAGAATGGCGTAAACCCGGGAGGCGGAGCTTGCAGTGAGCTGAGATCCGGCCACTGCACTCCAGCCTGGGCGACAGAGCGAGACTCCGTCTCAAAAAAAAAAAAAAAAAAAAAAAAAAAAAAAAAAAAAATAGTTACTTAGAATCACATGCATTGATACTGATTTACACCAATGATGTATGGCTTGGGAAATAGCCATATTAAAGCAAAGCAGTATGATATAATTTGCACTAAAAAAACTCATGTGTGTTATAAATTTGTTTAAAAATTCTTAGAAGAATAGAAACCAACTTGATAGCAATAGTTTTATTTCCTTTCTTTTTTTCTTTTCTTTTCTTTTCTTTTTTTTTTCTTTCTTTTTTTTTTTTTTTTTGAGACAAAGTCTAGCTCTGTAGCCCAGGTTGGAGTGCAGTGGCATGATCTCGACTCACTGCAACATCCACCTTGGTTCAAGTGATTCCCCTGCCTCAGCCTCCTGAGTAGCTGGGATTACAAGAGTGCCACACCACACCTGCTAATTTTTGTATTTTTAGTAGAGATGGGGCTTCACCATGGTGCCCAGGCTGGTCTCGAACTCCTGACTTCAGGTGATCCACCCGCCTCAACCTCCAAAGTGCTGGAATTACAGGCTTCAGCCACCCCGCCCAGACAACAATAGTTTTTTTTTTTTTTTTTTTTTTTTTTTTCTAATAAGAGATTGAGTTTGGAGGGAGAAAGATGAAAGAGGAGAATTTTACTTCACAAAGATCTCTATGACTTTAATATTTTAAGAGCAGTTTTTTTTTTCAAAATTAGAAAAAACTATGAGTTTTTACCATTTGATAGGAGGGCAATAGTTTTATTTTTTTTCGATATTTGTATTGCATATTAGTGAAAAACAAGAATGTGTAAGAGAAAGCCCAGAAAAATAATAATCATTATTCTTATCATAACAGTAAACTTTAAATTTTTCATGAAAGAATTTATATTTTTAATCTTTGTGGGTACATAGATGTACATATTTGTTAGTCAGATATATTTTCATATAAGCATGCAATGTATAATAATCACATCAGGATAAATAGGGTATTCGTCTCTTCAGGCAGGTGTCATTTGCATTACAAAAAATCCAATTATATACTTTTAGTTGAAAGGTACAATTAGATTATTTTTAACTATACTCACACTGTTATGCTAGCAAACACTAGATATTATTCTTACTATTTTTTGTAACCGTGTACTGTCCCCAATTTCCTCCAACCCAACCCCTCACTACCCTTCCTAGCCTCTGGTAATCATCTGAGATTCTCCTCTCTCTGTATGAGTTCAGTTCTTTCAATTTTCAGCTCCCACAAATAATAGAAAACGTGAAAAGTTTGTCTTTCTGTGCCTATCTTATTTCACTTAACATAATGACTTCCATTTCCATCCATATAGCTGCAAATGACAGGATTTTGTTGTTTTCTATGGCTGAATAATACTTTCTTGTATGTGTGTACCATATTTTCTTCATTCATTCATCTGCTGAAGGACACTTAGTTTGCTTCCAAATCTTGTCTATTGTGTTGAAATGAACGTGGAAATGCAGATACCTCTTTGATATTCCAATTTCCTTCCTTTTGGATATATACCCAAAAATGGGATTACAGGATCATATGGTAGTTCTATTTTTAGTTTTTCAGGGAACTACCAAACTGTTCATCACAGTGGTTGTAGTAATTTACATTGCTACCAACAGAGTAAAAGTGTTGCTTGTGGATAAAAGTAATTTAAACTGGGATGAGGTTATATCTCATTATGATTTTGATTTGCATTTCTCTGATGATCAGAAATGTTGAGCACCTTTTCATATACCTGTTTACCACTTTTATGACTTCTTTTGAGAAATATCTATTCAGATCTTTTGCCCATTTCTTAATCAGACTGTTAGATTTTTTCGATAGAGTCATTTCAGCTTCTTATGTGTCCTGTTCATTAATCCCTTGTCAGATGGATAATTTGAAAATATTTTCTCCCATTCTGTGAGTTGTCTCTTCACTTTGTTGATTTTTTTCCTTTGTTGTGCGGAAGCTTTTCAATTTAATATGACCCCATTTGTCCATTTTTGCTTTGGTTGCCTGTGCTTGTGTTCAAGAGAACTTTCCGCAGTTCAGGTCCTGAAGAGTTTCCCTGAGTTTTTATTTTAGCAGTTTCACAGTTTGAGATTTTAAAGTTGTTAACTCATTTTTATTTTGTGTATACGATAAAAGACAGGGGTCTAGTTTCATTCTTCTACATATGAATATTAACTTTTCTCAAAAGATTGTCCTTTCCCCAATGTATGTTCTTGGAAGGTCTGTCAAAAATAAGTTCACTGTAGATTTTGGATTCATTTCTGGGTTCTCAATTCTGTTGCATTGGTCTATGTTTCTGTTTCCATGCCAGTACCATGTGATTTTGGTTACAATATCTCTGAAGTATAATTTGAAGTCAGGTAATGTGATTTCTCCAGTTTTATTTGTTTATTCTTAAGGTAACCTTGGCTATTCTGGGCGAATTGTGATTCCATATAAATTTTGTCTTTTCTATTTCTATGAAGAATGCTCTTCGTATTTTGGTAGAAATTGCATTGAATCTGTGGATTGCTTTGGGGAGTGTGGACATTTTGACAATATTTATTCTTTCAATTTATGAGCATGAAAAATGTTTCCATTTTTGTGGCCCCTTCAATTTATTCTATCAACATTTTATAGGTTTCATTGTAGAGATCATTCACTTTTTCAGTTAATTCTTAGATATTTTATTTGTAGCAATTGCAAATGAGATTATTTATTTTCAGATTGTTCAATGTTGGCATATAGAAATGGTATTGATTTTTATCTGTTAATTTTTTGCAACTTTACTGAATTTGTTTATGAGTTCTAATAGACTTTGGTGGGTCTTTAAGTTTTTTTAAATACAAAATCATATCAATTGCAAACACGGATAATTTCACTTCTTCCTTTCCAATTTTGATTTCTTTCTTTCTTTCTTTCTTTCTTTCTTTCTTTCTTTCTTTCTTTCTTTCTTCTCTTCTTTCTTTTTCTTCTCTTCTTGCTTTCTTTCCTTCTTCTTGCTTCCTTCTTTGTCCTCACTTACGTTCTCTCTCTCTCTCCTTCCCTTCTTCCTGTCCTTCCTCCATTTCCTTCCGTTCCTTCCTTCCTTCCTTCCTTCCTTCCTTCCGTCCTCCTTCCTGTCTTTCTTTCTTTTCTTTTATTTCTTCTTTCTTTCTTTCTTTCTTTCTTTCTTTCTTTCTTTTCTCTCTCTCTTCTTTATTTCCTTTTTTCTTTCTCTCTCTCTTCGCTTTCTTTCTCTCTCTTTCTTCCTCCACCTTTTTCTCTCTCTCCCTCTCTCCTTCCTCCGTCCTTTCTCTCTCTCTCTTTCTTTCGTTCTTTCTTTCTTTCTTTCTTTCTTTCTTTCTTCTTTCCTTCTTTCTTCCTTCCTTTCTTTCTCTCGCTCTTTCTTCTTTCCTTCTTTTCTTTTCTTTCTTTCCTTCTTCTTTCTTCTTTCTTTCTTTCTTCTTTTTTCTTTCTTTCTTTCTTTTTCTCTTTCTTTCTTCTTTTCTTTCTTTCTTTTCCTTCTTTCTTTCTTCTTTCTTTCTTTCTTTTTCGTTCTTTTCTTTTTCTTTTCTCTTCTCTCTCTTTCTTTCTCTCTCTCTTTCTTTCTTTCCCTCCCTCCCTTTTCTCTCTCTCTCCCTCTCTCCTTCCTTCTTTTCTTTCTTTCTTTCTTTCTTTCTTTCTTTCTTTCTTTCTTTCTTTCTTTCTTTCTTTCTTTCTTTCTTTCTTTCTTTTCTTTTCTTTTCTTTCTTCTTTTCTCTTGTCTGATTGCTCTAGCTAGGACTTCCAGTGCTATGTTGAATAACACTGTGAAAGTGGGTATCCTTGTTGTGTTTCAGGTCTTAGCAGAAAGGCCTTCAGTTGTTTCCCATTTAGTATGATACTAGCTGTGGGTTTGTTATATAAGGATTTTATTATGTTGAGGTATGTTTCTTCTATACCCAACTTTTTGAGGATTTTATCATGAAGGGATGCTGAATTTTATTAAATGCTTTTTAAACATCAGTTGAAATAATCACACAGTTATTGTTCTTTACTCTGTTGATAGGATGTGTCATATTAATTATATGCATATATTGAACCATCCTTACATCCTTGAGATACATCTCACTTAGTCATAATGGTTGATATTTCTAATGTGTTGTTTAATTCAGTTTGCTAGTATTTTGTTGATAATTTTTGTATCAATATTCACCATTTTTATGTGTGTTGTCCGGTTTAGGTATCAGAGTGTTGTGGGACAGTCAAAGATAGGAGAGACTGAGCAGAGTTCAGGAGAGTCCTTTATTAAAAGGTGATCTCCTGGTTCAGTTGGACTAGCATCCAGGAAATTCTGAGCCCCGGACAAAAAAAGCAGCCACCTTTTAGGCAGTCGGTGGTTGGGAGCTACGTGATGCAGGAAGAGTACTTACAGAAGTGAGAACAAAGGCAATTATTTGTTATTTCTTGTCTTACATCCTTGGGAATACATGGTTCTGTAACACATCAATCTTACGACTTTGTAGCTATGCTGGGGAGGTAAGCAAGAACTTGCTGAGCCTCAAGGAATGTGAAACTAGTGAGAACAAATAAGGCTCGCTGAGCACAGAAGGAAAAACAGGTTGTTAGCATTCTCTAACTTAGAATATGGGTGTGTGTGTGGGCGGGGGACGGCTACACTACACTAAGCCTTGAGGGGGAAAGTTAATTTTCTGGCTTTACATATTTTAAAATTCATGAATTCCTTCTTCAACAATAATACTAGTCTCATAGGATGAGTATGGGAATATTTCCTCCTCCTCTATTTTTTGGATTGTTTGAGTACAATTGGTATAGTTCTCCTTTAAATGTTTTGTGGAATTCAGCAATGAAGCCATCCAGACTTTTCTTTACTGGGAGACTTTTATACAGTTTTATCCTCATTACCTGTTGTTGGTCTGCTCAGTTTTTGGATGTCTTCATGGTTCGAACTAGGTAGGTTATACATATTTAGAAATTTATCCATATCTTCTAGATTTCCCAATTTATTGGCATATAGTTGTTCACAGAAGCCAGTAAGGATCCTTTGAATTTCTGCAGTATCAGTTGTAATGTTTTTTGTCTCTTATTTTATTTATTTGGGTCTTCTTCAATCTTGTTTATCTTTTCAAGAAACAACTTTTTTCATTGATCTTATCTACCATTTTTTATTTCAATGTCATTTATTTTTGCTCTGATATTTACTATTTCTGTTTTTTTTTTTTTACTAATTTGGGGTTTGGTTTATTCTTACATTTTTAGTTATTTATGATGAATCATTAGATTATTGATTTGAAGTTTTTAATCTTTTTTGACATAGGTGCTTATAAACTTCCCTCTTAATACTAATTTACTGTATTCCATAGCTAGTGTCATGTGTTTCCATTATTTGTTTCAAGAATATTTTTCAGTTTCTTTGTTAATCTCTTCATTGACTCACTGGTCACACAAAAGCATATTGTTACATTCCATATGTTTGTATAGTTTTCAAAATTCCTCTTGTTATTGATTTCTAACTGTATTCCATTATGGTTAGAGAAGATTTTGGATGTTACCTCAATTTTTTGAATGATTTAGACGAGTTTTCTGACAGAATATTTGGTCTATCTTTGAGAATGATCCATGTGCTGAGGAAATGAATGTGTATTCTGCAGCCACTAGGTAAAATGTTCTGTAAATACCTATTAGGTCTATTTGGTCTAATCCAGATTAAGTCTAATATTTTTAATTGATTTTCTCTCTGAAAGATTTGTTCAGTGCTGAAAGCGGGAGTGTTGAAGTCTTCAGCTATTACTGTATTGTGGACTATTTCTTTAGCCTCAAAATTTCTATATCTGGATGCTCCCGTGTTGGGTGCACATATTTCTACAATTATTATATCTTCTTGCTGAGTTGACCCCTTTATCATTATATAATGACATTTTCATCCCTTTTTATACTTTTTGTCTTGAAAGTTCTTTTTTCTCATATAAGTATACCTCCTCATGCTCTTTCTTGGTTTCCATTGCCATGGAATAACTTTCCATTTCTGTTTATTTTCAGTCTATGTGTGTCTTCATGTGAAAAGTGTATTTCTTGTAGGCAATAGATAGTTAGTTCTTGTTTGTTTATTCATTCAGCTACTCCATGTCTTTTGATAGGAAAGTTTGGTCTATTTACTTTCAGTGTTATTACTGACAGGTAAGGACTTACTCCTGCATTTTTTTATTTCTTTTCTGGTTGTTTTACAAACCTCTCTTCCTTCACTTTCTTTTTCTCTTCCTTTTATTGAAGGTGATATTCTCTGGTGGTATAATTTAATTTTTTGCTATTAATTTTTGTATATCCGTTGTGTGCTTTTTAAATTTAGTATTTTTCTGTATCTTGGGAAATTCTCTCATTATTCCTTTGAATATACTTTCTACCCCTATTTTTCTACCTCTTCTATAAGGTCAACAATTTTTAAATTTGTTTTTTGCAGTTGTTTTTGAGATCCTGTAGGCATGCTTTTTTTTTTTCACTATTATTTTTGTCTTCTCTGATAGTGTATTATCAAATAGGCTATCTTCAAACTCATTAATTTTTTTCTTCTGGTTGAATAATTTTGATATTAAAAGACTCTGATGCAGTCTTCAGGATGTCAACTATATTTTTCAGGTCGAGAATTTCTGCTTAATTCTTTTTACTTTTTTTCAGTGTATTTGTTATATTTATGATATAATTCTGTATTACTTGTTTGTGTTATCTTGAATTTTTTTTTTTTTAGTTTCCTCAAAAGAGCTCATTTGAATTCTCTGTCTGAAAGATTACATATTTATCTTTCTGCAGGATTGGTCCCTAGTGTCTTACTTAGTTCATTTGATGAGGTTATGTTTTCCTGTATGGTCTTGATGCTTTTGGAAGTTCATCAGGGTCTGGGTATTAAAAAGTAAGGTATTCACCGTAGTCTTCACCATCTGGGCTTTTTTTTTACCTGTCCTGTTTGGGAAGCCTTTACCAGGTATTATTCAGAGACTTGGGTGTTGTGTGCTAAACCGTATATGCATTAGGGGGCACCCTAAGCCTAATAATGCTGTGATTCTTGCAACTTCATAGAGGTATGCCTTCTTGGTCTTGTATATGCCTTGCTGGTCTTATATAAGACCTTATAAGATTGAATGAAAGGTATTGAAGGTACAGGTGGGGCCTGCTGTGTGACTGTGCAGATGTTTTGCTCAGCCAGGGCCTTTTGACAATAAGTGAGTTACAGGTCGGGTAAGAAAAATATATGCAATAAAAATTGTTCTTTTTTTTTTCTTTGGAAGGCTGAAAGGAGAAATGCACAGGTTCTAAACATGTGTAGTGGAGCAAGGATTGTCCGGGAAAACTGAGAAGGGCTGAGCTGGAGCACTGACGATTGAGGGCGGGGTGAGACAAAGCCCCACCTAAACGATGCCAGGGTCTGGGCGCACCCATGGATGCTGGCGGGGGCCTTCTGAAGACCATGGGTGATACCTCAGGATACAGAAGGTTCAAGCGGGCCATCTAAGCCAAAGATCTCTACAGATTGTGCTGTATCTCAGCAGCCCTGTGAAGACTGTCTGACCAGCCCTGGGATCCCAGGGTCTGGAGGCAGCCAGTGGATGGAATGGCGATCTACAGCACATGCGAGTCTATCGGCAGGTGGGCTACTGAGAACCTGAGCTTGTGCTGGCCCTGGGGCTGTCACTCTCCTCCTTTAAAGTGAGGATTCAGACATCGCTGGCCACACTCATCTAACAGAGTCCCGACTCCTCCATTCTCAGAAGTAGAAACTGGTGGAAACAGAATAGGACATGAATGGGGAGGGGGAGGGGGGGAGGGGTTTGCTGGCGGCAGGGCTACAAAAGGCAGGGTACCATGTGGTTTGGCCACACTGCTCCAGGCAGAATCAGATGCCCACCTCTTTCCCTTCTTCTCTCCGCACCCAGTACTGGAGCGAGGCTCCTGGTGATCACCTCCTTCTCCTGCAGTTCATTACCCCTGCGCTCTCTCTAGGCAGGACAGAGATCAGGCAATCCAGGATTTTGCACAGACAGAGGAGGCATGACCCAGAAAAGCAGGGCAGTAGAACAGGCAGCACTCCCACTGGCACCAGGGACCCGGGCTGTGGCCCAGTTGGCTCTCGATGCTGGTCAAGCAGCACAGGTCCATGACTTGGAACAGCTTCTTCAGCTGCCATTTCTTCTGTTTCTTGAGTACCCAGGGCATAAGTCCTTCCCGAGGATTTTCAAATCCTGCCGGCGCCCCCCGTCTGGGGGTCGGAATGGTGGTGAAGTCTGGCGTGGTGGACCACCTTCCACAGGCAGCAACCACTCCTGTGTTCACTGCTGCCAGTGCCACAGGTGGCGGTCCTGATGGGCCTCCCCTTCCCACAGGTTGCCTCCTCCTGCTCCTCCTTGCCTCCCTAACCCCGCCACCCTTTGCCATCCTCCTTGTTGTCACAATGGGGCTCCACAGAGACAGAGGTCCTGAGCAGATTTTGGGCTCTGCCCATGTCTGGCAACAAAGCCTGGAGGCTGGCAGAGAAGTTCTATGCCAGCCTCCAGGAGGAACAGAACAGAGCCCTAGCACTGCCAGCAGTCAGGGACCCAGTGGGGGCTGCAGTCACAGCACACAGCAGCCGTGGTCTGTGGGGCGCTGGGTGGCTGGTACAAATGTCTCCATGAGGCTGCCACACACAGGTGACAGGTGAAGCTGGCTGGGCTTCTGGGTCAGGTGGGGACTTGGAGAACTTTTCTCTCTAGCTAAAGGATTGTAAACACACCAATCAGTGCTCTGTGTTTAGCTAAAGGTTTATAAACGCACCAATCACTACTCTGTAAAAATGCACCAATCAGTGCTCTGTGTCTAGTTAAAGGTTTGTAAATGCACCAATCAGCACTCTGTAAAAATGGACCAATCAGCACTCTGTAAAATGGACCAATCAGTGCTCTGTAAAATGGACCAATCAACAGGACATGGGTGCTGCCAAATAATGGAATAAAAGCTAGTCACCCAGGCCAGCAGCTGGTAACCTGCTTGAGCTCCCTTGCAGGCGGTGGAAGCTTTGTTCATTCGCTTTACACAATAAATCTTGCTACTGCTCACTCTTTGGGTTCGCACTAACTTTATGAGCTGTAACATTCACTGTGAAGGTCTGTGGCTTACACTCCTGAGCTCAGTGAGACCACGAACCCACCAGGAGGAAAAAACAACTCTGGATGTGCCTCCTTTAAGAGCTGTAACACTCACTGCAAGGATCTGCAGTTTCATTCCTGAAGTTAACGAGACCACAAACCCATGGGGAGGAACAAACAACTTCAGACATGCCACTTTTAAGCGCTGTACCACTCACTGCAAAGGCCTGCACCTTCACTCCTGAAGTCAGCAAGACCACAAACCCAGTGGAAAGAAAACTCCGAACACATCTGAACATTGGAAGGAACAAACTCTGGACACACCATCTTTAAGAACTGTAACACTCAACGCGAGGGTCCACGGCTTCATTCTTGAAGTCAGTGAGATCAAGAACCCTCTGAAAGGAACCAGTTCTGGACACACAGGCATCCAGTTTCTCCCTACTTAACTACAAAACCAGCGCTTGGGCTGCCTGCCCCATCCCAGGCGCAAATCTGGCCAAAATGCACACTTTTAAAAATACAATCTGTGTCATAAATTATGTATGCCTATCATGGCAATTTGGACATCAACAAACATTGCCAAATTCAGTAAGAGAGACTTGAAAACTCAGGGCTGTTAGAAATTTTAACTCCTATATCCTATCAGAGCATATTCTCCCTGCAAACTTGTCCAAATCAAGCTTGAGATGTCTGTCTCCTATAGAACACCTACAGAATCCCAGCAGCATTGCCACTCTGCCCCTACCCCCACAACTCTGATATCTGTTGAATCGCACTTCCACCAGCTTCCATCGGTTCCCGTAATGTCATAAAAAATTAATGAAAGTGTGGTATCCAAAGTTATTGCAGCAAGGGGGAGGTCTGCTGCATGGATGGGAGAAACTCTCTTTCAGCTATGATTTTTTGACCATAAATGAGTTCTAGGTCAAGTTAGAAAAAGAAAAATACAGTGGAAAGTGTTGTTTCTTCGTGCACCAAAAAGTGAAACGCATGGAGTCTAGACACCTGGCGGGGAGAGGTACCCCTAGGAAAATGGGAATGGCTGAGCCAAAGCCCTGGCGATTAAGGGCAGAGGAGGTGGGGCTTCCACAGGGTCTGAGCCTTGCCCACTGAGGCTAATGGGAGGCTTCTGAGGGCCAGGGGAAATGGCACAGGACACTGAAAACTCAAGCGGGCCATCTGATGCAAAGATCTGCCCATATTGCACTGAATCTCAGCATCCCTGTGAAGGCAATTCGACCATCCCCGCGGTTTGCAGACATTGAAAGTGGGAGGCCAGTGGGTGGGCCCAGAGGTCTGTGTATTGTGAACTGGAGAGTTCACTGGCAAGTCAGGTTGCAGAGTATCTGCGTGTGCTGGCTCCAGGGCTGTCAGGTCCAGCTGCGTTTCTACCCTTTTCTGGCTATGCCCATCTACTGCAGCCTGATCTCCTCAGTCTTAGAACTGTAAGTCGTTGGAAACGGAATAGGACAGCAATGGGAGGCCTCCTCAACAGACGGGTATCACGGGGTTTGGCATCTCCCTCGCAGGCAGAACCAGATGGCCATGTCTCTCCTGTCTTCTCTCCTCTCCAAACATGCAGCAGGGCTCCTGAAGATGTCCTTCGACCCCTCTGCTTCTGGCCCCTGCAATCCTCTCAGACATCAACAAACATTGCCACGTTCAGCGAGGGACTTAAAGTCTCAAGGTTGTTTAGGAACCTTGACTTCTGCACTATAACATGCAGAGTAATTTTTTTTTCCTGTAAATGTGTCTAAACCTTGAGATGTCTATCTTCTATAGAATTCCTATAGAATCCCACTAGGCATCGCCATTCTACCTCTCAACCTCCCCCACGGGCACCACAGAACTGTTATCAGTGGAATTCCACTTGAGTGGAATTTTCCCAATTACCCAGAGGTCATGAATATTTAATAGGAGGGTGGAGTAGGAAGGTATTGGAGAAAGGGATTGGCCTGCTGAGTGGGAGTGCAGAAGTCTTTGGCAACCAGGACCTTTTTACAATAAATGAGTACAGGTCAATTTAGAAAAAAGAAAAATAGAATGAAAATCGTGCTCTTTCAACATTGAAAAAAGAAGCGCACAGGGTCTAGATGTGTCTGGTGGAGCAAAGCTCTCATGATAATGTGGGAAGAGCTTGGCAGAATTCCTGAAGATTGAGGGCGTGGTGAGCTGGGGCTTCCAAGAGGAGAAGACCAGTATCCTGAACTCTCCCACTGAGGCTGACAGGAGCCTTCTGAAGGCAGTGAAGACAACCTAGGACATTGAAGGCTTAAGGAGCCAGTGTGAGGGAAAGATCTGTCCAGATCTCGCTGAATAGCAGCACGCCTAATAAGGGCCAAAAATCTGTGTACTGTACCTGCGCATGTTCACTGGCTGGCAGTCTACACAGTGTCCACGGAATCTGGTCTTAGGGTTGTCCCTCAAGACAGTGTTACCACCTCGCTGGAAACATCCCTCTAACCAAAGCCACAATCTTCTGTCCTCAGAAGAGGGTAGCAGTGGAGAATGGACAAAACTTGAATGGGAGGCCCTCTCAAAAGACAGGGCGCCATGGGTCTGATCTCTCCCCTTCAAGCCGAACCAGATGGCCACCTCCTCCATGCCAGCACTGGATCAGGTCTCCTTGGGATGTCCCCCTCCCCTCCAGCTCCCTGCCCCTGTACTCTTCCTGGGAGGTCAGAGATCAGGCCACCTTTGCACAGTTGGAGGAGGAGGAGCCAGATGAAGGCGGGCAGCAGAAGCTGCACCCCACCCGCGTCACAGAACCAGGCTGCAGGGCCAGGCAGCACTTGGAGCCTGTCTGCGTCGCCCCTCTATGGCCTGGAACAGCCGCTCCAGCTGCCTCTTCTTCAGTTTCTTGAAGAAACTGAACGAGTGTGTGAGTACTTTTTTTCTTTTTTTTTTGAGATGGAATCTTGCTCTGCTGCCCAAGTTGGAGTCAAGGGGCGCAATCTCAGCTCACTGCACCCTCCGCTTCACGGGTTCAAGCTATTCTCCTGCCTCAGCCGCATGAGTAGCTAGGATTACAGGCACGGCCCACCAAGCCTGGCTAATTTTTGTGTTTTTAAGTTGAGACTGGATTTCACCATGTTGGCCAGGCTGGTATCGAACTCCTGACCTCAAATGGTCCACCCACTTTGGCCTCCGAAAGTCCTGAGATGACAGACATTAGCCACCACACCCAGCCTTGAGTATTTTTCGAAAGTTTTTGGAGCCAGCCAGAGTCTCCAATGGCTGGCAGTGAGGACACTGGCCACTTCTGACACTGTGGACCACCTCCCTAGGGCAGCAGTCAGTCATGCTTGCACCACTCCCATGGGCCCAGGCCAAAGGCAGTCCCCTTGGGCCTCCTTCCCACAGCTCGCCTCCTCCTGCCCCTCCTCTGCCTTCCCCACCCATGCACCTCTTGCCATCCTTCTTGTCATCACAACGTGGCTCCTGGCTTTACACATACTTTGAGGAGGCAGGGAGAAAAACAGGGTCAGCCGCCTCCAGAAGGAATAGAACAGAACGCCTGCACTCCTGGAAGAAGTCAGGCGCCCAGTGGGGACAGAGGGTGCAACTACAGCAGCACTGTTCTGCTGGGCGCTCTGTGGCCTGCGCTGGTGTCCTGAATACTGAGGCGCCGGCTGGGACCCAGGGTCGCCCTTCGGAACTCCAAATCTTCCCTGGATCTGGCTGCCACACTTCGCAGGCGAGCTGCACTCATGAGAATTCCTGCTGCTGCATTCCCATGGTTTTCAATGCCTGTCCACTTGGTGCTTCCCCAAAACCTTTCTCCTACAAGAATTTCGCAGTGTGCAGCTGGCAGCCTAGGCTTCCTCACCACCAAGTGATTCCAAAGAAAATGATATTCAGTTGAATGACCAAGTTCCTCTACATAGGGGGCATTCAGTACATGTAGAACTGAATTGAATCTGGAACAAAACCAGTAGCAGATGTTGATTTTGCCAAAGATAGTCCATAGGTATAGCAGACTGTAAGGTAAGACACATATATATATGTGTATACACACACACACACACACACACATACACACACATATTTTAGTTATTAAGCCTTTGTTACATGTATAATTTGCAATATCTCCAATATGTGAAATATGTATAAAATAGAGTCTTGTTTTAGCTCTTAAAGAAAAGCTGATGACTCTTTTCTGTTAGTGTGATGTTAGCTATATGACATGGCCTTTACTGGGTTCAGGTGCATTTGTTATATATTTAATTTATTGAGTTTTTTTATCGTCATGCAATGATGAATGTTACCAAATCTCTTTTTTGCATCTATTTAAATATTATAGTTGGTCCTGTAGCCTGTCATCCAGGTCCGAAGCTCAAATATTTGTATCATATGGTAGTTCCATTTTTCAGTTGAGAAATTTCCATTCTGTTTTCCATAATAAATATATTGATTTACATTGACTCCAATAGTGTGTATGCATTCTTTTTTCTCCACATCTTTCCCAAGATTTATTTTTTGTCTTTTTAATAATAGTCACTTTAACAAGAGTTGATATTTCATAGGAGTTTTGATTTGCCATTTCCCAATGATTATTGACATTGAGAATCTTTCCATGCATGTGTTGGCCATATGCATGCCTACTTTTAAGAAATGTCTATTTAAGTCTTTTGTTCACTCTTACTAGTTATTTCTTTTTGTTTTATAGATGTACTTCTTACATATTTTAGATATTAAGCCTTCGTCACATGTGTAATTTTCAAATACTTTCTCTCATTCCTAGCTGGTCTTATTATTTCATTGTGTCTGTTGCTGTGCAGAAGGTTTTTTAGTTAGAAGTAATCTTATTTGTTCATTTTTACTTCTGTTCCCTGGAATTTTGAGGTTAAATTAAAAAACTCATTACTCAGACCAATATCATGGGAGTTTCACACTATGTTTTTGTAGCATTTTCAGATTCAGATCTTACATTTAAGTTTTTAATACATTGTGCGTTATTTTTTATATAAGATGTAAAATGGGGGAGTTATTTTATTGTTCTCTGTGTGAATATAAAGTTTTCCTAAGACTATTTATTAAAGAGACTGTCGTTCTTTATTGTGTGTTTTTGTTACCTTTATCTAAAATCAATCAGCTGTAAATGCATGAATTTCTGAGCATTCTGTCTTGCTCCATTGACCTATGTGTCTGTTTATATGCCCATACTATACTGTTTTGATTACTATAGCTTTGTACCATGTTTCATTGTCAAGTAATGCAATGTTGTCATTTTTTTTGTTGTTGTTGTTTTTTAGCTCAAATTGCTTTGGCACTCCAGGGCCTTTTTTGGTATCATATAAATTTTAGAATTTTTAAGTTATGTCTGTAAAGTATGTCATTAATATTTTGATAAGAATTATATCTGTAGATTATCTTGTGTAATACAGACATTATAAAAATTTAATTCTAGAAACTTATAAATAAGGGACATCTTTCCATTTGTTTTTATTTAATTTTTGACCTCAATTTTTAAAACTTTTTTTTTAGCTTTTAATGTAGCGATTTCACCTTTTTGATTCTATTTATTACTGAGTATACTTTTAGTAGGTATTGTAGATGGAATTGCTTTCTTGATTTCTTTTTCAGATACTTTTACATAGTTTCTTGTTAGTGTATAAAAACCCTACAGACTTTTGTATGTTGATTTCATATCTTGCAAATTTGCTACATTTCTACAATAGATCTAACAGTTTTTAGTGGTATTTTTAAGGTTTTGTATATAAGAATATGTGGTTTGCAAACAGCAACCAGTTAAGTTCCTTTCCAATCTATATGCCTTTGATTTTGTCCTCTAATTGCTTTGGCTTGGATATACAGTATTGTATTGAATAAGAGTGATGAAAGTGGGCATTCTTGTCATGTTCCAAGTCTTATAGAAAAAGCTTAAAACTTTGTCTCATTTAATTTAATATAAGCTATTTATTTGTAATACATGACCTTTAATTGGTTGAGGTGAATTTATTCTACACCTAATTTCCTGAGAGTTTTTGTCAAGGGATATTACTCCAAAAAAATGTTCTGCATCTATTTGAGTGTTATACTTGATCCTGCGGTGTGTCTTTCTGATCAGAAGCTGAGACATGCAGCCATACCTACAGGAGGGCATGAGGGCATCATATCTCATATTCTGTCAAAATGACCTGCCTATGAAGTCTATTGTAAGTGTCTGCCAAAAACAAATTGAAGCCCAGGAACTCTCATCTGCTTTGCTCACTGAATTATGCCAAGTGTCTGAAAAAGTGCTTAATATATATGTAATGAATAAATAAGCCCTAACTACCACCTCTCTAGATATATCTGAGTGTGTCTGGGGCCCCTGCCTCAGCATCCAGGGATACCCATTCTCTCTGGGTCAAAGACAAAGTCCAGCTAAAATGAAGCTCAATCATCCTTTACAAATGTAAGAACAGGTTTGTTTCCTATATGCTTTTCCAATTACAGAGTGACACAAGTCATTGAGACATGAGACTAAAAGCTTCTTGGGTGAAAGAACAGAAAAAAAAAATAAATATGAACAAACAAAGCAAGCCCAGCAGCCTTTCCACTGAGCCAGGCACTGGGGATCCACTTTTCATGTTTTATGTCATTAATTCTTCACAAAAACCATATGAGGTTCATTGTACAATTCTCTTCAGAGATGGAAACTGAGGCTAATCGAGGTGCATTGATATCCTGAAACACAATAGCTGGTAGAGTCACCACTGTGCCTTGGAGAAAACAGAACTGTGAAGTGGCAGTGAAGCCCTGGTAAAAGGTCAGGAAAATGGTAATGAAGAAGATAGTTTGACCCTGAAAGGCTGCTGCCAGGGACTGCATCAGCTTTTCCCTTGTGCCTGGTTGGGGGGTTGGCATCATTTAGATCTCTAGCTTCAGGAAAGACTCAGTTTTTTACTTGAGGAGGACAAGAAGGAGCATACAGTCAGTGACAAGACCATTAAACACCAGAGGAGTGGAATGCGTGGCTCAAATCAGAACATTCCCATCCTTTGGAGACTTGTGCATGTGGAGGACATGGATGTTCATGGTGAAGAAGTTTTTAGGCTTCTGATGTCAAATTTGATGTGGAGGTAAATAATAATCCATTAATACCTTCAAGGGATCTTTATCATACTGTATCAGTTGTATAACAATAGCACCCCCTGTGTTAATAATGTTCATGAACAGCATTATCCCAAAGAGTTCTCAAAAAACATTTTCAGTATAGAAATGAGAAAACACAGGTTTTGTGATATGGAATGGCTGTGCCAAAGCAAACAGGTCAGAATGAGAGTCTTCCAGTGAGGGTTGCATGAAATTTCCTCTAAGCTACCTGAGGCTGAGTCTGTCCCTTCCTCTTTATGTCAGGGACAGACTGAGCCTCAGGTAGCTTAGAGGGCACAGGGCAAGAAACCCTAGAACAACCCTTTTGACTTAAAGCAACATAATTGGTTGTGTGTGTGTTGTTTTTCTTTTTTCTTTTCTTTCTTTTGTTTTTTTTTTTCTGAGATGGAGTCTTTCTCTGTCGCCAGGCTGGAGTGAAGTGGCATGATCTCGGCTCACTGCAACCTCCGCTTCCTGGGTTCAAGCAATTCTTGTGCCTCAGCCTCCTGAGCAGCTGAGATTACAGGCATGTGCCACTACACCCAGCTAATTTTTTTGTATTTTTAGTAGAGATGGGTTTCACCATGTTGACCAGGATGGTGTCAATCTCCTGACCTTGTGATCTGCCTGCATTTGTTTCCCAAAGTGCTGGGATTCACAGGTGTGAGCCACCACGCTACTTTTTTTTTTCTTTATGGAGTCTTTCTCTGTTGACAGGCTGGAGTGTAGTGGTGTGATCTTGGCTCACTGCATCTCTGCCTCCTAGGTTCAAGTGATTCTCCTGCCTCAGCCTCCCAAGTAGCTGGGATTACAGGTGCATGCCACCACATTCAGCTAATTTTTGTATTTTTAGTAGAGGCGGGGTTTCACCATGTTGGCCAGGATGGTCTGATCTCCTGACCTCATGATCCACTTGCCTCGGCCTCCCAAAGTGCTGGGAATACAGGCATGAGCCACTGCACCTTGTCCATAATTGGGTTTTTTAGCCTCAAAAGGAATCTTGAGAAACAGTTACAGCAACCCCACACCTGGCAAAAAACATCCACACTGGGAAACTCCAGGGTGGGCGGAAGCCCCTCACAGGGCCCACGATTGGAGCAGATGAATCAGTGAACAGAAAACACAAACAAGTGTAAAACAACTGAAAGGTAACTCAAACGTACCAGTTGGAAAAGTGAAAATAGAAACAATTTTCTTTGCCAAATGGATGCCAGGTTGACAAAATTTCAAAGAACGTTAACATCCAGGGGAGTCTGGATCCAAAACAGCAGATACATTCAGAAACTCCTTTTGGCAGTGCACCTGTCACAGCCCTTTTGGAACACAATCCAACTTTAGCAATTCACACTTTACATACCCCTATTCTTTCACTGACTCTTCTCTTTCCTGGGAGACTCATCTATAAGGGATTAGTATACGTTATGAGCTAAATTGTGTTCCTTTCTAGAAATTTATACATTCATGTTTTAACACCTAGTGCCTCATAGTGTGATTATATTTGAGCATATGGTCTCTGCAAAGGTAATTAATGTTAAGTGAATTCATTGGGATGCATCCTAATTCAACATGACTGGGGTCCTCATTGGAAGAGGCAGTCAGGACAGAAAACCACAAGACATGGTCTTGGGGGAGATAGAAGATGGCTATCTGAAAGCCATGGAGACACTTTAGAGACAACACCCAGCCAGCAGCTCAAGGTTGGATTTCTAGCCTCCAGAACTCTGAGAAATTCAATTTTTGTTGTTAAAGCACTTCAGCCTGGGGTATTATATTATGGAAGCCATAGAAAACTCATGGCCTATTAGGACACATGTAAGATGTTCCCTGAAGCATGATTGAAATTGAAATAGAATTTATTATGTCAGGCTCCGCCAGTATTAAAAGGTTAAATTACTGAGGGAAAGGCTCTCCATTATGAAATATTATGAAGATATATGAGGGCACAACTCCTGCCCTGATGGGGCTACAGGGATGAGTTCTGTCAGATGACTAATGCATAGAGTAATATAAGACCTTTCCTGTGTAACTCCCACTATTTGGACAAAACTCCTCTCTAGTAAGAGTGTGAACTTTTAAATCTTAGAAAAGATCAGGCAGGGAGGGCAGTGAAGCTGTCTGCTACAGGAGGTATCTGGGGTGGGTAGTTATAAGAATAAACATTAATAAGATTACATAGACATACAGTTAATAAATGATTGGATACTTATTAGTCCCTGCCAAAACATTTTTTAATAATACTCAAGTGCGATATTAATATACAGAAAGCATTAAGCCTTTTTTTATGATCTCATCATCTCTATTCTGCACTATTTTCTTGTTTTTTTTTTTTTATTATACTTTAAGTTCTAGGGTACATGTGCATAACGTGCAGGTTTGTTACATATGTATACTTATGCCATGTTGGTGTGCTGCACCCATCATCTCGTCAGCACCCATCAATTCATCATTTATATCATGTATAACTCCCCAATGCAATCCCTCCCTCCTCCTCCATCCCCATGATAGGCCCAGTGTGTGATGTTCCCCTTCCCGAGTCCAAGTGATCTCATTGTTCAGTTCCCACCTATGAGTGAGAACATGTGGTGTTTGGTTTTCTCTTCTTATGATAGTTTGCTAAGAATGATGGTTTCCAGCTGCATCCATGTCCCTACAAAGGACGCAAACTCATCCTTTTTTATGGCTGCATAGTATTCCGTGGTGTATATGTGCCACATTTTCTTAATCCAGTCTGTCACAAATGGACATTTGGGTTGATTCCAAGTCTTTGCTATTGTGAATAGTGCCACAATAAACATACGTGTGCATGTGTCTTTATAGCAGCATGATTTATAATCCTTTGGGTATATACCCAGTAGTGGGATGGCTGGGTCATATGGTACATCTAGTTCTAGATCCTTGAGGAATTGCCATACTGTTTTCCATAATGGTTGAACTAGTTTACAATCCCAGCAACAGTGTAAAAGTGTTCCTATTTCTCCACATCCTCTTCAACACCTGTTGTTTCCTGACTTCTTAATGATTGCCATTCTAACTGGTGTGAGATGGTATCTCCTTGTGGTTTTGATTTGCATTTCTCTGATGGCGAGTGATGATGAGCATTTTCTCATGTGTCTGTTGGCTGTATGAATATCTTCTTTTGAGAAATGTCTGTTCATATCCTTTCCCCACTTTTTGATGGGGTTGTTTGTTTTCATCTTGTATATTTGTTTGAGTTCTTTGTAGATTCTGGATACTAGCCCCTTGTCAGATGAGTAGGATTGCAAAAATTTTCTCCCATTCTGTAGGTTGCCTGTTCACTCTGATGGTAGTTTCTTTTGCTGTGCAAAAGCTCCTTAGTTTAATTAGATCCCATTTGTCAATTTTGGCTTTTGCTGCCGTTGCTTTTGGTGTTTTAGACATGAAGTCCTTGCCCATGCCTATGTCCTGAATGGTACTACCTAGATTTTCTTCTAGGGTTTTTATGGTATTAGGTCTAACATTTAAGTCTCTAATCCATCTTGAATTAATCTTCGTATAAGGGGTAAGGAAAGGATACAGTTTCAGCTTTCTACTTATGGCTAGCCAGTTTTCCCAGCACCATTTATTAAATAGGGAATCCTTTCCCCATTTCTTGTTTCTCTCAGGTTTGTCAAAGATCAGATGGCTGTAGATGTGCGGTATTATTTCTGAGGACTCTGTTCTGTTCCATTGGTCTATAGCTCTGTTTTGGTACCAGTACCATGCTGTTTTGGTTACTGTAGCCTTGTAGTATAGTTTGAAGTCAGGTAGCGTGATGCCTCCAGCTTTGTCCTTTTGACTTAAGATTGTCTTGGCAATGCGGGCTCTTTTTTGGTTCCATATGAACTTTAAAGCAGTTTTTTTCCAATTCTGTGAAGAAACTCATTGGTAGCTTGATGGGGATGGCATTGAATCTATAAATAACCTTGGGCAGTATGGCCATTTTCGCGATATTGATTCTTCCTATCCATGAGCATGGTATGTTCTTCCATTTGTTTGTGTCCTCTTTGATTTCACTGAGCAGTGGTTTGTAGTTCTCCTTGAAGAGGTCCTTTACATCCCTTGTAAGTTGGATTCCTAGGTATTTTATTCTCTTTGAAGCAATTGTGAATGGAAGTTCATTCCTGATTTGGCTCTCTGCTTGTCTGTTACTGGTGTATAAGAATGCTTGTGATTTTTGCACATTAATTTTGTATCCTGAGACTTTGCTGAAGTTGCTTATCAGCTTAAGGAGATTTTGGGCTGAGACGATGGGGTTTTCTAAATATACAATCATGTCATCTGCAAACAGGGACAATTTGACTTCTTCTTTCCCTAACTGGATACCCTTGATTTCTTTCTCTTGCCTGATTGCCCTAGCCAGAACTTCCAACACTGTGTTGAATAGGAGTGGTGAGAGAGGGCATCCCTGTCTTGTGCCAGTTTTCAAAGGGAATTTTTCCAGTTTTTGCCCATTCAGTATGATATTAGCTGTGGGTTTGTCATAAAGAGCTCTTATTATTTTGAGGTACGTTCCATCAATACCGAATTTATTGAGCGTTTTTTGGCATGAAGGGCTGTTGAATTTTGTCAAAAGCCTTTTCTGCATCTATTGAGATAATCATGTGGTTCTTGTCTTTGGTTCTGTTTATATGCTGGATTACGTTTATTGATTTGCGAATGTTGAACCAGCCTTGCATCCCAGGGATGAAGCCCACTTGATCATGGTGGATAAGCTTTTTGATGTGCTGCTGGATCCGGTTTGCCAGTATTTTATTGAGGATTTTTGCATCGATGTTCATCAGGGATATTGGTCTAAAATTCTCTTTTTTTGTTGTGTCTCTGCCAGGCTTTGGTATCAGGATGATGTTGGCCTCATAAAATGGGTTAGGGAGGATTCCCTCTTTTTCTATTGATTGGAATAGTTTCAGAAGGAATGGTACCAGCTCCTCCTTGTACCTCTGGTAGAATTCAGCTGTGAATCCATCTGGTCCTGGACTTTTTTGGTGGGAAGGCTATTAATTATTGCCTCAATTTCAGAGCCTGCTATTGGTTTATTCAGGGATTCAACTTCTTCCTGGTTTAGTCTTGGGAGAGTGTAAGTGTCCAGGAAATTATCCATTTCTTCTAGATTTTCTAGTTGATTTGCGTAGAGGCGTTTATAGTATTCTCTGATGGTTGTTTGTATTTCTGTGGCGTCAGTGGTGATATCCCCTTTATCATTTTTTATTGCATCTATTTGATTCCTCTCTCTTTTCTTCTTTATTAGCCTTGCTAGCGGTCTGTCAATTTTGTTGATCTTTTCAAAAAACCAACTCCTGGATTCGTTGATTTTTTGGAGGGTTTTTTGTGTCTCTATCTCCTTCAGTTCGGCTCTGATCTGAGTTATTTCTTGCCTTCTGCTAGCTTTTGAATGTGTTTGCTCTTGCCTCTCTAGTTCTTTTAATTGTGATGTTAGAGTGTCAATTTTAGATCTTTCCTGCTTTCTCTTGTGGGCATTTAGTGCTATAAATTTCTCTCTACACACTGCTTTAAATGTGTACCAGAGATTCTGGTATGTTGTATCTTTGTTCTCATTGGTTTCAAAGAACATCTTTATTTCTGCTTTCATTTCGTTATGTACCCAGTAGTCATTCAGGAGCAGGTTGTTCAGTTTCCATGTAGTTGAGCGATTTTGATTGAGTTTCTTGGTCCTGAGTTCTAGTTTGATTGCACTGTGGTCTGAGAGACAGTTTGTTATAATTTCTGTTCTTTTACATTTGGTGAGGAGTGCTTTACTTCCAATTATGTGGTCAATTTTGGAATAAGTGCGATGTGGTGCTGAGAAGAATGTATATTCTGTTGATTTGGGGTGGAGAGTTCTGTAGATGTCTATTAGGTCCGCTTGGTGCAGAGATGAGTTCTATTCCTGGATATCCTTGTTAACTTTCTGTCTCGTTGATCTGTCTAATGTTGAGAGTGGAGTGTTGAAGTCTCCCATTATTATTGTATGGGAGTCTAAGTCTCTTTGTAAGTCTCTAAGGACTTGCTTTATGAATCTGGGTGCTCCTGTATTGGGTGCATATATATTTAGGATAGTTAGCTCTTCCTCTTGAATTGATCCCTTTACCATTATGTAATGGCCTTCTTTGTCTCTTTTGATCTTGGCATGGTTTAAAGTCTGTTTTATCAGAGACTAGGATTGCAACCCCTGCTTTTTTTTGCTCTCAATTTGCTGGGTAGATCTTCCTCCATCCCTTTATTTTGAGCCTATGTATGTCTCTGCATGTGAGATGGGTCTCCTGAATACAGCAGACTGATGGGTCTTGACTCTTTATCCAGTTTGCCAGTCTGTGTCTTTTAATTGGAGCATTTAGTCCATTGACATTTAAGGTTAATATTGTTATGTGTGAACTTGATCCTGCCATTATGATATTAACTGGTTATTTTGCTCGTTAGTTGATGCAGTTTCTTCCTAGCCTCGATGATCTTTACATTTTGGCATGTTTTTGCAATGGCTGGTACCATTTGTTCCTTTCCATGTTTAGGGCTTCCTTCAGGGTCTCTTGTAAGGCAGTCCTGGTGGTGACAAAATCTCTAAGCATTTGCTTATCTGTAAAGGATTTTATTTCTCCTTCACTTATGAAACTTAGTTTGGCTGGATATGAAATTCTGGGTTTAAAATTCTTTTCTTTAAGAACGTTGAATATTGGCGCCCACTCTCTTCTGGCTTGTAGAGTTTCTGCCGAGAGATCTGCTGTTAGTCTGATGGGCTTCCCTTTGTGGGTAACCTGACCTTTCTCTCTGGCTGCCCTTAAGATTTTTTCCTTCATTTCCACTTTGGTGAATCTGGCAATTATGTGTCTTGGAGTTGCTCTTCTGGAGGAGTATCTTTTTGGCGTTCTCTGTATTTCCTGAATTTGAATGTTGGCCTGCCCTACTAGGTTGGGGAAGTTCTCCTGGATGATATCCTGAAGAGTGTTTTCCAACTTGGTTCCATTTTTCCCCTCACTTTCTGGCACCCCAATCAGACGTAGATTTGGTCTTTTTACGTAACCCCATACTTCTTGTAGGCTTTGCTCATTTCTTTTTCTTCTTTTTTCTTTTGGTTTCTCTTCTCGCTTCATTTCATTCATTTGATCTTCAATCGCTGATACTCTTTCTTCCAGTTGATCGAGTCGGTTACTGAAGTTGTGCATTTGTCACGTATTTCTCGTGTCATGGTTTTCATCTCTGTCATTTCGTTTATGATCTTCTCTGCATTAATGAGTCTAGCTGTCAATTCTTCCACTCTTTTTTCAAGATTTTTAGTTTCTTTGCACTGGGTACGTAATTCCTCCTTTAGCTCTGAGAAGTTTGATGGTCTGAAGCCTTCTTCTCTCATCTTGTCAAAGTCATTCTCTGACCAGCTTCGATCCGTTGCTGGCGATGGGCTGCGCTCCTTTTCAGGGGGAGATGCGCTCTTATTTTTTGAATTTCCAGCTTTTCTGCCCTGCTTCTTCCCCATCTTTGTGGTTTTATCTGTCTCTGGTCTTTGATGATGGTGACGTACTGATGGGGTTTTGGTATAGGTGTCCTTCCTGTTTGATAGTTTTCCTTCTGACAGTCAGAAGGACTGTCTGTTGGTCTGTTGGAGATTGCTTGAGGTCCACTCCAGACCCTGTTTGTCTGGGTATCAGCAGCAGAGGTTGCAGAAGATAGAATATTGCTGAACAGCGAGTGTACCTCCCTGATTCTTCCTTTGGAAGTTTCCTCTCAGGGGTGTACTCCACCCTGTGAGGTGTGGGCTGTCAGACTGCCCCTAGTGGGGGATGTCTCCCAGCTAGGCTACTCAGGGGTCAGGGACCCACCTGAGCAGGCAGTCTGTCCGTTCTCAGATCTCAACCTCCACGTTGGGAGATCCACCGCTCTCCCCAGTGCTGTCAGACAGAGTCGTTCGCGTCTGCACCGGCCCCCGCTGCTTTCCCTGTTGGTCTTCAGCTGTGCGCTGTCCCCAGAGGTGGAGACTACAGAGACAGGCAGGCTTCCTTGAGCTGCTGTGAGCTCCACCCAGTTCGAGCTTCCCAGCGGCTTTGTTTACCTACTTAAGCCTCAGCAATGGCGGGCGCCCCTCCCCCAGCCTCGCTGCTGCCTTGTGGATAGATCGCCGCAGACTGCTGTGTTAGCAGTGAGGGAGGCTCCGTGGGCGTGGGACCCTCCCGGCCAGGTGTGGGATATATTCTCCTGGTGTGCCTGTTTGCTTAAAGCGCCGTATTGGGGTGGGAGTTACCTGATTTTCCAGGTGTTGTGCGTCTCAGTTCCCCTGGCTTGGAAAACGGATTCCCTTCCCCCTTGCGCTTCCAGGTGAGGCGATGCCTCGCCCTGCTTCAGCTCTCGCTGGTCAGGCTGCAGCAGCTGACCAGCACCGATTGTCCGGCACTCCCTAGTGAGATGACCCCAGTACCTCAGGTGAAAATGCAGAAATCACCGGTCTTCTGTGTTGTTCGCGCCAGGGAGTTGGAGACTGGAGCTGTTCCTATTCGGCCATCTTGCTCCGCCCAATGGCACCATTCTGATACCAAAACATTTCTAGGCTTCCAGGGGGTCCTGGCGTCTTAGCTGTGGTTCTCCAATACCTGCAAGTCACAGGGCCTCAGAGGCTGGGTCTCTAGGCGAACAGGATGCAGAACTGCAAAGACTAGACCAGGTACTCGGACTGCAACTGGAGACAAAGACCCGGCCACAACCCGGACACCGCGGTTTCGGCTCCACCTGCATGCCTGATCGGACCGCATTAAGCCTTTAATTCAAGATTGTTCTGTTGTTTCTCCTGGTTCTAAATTACATCAGAACCTAACTGTGACATAAGAGTGAAGATGGCTGACTAGACACAACCAAGAGGAACATCTACCACCACAAGATGGGGATATTGGAAAGAAGGGCACACTCTGAGTGGATCTTTAGAGGGAAGACATTAAGAGTGGACATGAGGGAAATGCAGATACTTGGCTGAGGGGGAGGAAGATGGGAATGCTTAATGGGGCTACTGAACACTGGTACTTGTACCTGGCCCCCAGTGACTCTTGGGGAAAGGATGAATTAAAAAGAAAAAGAGTGGCTTACTCTCACCACGAACCTCTGGAATCTGGGCAGGAGGAAATCCCATGACTTCCGTGGATACTTGAGCTGGCAGGGAAAGCTGCTTGGAGAGGTGGTGGAAGCAGGACTCTATCCTGTTCAGAGAACAGAGGATTTGATGTGGGAATGTCTACGGTGGAGCTGGCCAGGAACTCCCATCTCTCAAGGCTTGCCATGCTCCTCTTGGAGACTTTGACCACAGGGTGACTGTTGGACCTAACAGAGCAGGGTGGTCTTGCCTGTGAGATGGGGTCAGTCCAATCTGAGTGCCCCTCTGTCTACTTGCCTTAGTAAGGTCCCAGCCTGGCTGTGCTCACTGGCAGTGCAGCCACAAGTACCCAAGAAAGGTACTTCCTGGAGGCCTTTATCATAGCTCCTTTACTGTTGGACTGTGCCTGACCATCAGAGAGCTTCAGTAGAGTGGCTCCCACCAACATGAACCTGCCCACCTACACCCTCCCCATCACACAGCCTTCCTCGCACCACTGCTGATGGCATAAGTGCACCTGTCACACACTCCAACCTGCACTGCTACTGCTGCTAGTGTAAATGAGTGCATGGATGCCAGCAACTCTGTCCCCTGGGCCAACACTGCCACTGGTGTGAACACGCACGTGGAGGCTGGAAGACCTGTGCCTGCCACTACCCGCCTACTCCCACTAGGATGACTATGAGCATGGACACCAGCAACTCAGCATTGGCCTGAACCCTGCCATCAGCATGAGCACAAGCAGGAATTCCACAGCCTTATTTCTGCCATTACCCTACCCAGGTGATACATATGAACCCCACCATGCTGCTGCAGCTGCTGACACGTACAAGCAAGCATACAATAACAAGTATTAACAGCAGAATTGAACAGACTAAGAAAAGAATTTCAGAGCTCAAAGCCCACTTCTCTAAAATAAGTCAGCCAGATAAAAATAAGATAAGAGCAATGAACAAAACCTCTGATAAATATGGAATTTTGTAAAGAAAAAAAAAATCTCTGATTCATTGGTATCCCTGAAAGAGAGAGAGAGAGAGAAAAAAAGCAACTTGGAAAGCATATTTGAGGATATCATCCATGATGCATTTTCCAACTTTACTAGAGAGGCCAACATTCAAATTCAAGTGATGCACAGAGCTCCTGTGATATACGATACAAGCTGAGCATCCAAAAGACACCTAACTATTAGATTCTCTAATATCAAAATGAAGGAAAATATGTTAAAGGCAACTAGAGAGAAGGGACAGCTCACCTACAAAGGAAACCCCATCAGGCCAACAGTGAACCTTTCAGCAGAAACCTTGCAACCCAGGAGACATTGAAAGCCTATATTCAGCATTCTTAAAGAAAAGAACATCAGGTTCAGTAGTTTCTGCCTGTAATTGTAGCAATTTGGGAGATTAAGGCATGTGGATTGCTTGAACTCAGGAGTTTGAGAACAGCCTGGACAACATGGCAAAAATTGCATCTCTACCAAAACAAACAAACAAACAAACAAAAAAACCCAAAAATTAGCCAGGTGCTGTAGTGTGCAGCTGCAGCCCCAGCTACTGGGAGGCTGTGGTGGGAGAATGCCCTAGCCCAGGAGGTCGAGTCTGCAGTGAGCCTTGATCACCCCACTGCACTTGAGCCTGGGTGATAGAGTAAGACCCCATCCCATAAAAAAAGAAAGAAAACAAATTCCAACCAAGAATTTTGTATTCCACCAAACACAATCAGAAATGACAAAGGGGACTTTATCAATGACCTCCCAAAATAGAAAAACTCTCAGGAACTACTACCAACACCTGTATGCACAAAAACTAGAAAACCTTGAAGAAATGGATACATCCTTGGACGCATATAATTTCTCAAGAATGAACAAGAAAGAAATTGAATCCCAGAACAGACCAATAATGACTCCCAAAATGAAATAAGTGAGATAAAGCCTACCAACCAGAAAAAAAGTCCAGCATCAGATGTGTTCACAGCCAAATTCTACTGTATGTATGAAGAAAAGTTGGTAGCATGCCTAATGCCTAATATTCCAAAATATTTATGAGAGATGACTCTTTTTTAGCTTATTTTACGAGGCCAACATAATTCTGATAACAAAACCTGGCAGACACGCGCGCGCGCGCGCACACACACACACACATACACACATAACTTCAGACCAAAATCCTGGATGAATACAGATGCAAAAATCTTCAACAAAATACTAGCAAATCAAATCCAGCAGTACATGAAAAAACCGATCCACTACAATTAAGTAGGCTTTATTCCTTATATACAAGTTTGGTTCAACATAGACAAATCAATAAATGTAATCCACCATATAAGCATAACTAAAAAGAAAAAGCATGTGATCATCTCAATAGACAAAGTAGAAGTTTTTCATAAAATTCAATATTCCTTCATGTTAAAAATTCTCAATGAACTAGGCATTGAAGAAATATAACTTAGTAAGAGCCATCTACGATAATATCACAGCCAAATCCTACTGAATGGACAAAAGCTGGAAGCATTTTACTCGAGAACCAGAAAAAGACAAGGTTGCTGACTCTAATCATTTCCTGTTCAACATACTGAATGAGTACTGAAAATCCTAACCAAAGCAATCATGCAAGAGAAGAAAATAAAAGGTATCCAAATGGAAAGAAAGGCAATCAAACCATCTCTATTTGCAGACAATGTAAATTGTATACCTAAAAAACCCCATAGACTCTGCCCAAAAGCTTCTAAGATAAACAACTTTAGCAAAGTTTCAGGATACAAAATTAATGTGAAAAAATCAGTAGCATTCTTATACACAAACAAAATCTCAGCTGTGAGCCAAGTCAAGATTGCAATCCTATTCACAATAACCACAAAAAGAATAAAATACCTAAAAATACAGTATACCAAGATGGTAAAAGATCTCTAAAATGAGAATTACAAACATTGCTTGAATAAATCAAATATGACACAAATGAAAAAATATTCTATCCTTATAAACAGAATCAATATTTTAAATGACCATACTGCCCAAAGCAATTTACAGATGTAAAGCTATTCCTATCAAACTACCAATGATATTCTTCACAGAGCTGGAAGAAAAGTTATTCTAAAATTTGTATGGGAACAAAAAAGGGCTTAAATAGCCAAGGCAATTCCAGGCAAAACAAACAAAGCTGGAAGCATCATATTACCCAACTTCCAACTATACTACAAATCTACAGTATCCAAGAGAGTACAGTACTGATACAAATACAGACATATAGACCAACGGAACAGAATAGAGAGCCCAGAAATAAAGCCACAAACATACAACAATCGGATCTTTGACAAATTCAACAAAAACAAGCAATTTGGGGAAAAGCTCCCTATTCAATAAATGGCACTGGGATAACTGGCTAGCCATATGCATTAGATTGAAACTGAATCCCTTCCCTATACCATATATAAAAATCGACAGCAAAAATGGAAGCCCTCAAAACCCACAGCTTCTTCACTCACATATGTAAGTTGTTTTCTGTGTTTTATTTTATTTTATTTTTGTTTATGTTGTTAAATTTACTCTTTGCATTTCTCTAAAGAATTAAACCAATTTTAGGAAATCCTGCCCCAGCAGGAAAAGTAAGCAACGGTATCCCTGCCCCGTGTCTAGTCTGATTGTGCACACTGATGCTTCAAGACGCCTAGAAAAGCGGCAGCCTGTGGAAGAGTAAACATATGCCCAGCCCATGCTCAGGCCCACAGGCTCAGCAAGCTTTGGAGAAAGCCAGAGGGGAAGCCTAGTTTACTGTGAATCCTTTAAAAAAATATTCATACGCTTCAATGAGCGCCTGTTCAGACGTTAGGAGAACATGAGCCTGGAAATATCCCCTCCAGGAGATTGAGAGGCAGCGTCTTTCTCACATTCTGTCCCTGGTCGTTGGTGGTGTGGGAGGGCAGTCCTGGCTCTTCCACAGGAGAAAGGAGATCCGCCCATCTTCTTAGTTCATGTTTGACTCTTTCTTCTAAAACCTGTGCTGAGTCTTTCACTGCATGCCAGAAAGCACAAACATTTGACTTCATGCAAAACAAGTCCATAAACAATTAGAAAAGTTTTGGTAATATAAGGTCATCTGTTCAAGTCCACCTTGGGAATGTGTAACAAATATTCAAATACTGCAGTGAAAAAGGCATCTTAATATACTTTTTTAAAGCATCTGCTTTAAAAATATCCCTTAAGATTAAGTGTGTAAAAAATACTTCAATTCTCTTTGAGGGCACTGTCCTTTGAAGAAGGTAAGGTAGGGCGGAGAGAGTGCCCAGCCCCTGATTCATACTTCAGGCACCAGCCGGCTTCCAGGGAGACTTGCTGCGGTCCCCACAGTAATACAGGAGCTCCTTCCAGGTCTCACTGTCTTGGGAGGCAGTGAGGATGACGTGAGGTAACTGTTGATGTCCTGCAGTTTGGTTTTTCAGTTCCCACATTTGCTGTGATTGATCAGTCTTCCTAGGCGATCTGTGTCTCTAGTTGCATCCAGCAGTTTTGGTCAGATACTGAAAACAGTAGATGTAGCAGCTCATGGAAGCATCTTCCTCATGCAGAGTCTTCCCCATATTGGCGTCGTGATCTCGATGAGGCCCTGTGGTTATTCCACCACAAAGTCGCCCTGGGATAACTGTTTGATGGCGATCACATCCCTGCCTTTGCCATCAATTAGGTCAATCTTCATTCCCTTCTTTCTTCCTACCTTCAATCAAGTCATCTGGTATTTTCCTTTCTTCAGACTGCAGCTCAGCTTTGCTCTGCCGCTCTGCCTGGAGTTGCTTCGGACAGGGAAGAAATCTGAGAGTTTGCAAGTCTTTCGCGTTTTACCTTGAGCTTTTTTTCCGGGGGAAGGATAAGGGCGCTGTGTGCCCTTGAAGGGCTTCCTCAGAGCTTGCTTGGTGATGGCTGCATTGGTGGAATCAAAAAACAATGTTAGAGTTTTGGGAGGTTCTGCTGCTTCAGATTATTGGTTTGGAAAAGGTGCCAGGGAACTTATCCTGGCATCTTTCATATTCTGTTCCTCGGACTTCCTGGTGCTCCATATCGCGTTTCCAGCATTTCCTTTCTCTTCTCGTTTCCTGTAACTGAGTTCTAATCAGGAAGCGAGGAACTCATTTCCAGAGCACTGATTCGGGCTCATGTAGGAATAGACCTTCAATTGCCCGGTGAATACATTCTCCCCGTCCATGCAGGGTTCCCCGGGTCCCTCCACTCTGCCATCTCCAGCCCTGTGACCGCACTGTCACTGTCGCCTCCACCGCGTGGGGCTTGGGCATCTTTCTGCCGGTAGCCCCTCCTGGCCCTCGGAGGGATCCCACGGCCTCCGCCTAGCCGCCGCCGCCACTAGCGTCCCCAGGATGTCCCCCTCCACCATGGCCAGGGAGGCAGGGCCAGGCACCCATGCCACTGCAGCCCCGGGCAGCCCTGAGCATAAGACACAGGGAGCGAGGCGTAGACCCGTGTCTCAGCAGCCTGACCACTCCCCACTGACACTGCCCACCATCTGGCGCCCGCCGGGGAAGGGAGTTCAGTTCAGCTACTGTGGAAAGCAGTGTGGAGATTTCTCAAAGAACTTAAAACAGAAGTACAGTTTGACTCAGCAATCCTATTATTGGGTATATACCAAAGAAATAGAAATCCTTCTACCATAAAGGCACATGCATACCTATGTTCATCGCAACACTATCCCCAATAGACATGGAATCAACCTAAATACCCATCAATGGCAGACTGGATAAGAAAAGGTGGTTCATGCACAACATGAGGTACTAAATAACCATAAAAAAGGAAAAAGATTATGTTCTTTGCAGAAACGTGGATGGAACTGGAGGCAATTATTTTAGGCAAACCAATGCAGGAGAAGAAAGCCAAATACTGTATGTTCTCACCTGTAAGTGGAAGCTAAATATTGAGTCCAGATGAACACAACCAAGGGAACACAAGACACGGGGTCTACTTGAGGGTGAGGGATGGAAGAAGGCAGAGGAGGGAAAAACTATCTATTGCATACTATGCTTGTAACCAATGTGATAAGATGCTCTTTAAACCAAACCCTTGTGACATGCAATTTACATGTATAAGAAACCTGCACATGTACCCCTAAAACTAAAATAAATGTAAAAAAAGAAGTTTAATTCAGGAAGCCCCACATATGTTCTTGCATAATAAAGAAGAATTCAATACATTATTTTAAAAATGCATTGAACGCCTTTAAAATTTAAAGGCATTACAATTTAAAAATGCCTGCAATCCCAAGACTTTGGGAGACTGAGGCAGGTGGATCACCTGGGGTAATTCAAGATCACCCTGGCCAAAGTGGTGAAACCCCATCTCTACTAAAAATACATAAACTTGCCATGCATGGTGCCATACACCTGTAATCCCAGCTATGCAGGTGGCTGAGACAGTAGGATCACTTGATTCCAGGAGGCAGAAGCTGCAGTGAGCCAAGACTGTGCCACTGCACTCCAGCCTGGGCTACAGAGTGAGACTGTCTCAAAATAACAACTAAATTAGTTAATTAATTTAAAATACAAATCTCGTAAAACTTACTATCTGTTAAAGAAAACATTTTTCAATAGCATTTGTTAAAACGTGTGTCATAGTCCATTTAGTATCACTGTAATAAAATGCATGAGGCCAGATAATTGATAAAGAAAATGAGTTTATTCAGCTTACTGTTTGGAAGGCTGCATAAAAAGCATTGCACCAATATCTGCTTCTGGTGAAGGCCTCAGGAAGCTTTTACTCATGGCAAAATGGGAAGAAGAGCTAGTCTGTAGATACCACATAATGAGAGAAAAAACAAGTGAGAGAGGAGAGATGTACTAGGCTGTTTTAAACAACCAGATCTTTAGGAAACGAATGCTGTGAGAATCCAGTCATTGCTATGAAAATGGCACCAAGCTATTCATTTGGGATCCACTTTCAGGACCGAAACACCTCCAATTAGGCTCCATCTCCAATAATGGGCATCTAAATTCATCATGAGGCTTTGGGGGACAAACATAATATATAGCATTTCACCCTTTTCTCCCCAAGTCTCATGTTCTTATCACATGCAATATACAATAATTCCATATCTATAGTCTCTGTATTAGTCTGTTCTTGAATTCCTATTAAAAAAAACTGAAACTGGGTAATTTCTACAGAAAAGAGATCTACTTGGCTCATGGTCTCACAGGCTTTACAGGAAGCACAGTGCTGGCATCTGCTAAGCTTCTGGAAAGGCCTCAGGAAACTTAATAATCAGGGCACAAGGTGAAGGGGAGAAAGCACTTCATGTGGCCTGACCAGGAGAAAGAGAGAGAGAGGAGGAAAGTGCAACACACTTAAATGATCAGATCTCAAAAGAATTCACTATCATAAAATAGCACAAAGTGCATGGTGCTAAATTATTCATGAGTAACCCACTCCCATGACCCAATTACCTCCCACAGGGTCCCATCTTCAAAGGAATTACAATCTGACATGACATTTGGGTGGAAACATATTTCTAAACTACATCAGTTGCTAAATGTCTTAAGTTTCAGCATCACCTCAGAATTCCAAAGTCTCATCTGAAACTCAAGCGAATCTTTTTACAGCCATGAACCTGTAAAATCAAAAACAAGTTACTTTGTAATCCCAGCACTTTGGGCAACTGAAGTGGGTGGATTGCTTGAGCTTAGGAGTTTGAGACCAGCCTGGGCAATATGTAAGTACTCCATCTGTACAAAAAATACAGCAAATTAGGCAGGCTTGGTGTCACATGCCTGTAGTCCCAGCTACTCAAGAGGCTGAGGTAGGAGAATTTCTTGAGTCCAGGAGGTTGAGGCTGCAGTGATTCATGATCACACCACTGCACTCCAGCCTGAGCAGCAGAGCAAGACCCTGACTCAAAAAGAGTAATTTACTTTCAAGTTATAGTAGTTATGTAGCTATTAACATTTTGAGGAAGAAATCACTCAAAAGAGAAATTTTTCTTGCAAATCTGACAGCAAAGAATGCAGACATTAAATCTTACAGCTCCATAATTTCTCTTGACACCATATCACACATGCTGGAAACACTGCTGGGAGCAATTAGCTTCCAGACATGGACAGGTCTGTCTTCGTGGCTTTACTGGGCACAACCAAGATGGCTGTTCTCATAGGTTGGAGTTGAATGTCTGTAGCTTTTCCAGGCTGAAGTTATATACTGCCAGTGGCTCTATAATTGTGGGGTCTGGAGGGAAGCAGGGGCCTACTCCCAGAGCTCCATTAGGCAATGTCCCAGAAGAGGCTATTAATGCTTGCTCCACTCCTGCAGCACGTTTATTCCTGGGTTCCCAAGCTTTAAAATAGGTCCTCTGGCATCTAAGTGGGGGCCACAACCAAGCCTCCACCACTTTTGCATACTCTGTGCCTGTAAACTTAATGCCACATGCAAGCTGCAGGGGCCTAAGGCTTGCACCCCCTGAGGTGGCAGCTGAGCAGTATCTTGGGCCCTCTGAGATGTGGGTGGAGTTGAAGTGGCAGAAATTCATGGAACAACATCCAAAGATGATCCAGGGAAGCAGCACCCAAGATCCGTTCCCCAAATTTATTTAGTTCTCCTAGTCCCCTGGATCTGTGATGGGAGGAGCAGCTTCAAAAGTTTATAAAATGCATTTCAAGGCTTTTTCTCATTGTCTTGACTATTACCACCTGGCTCTCTTTTAGTCACATTAATCTCTTTAGTAAGCAGTTGCTTCACAGCACCCTTGGATTTCTCTCCTGAAAATGTTTCTTTTTCTCTACCACATAGTCAGTCTGGAAATTTTCCAAATTTTTACATTCTGTTGTTTTTTAAATTACAAATTCCACTTTTAGGTTATTTCTTTGCTACAGTACAAAACTGTAAGCTGTTTAAAAGCAGCCATACAACTTCTTGAAGTGAAAACCACCACTTTGCTGCTGAAAATCTTCTTTTTCCAGATGCTCTAAGTCATCACTTTGTGGAAGTTCAACCTTTCACAAAACTCTAAGGCATGAACACAATGTAACTGATCTTGTGGGTGGCATAACAACAGTGACCTCTGCTATAGTTTCCAATAAGTTCCTCATTTTCTATCTCTGACCTCATCACATCACAATGGCCTTTACTATCTATATTTTTATCAGCATATTGCTCACAACCACTTAACTAATCACTAAATGTTTTAAACTTTCTTTCATTTTCCTATCTTCTTCTGAGCCTACAAACTCTTCCAACAGTTTTTCAGTAGCCAGTTCTAAGGTCAGTTCTAAAGTCAATTCTAAAGCCACTTCCAAATTTTCAGGTATAGTTATGGCAACCCCATACTCTCTGTACCAATTTTCTTTTTTAGTCCATTTAATGTTTCTTGAAAGGAATACCTGAGGCTGGGTAATTAATTTTTTTAAAGTTTATTTGCCTCACAATTCTGCAGGTGGTACAAGAATTGTGCCACCAATATTTGCTGATGGTAAGAACCTCAGGCTGCTTTTGCTTATGGTAGAAGGTAAAATGAGGACATCCTATGCAGAGATCACATGATGAGAGAGAAATCAAGAGAGGGAGAGAGGGGTTAAGAGTCAGCCTTTCTTTTTTTTAACAGTCAGACCTCCTAGAAATAAATACAGCAAAAATTCACTTATAGTAAGAATAACACCAAGCTATTTATGAGGAATTTGCTTCTACAACCAAACAGCTCTTAATAGGCCCATTGCCAAAATTAGATCAAATTTAAACATGACATGTGGTAGACAAAAAAAATTCAAAATATAGCTGCATAGTATATTTAAAAAAGAAATTTATTTAGGACCATTGAGATAGGTATAGGAGCCACTTCAACAAGGTCTTGCAGTAAGGGAGAAAGATTGGGCTCAACTTTGAATATAGCACAAAAAACTGGTTATTAATAGCCAATGAATAGAATGAGTTTGTGGATGGAAAATTACATCCGGGGTAAGGGGGATTGCGGCTAAACTGACCTAATAAGATTCTTGCTAAATGCAGGCCAGGTTGATCAGACATCACCTGGGGAATGGTGGAGGATGAGACACCTTATCAGATATCACTGAATGTGATTAGATATTTAGGGTGAGGCCACTAGCTAAACTGACTTAGTAATGTTCTTTTCTACATCTGGATTTTGCAAGAAAGTATATAGATGATCCTGGGAGAAAGTTTAGAACTCTGACTGAAGTTGGGCCAATGAAATAATTTTTGTCAGATTTTTATTATTTCTAAGTATATATAGCTCAGTCATATTGAGTGTATCCACAATGGTAGGCAACCAATCTCCAGAACATTTTTTTTACCTTGCAAAACTGAGTATCTGTACTCATTAAACCTACAATTCTCCATTTATACCTCCACCAATTTCCTGGAAACCACCATTCTGTACTTTATTTCTAATTGGATTTCAGCCTACAAAGAAAAGGTAGAAAAATTTCATATATATAATCTAATAATACATCTTAAAAAAACTAGAAAGGCAAGAACAAACCAACCCCCAAATTGGTAGAAATTAGTAGAAAAGAAGTAGTAAAGATCAGAGCACAAATAAGTGAAATTGAAATAAAAAACAACACAAAAGAACAATAAAGCAACTGACTTTTTAAAAAGATAAAATTTACAAATCTTTCACCAGATTAAGAAAAGGAAAAAGAGAAGACCTAAATAAAACCCTCCCAGCAAAGAAAAGCCCAGGACTCCTGGCTTCACTACTGAATTCTACCAAGCATTTAAAAAAACTAATACCAATCCTACTTAAACTATTTCAAAATTGGAAGAGGTAATACTTCCAAACCTATTCTATGAGGCAAGAATTACCATGATGCCAAAATAATAAAAAGACAGATCAAAGAAAGAAAGCAGTAGGCGATTATCTCTGATGAACATTGATGCAAAAATCTTTAACAAAATACTAGCAAACTTAATTCAATAAGATGATAAAAAGATCACATCATGAAGAAGTGAGATTCAGCCCAGTGAAACAAAGGTGGTTAAACTTATGCAAATCAATCAATGTGATACATCATATTAACAGAAAGAAAAACTAATACCATATGATTTTTCAAATGATGCTGAAAAACCATTCAGTATAATTCAACATCCTTTTATGATAAAATCCTCAAAACTTGGGCAGAGAATAAACATAATTCAACACAATTAAAGCCATACATGAAAGACCAACAGCTAGTATTATACTAAACAAGGAAAAACCAAAACATGTCCTCTATGATCTGCAAAATGACAAGTGTCCACTTTCACTACTGTTATTCAACATAGTATAGGAAGTCCTAGCTGGAGCAATCAGACAAGAGAAATATATAGAGGACATCAAAATCAGAAAGAAAGAAGTCAAGTTATCACTGTTTGTAGATGATATTATCTTATATTTGGAAAAACCTAAAAACTTCAATAAAAACTATTAGAACTGATAAATTCAGTAGAGTTGCAGGATGCAAAATCAATATACAAGTATTAGTAGAATTTGTATATGCCAACAGTGAACAATATGAAAAAAAATCAAGAAAGTAATCTCAAACTAGGTAAAAATGAAATAAAACACCTAGGAATTAACTTAACCAAAGAAATAAATGATCTTTATTTTATTTTTGTTTTTATTATACTTTAAGTTCTAGGGTACATGTGCATAACGTGCAGGTTTCTTACATATGTATACTTGTCCCATGTTGGTGTGCTGCACCCATCATCTCGTCAGCACCCAACAATTCATCATTTATATCAGGTATAACTCCCAATGCAATCCCTCCCTCCTCCCCCCTCCCCATGATAGGCCCGGTGTGTGACGTTCCCCTTCCCGAGTCCAAGTGATGTCATTGTTCAGTTCCCACCTATGAGTGAGAACATGCGGTGTTTGGTTTTCTGTTCTTGTGATAGTTTGCTAAGAATGATGGTTTCCAGCTGCATCCATGTCCCTACAAAGGACGCAAACTCAGCCTTTTTTATGGCTGCATACTATTCCATGGTGTATATGTGCCACATTTTCTTAATCCAGTCTGTCACAGATGGACATTTGGGTTGATTCCAAGTCTTTGCTATTGTGAATAGTGCCGCAATAAACATACGTGTGCATGTGTCTTTATAGCAGCATGATTTATAATCCTTTGGGTATATACCCAGTAGTGGGATGGCTGGGTCATATGGTACATCTAGTTCTAGATCCTTGAGGAATTGCCATACTGTTTTCCATAATGGTTGAACTAGTTTACAATCCCAACAACAGTGTAAAAGTGTTCCTATTTCTCCACATCCTCTCCAACACCTGTTGTTTCCTGACTTTTTAATGATTGCCATTCTAACTGGTGTGAGATGGTATCTCATTGTGGTTTTGATTTGCATTTCTCTGATGGCGAGTGATGATGAGCATTTTTTCATGTGTCTGTTGGCTGTATGAATGTCTTCTTTTGAGAAATGTCTGTTTATATGCTTTGCCCACTTTTTGATAGGGTTGTTTTTTTTTTTTCTTGTAAATTTGTTTGAGTTCTTTGTAGATTCTGGATATTAGCCCTTTGTCAGATGAGTAGATTGCAAAAATTTTCTCCCATTCTGTAGGTTGCCTGTTCACTCTGATGGTAGTTTCTTTTGCTGTGCAGAAACTCTTTAGTTTAATTAGATCCCATTTGTCAATTTTTGCTTTTGCTGCCGTTGCTTTTGGTGTTTTAGACATGAAGTCCTTTTCCATGCCTATGTCCTGAATGGTATTACCTAGGTTTTCTTCTAGGGTTTTTATGGTATTAGGTCTAACATTTAAGTCTCTAATCCATCTTGAATTAGCCAAATCAGGAATGAACTTCCATTCACAATTGCTTCAACGAGAATAAAATACCTAGGAATCCAGCTTACAAGGGATGTAAAGGACCTCTTCAAGGAGAACTACAAACCACTGCTCAGTGAAATCAAAGAGGACACAAACAAATGGAAGAACATACCATGCTCATGGATAGGAAGAATCAATATCGTGAAAATGGCCATACTGCCCAAGGTTATTTATAGATTCAATGCCATCCCCATCAAGCTACCAATGAGTTTCTTCACAAAAATGGAAAAAACTGCTTTAAAGTTCATATGGAACCAAAAAAAAGCCCGCATTGCCAAGACAATCCTAAGTCAAAAGGACAAAGCTGGAGGCATCACGCTACCTGACTTCAAGCTATACTACAAGGCTACAGTAACCAAAATAGCATGGTACTGGTACCAAAACAGAGATATAGACCAATGGAACAGAACAGAGTCCTCAGAAATAATACCACACATCTACAGCCATCTGATCTTTGACAAACTTGAGAGAAACAAGAAATGGGGAAAGGATTCACTATTTAATAAATGGTGCTGGGAAAATTGGCTAGCCATAAGTAGAAAGCTGAAACTGGATCCTTTCCTTACTCCTTATACGAAATAAATGATCTTTAAAGTGAAAACCATAAAACATTGCTGCAAGAAATTGAAGAGGATGCAAAAAGGGAAAGGTATTTCATGTTCATGAATTGGAAGAATCAATAATGTGAAAATGTTAATACTACCCAAAGCAGTCTACAGATTTAGTGCAATTGCTATCAAAATACCAATGACATTTTTCACAGAAGTAGAAAAAAAATACTAAACAGTATACAGAACCATAAAAGACCCAGAATATGCAAAACTATCCAGACCAAAAGGAATAAAACTGCAAGAGTCCCATTATCTGACTTCATATTATGCTACTGCAGTATAGAAACCAAAACAGCATGAAACTGGCATCAAAACAGATAAAACAATGGAGTAGAACGGAGAACCCCAAAAATGAATCTATATACCTACAGTAAATTTATTTTTGACAAAGATACCCAGAACATATATTGGGGCAAGAATGTCTCTTCAATAAACGGTGATAGGAAAACCGGATATTCATATGTAGAAGAATGAAACTAGACCCCATCTCTCACTATCACAAAAATCAAATCAATAAGTAAGAAACTTAAATCTCTGGTGTCAAGTTATGCAAGTACTAAAAGGAAACACTGAAGAAACTCTCCTGGCCATTGGTATGAGCAAAGATTTCTTGATTGTACCCCAAAAGCATGGCAACTGAAGCAAAAATGGAAAAAATAAGACCACATGAAGTTAAAAAGCTTCAGAACAGCCAAGAAATCAATCAACCAAGTGAAGAGAAAACCCACAGAATGAGAGAAAACATTTGCAAATTATCTACCTGACAAGGAATTAATAACTAGAACGTATAAGGAGTTCAAACAACTCAATAGGAAAAAAGCATCTAATAATTCAATCAAATAATGGCCAAAATATTTGAACAGACTTTTCTCAACAGAAGACATACAGATAGAAAACAGGTGTATAAAAAGGTGCTCAACATTACTGATCATCAGAGAAATGCAAATCACAAATACAATGAGGTATCTCACCCCAGTTAACACGGTTCTTATCCAAAAGTCAGACAATAACTTGCTGGTGAAAATGTGGAGAAAAGGGAACTCATGTAAGTTGTAAACTGTCAGTGGGAATATAAATTAGGGAAATTACTTTGAAAAAAGTTTGGAAGTTTCTCAAAAATTAAAAATAGATCTAGATCCAGCAAAACAGTGTCCAGAGTTTATTCCTTCTGGTGGGTTCTTGGTCTAGCTGACTTCAAGAATGAAGCCACGGATGCTCGCAGTGAGTGTTACAGCTCTTAAAGATGGTGAGTCTGGAGTTTCTTCCTTCCAGTGGGTTCGTGGTCTCGCTGACTTCAGGAATGAAGCTGCAGAGACCAAGAACTCACCAGAAGGAGTAAACTCTGGACACATCTTGGCAACCATGAAGGGACTATCGACTATCGCCTAGCGGTGTACCATTGGAGCTTTTGCTTGCTATTCTGTCCTACTTTTCCTTAGAATTTGGGGGCTAAACACTGGGCACCTATTGGCCAGTTACAAGTGACTAGCATGGCCGCTGGACTAAAGACACAGGTGTCAGGCTTTCTGGGAAAAGGGTTCTCTAACAACTCCTGACTCTTCAGAATTGGGAACGTTGGTTTGCCTGGAACCAGCTTCCACTTTTCCTGTACTTCTGGGATGAGCCAAGGGTCAACAGAGAGGAAAGCCATTTAGCTCCAGGGTGCCGACAACAAGTTGGTTGACCCTGCGACCACGAGCGGAACTCTCAAAGTTACGTCACCCAAGCGAGAGTCAGTCATCTATTCTATCTACCATGACCCTTGCCTCCTGGACCCTAATGCCTGTCAGAAAAGCTTCCTGTTGCCTTCCTTCTCTGAGGCTACTTCTGCTTCTAAAAACCACATCCTGTCTCTGGTGCTTTTCTAGATTCTCCTATAAGAATGCTTTCTAGTATAAACTTCAGGATTCTGTTCACTTCTTCTTTTTTTATTTTAATTTTTTAAAATATACTTAAAGTTCTAGGGTACATGTGCACAACGTGCAGGTTTGTTACATATGTATACATGTGCCATGTTGGTGTGCTGCATGCATTAACTCATCATTTACATTAGGTATATCTCCTAATGCTATCCCTCCACCCTCCACCCTCCCCACAGCAGGCCCCAGTGTGTGATGTTCCCCTTCCTATTTTCAAGTGATCTCATTGTTCAATTCCCACCTATGAGTGGGAACATGCAGCGCTTGGTTTTCTGTTCTTGTGATAGTTTGCTGAGAAGGATGGTTTCCAGCTGCATCAATGTCCCTACAAAGGACACGAACTCTCCTTTTCTATGGCTGCATAGTGTTCCATGGTGTATATGTGCACATTTTCTTAATCCAGTCTGTCACTGATGGACATTTGGGTTGATTCCAAGTCTTTGCTATTGTGAATAGTGCTGCAACAAACGTACGTGTGCATGTGTCTTTATAGCAGCATGATTTGTAAGCCTTTGGGTATATACCCAGTAATGGGATGGCTGGGTCAAATGGTATTTCTAGTTCTAGATCTCTGAGGAATACCCACGCTGTCTTCCACATGGATGAACTAGTTTGCAGTCCCACCATCAGTGTAAAAGTGTTCCTATTTCTCCACATGCTCTCCAGCACCTGTTGTTTCCTGACTTTTTAATGATTGCCATTTTAACTGCAGTGAGACGGTATCTCATTGTAGTTTTGATTTGCATTTATCTGATGGCTAGTGATGATGAGCATTTTTTCATGTGTCTGTTGGCTGTATAAATGTCTTCTTTTGAGAAATGTCTGTTCATATCCTTAGCCCACTTTTTGATGGGCTTGTTTTTTTCTCGTAAATTTGAGTTCTTTGTAGATTCTGGATATTCGCCTTTGTCAGATGAGTAGATTGCAAAAATTTTCTCCCATTCTGTGGGTTGCCTGTTCACTCTGATGGTAGTTTCTTTTGCTGTGCAGAAGTTCTTTAGTTTAATTAGATCCCATTTGTCAATTCTGGCTTTTGTTGCCATTGCATTTGGTGTTTTAGACATGAAGTCCTTGCCCATGCCTATGTCCTGAATGGTATTACCTAGGTTATCTTCTAGGGATTTTATGGTATTAGGTCTAACATTTAAGTCTCTAATCCATCTTGAATTAATCTTCCTATAAGGGGTAAGGAAAGGATCCAGTTTCAGCTTTCTACTTGTGGCTAGCCAATTTTCCCAGCACCATTTATTAAATAGGGAATCCTTTCCCCATTTCTTGTTTCTCTCAGGTTTATCAAAGATCAGATGGCAGTAGATGTGTGGTATGATTTCTGAGGACTCTGTTCTGTTCCATTGGTCTATATCTCTGTTTTGGTACTAATACCACGCTGTTTTGGTTACTGTAGCCTTGTAGTATAGTTTGAAGTCAGGTAGCGTGATGCCTCCAGCTTTGTTCTTTTGACCTAGGATTGTCTTGGCAATGCGGGCTCTTTTTTGGTTCCATATGAACTTTAAAGCAGTTTTTTTCCAATTCTGTGAAGAAAGTCATTGGTAGCTTGATGGGGATGGCATTGAATCTATAAAATGCCTTGGGTAGTAAGGCCATTTTCACGATATTGATTCTTCCTATCCATGAGCATGGTATGTTCTTCCATTTGTTTGTGTCCTCTTTGATTTCACTGAACAGTGGTTTGTAGTTCTCCTTGAAGAGGTCCTTTACATCCCTTGTAAGTTGGATACCTAGATATTTTATTCTCTTTGAAGCAATTGTGAATGGAAGTTCATTCATGATTTGGCTCTCTGTTTTTCTGTTACTGGTGTATAAGAATGCTTGTGATTTTTGCACATTAATTTTGTATCCTGAGACTTTGCTGAAGTTGCTTATCTGCTTAAGGAGATTTTGGGCTGAGACAATGGGGTTTTCTAAATATACAATCATGTCATCTGCAAACAGGGACAATTTGACTTCTTCTTTTCCTAACTGAATACCCTTGATTTCTTTCTCTTGCCTGATTGCCCTAGCCAGAACTTCCAACACTATGTTGAATAGGGATGGTGAGAGAGGGCATCCATGTTTTGTGCCAGTTTTCAAAAGGAATTTTTCCAGTTTTTGCCCATTCAGTATGATATTGGTTGTGGGTTTGTCATAAATAGCTCTTATTATTTTGAGATACGTTCCATCAATACCGAATTTATTGAGCGTTTTTAGCATGAAGGGCTGTTGAATTTTGTCAAAGGCCTTTTCTGCATCTCTTGAGATAACCATGTGTTTTTTGTCTTTGATTCTGTTTATATGCTGGATTATGTTTATTGATTTGTGTGTGTTGAACCAGCCTTGCATCCCAGGGATGAAGCCCACTTGATCATGATGGGTAAGCGTTTTGATGTGCTGCTGGATCCGGTTTGCCAGTATTTTATTGAGGATTTTTGCATCGATGTTCATCAGGAATATTGGTCTAAAATTCTCTTTTTTTGTTGTGTCTCTGCCATGCTTTGGTATCAGGATGAAGTTGGCCTCATAAAATGAGTTAGGGAGGATTCCCTCTTTTTCTATTGATTGGAATAGTTTCAGAAGGAATGGTACCAGCTCCTCCTTGTACCTCTGGTAGAATTCAGCTGTGAATCCATCTGGCCCTGGACGTTTTTTGGTTGGTAGGCTATTAATTATTGCCTCAATTTCAGAGCCTGCTATTGGTCTATTCAGGGATTCAGCTTCTTCCTGGTTTAGTCTTGGGAGAGTGTAAGTGTCCAGGAAATTATCCATTTCTTCTAGATTTTCTCGTTTATTTGCATAGAGGTGTTTATAGTATTCTCTGATGGTAGTTTGTATTTCTGTGGGGTCGGTGGTGATATCCCCTTTATCATTTTTATTGCATCTATTTGATTCTTCTCTCTTTTCTTCTTTATTAGTCTTGCTAGCGGTCTATCAATTTTGTTGATCTTTTCAAAAAAGCAACTCCTGGATTCATTGATTTTTTGGAGGGTTTTTTATGACTGTATCTCCTTCAGTTCTGCTCTGATCTTAGTTATTTCTTGTCTTCTGCTAGGTTTTGAATGTATTTGCTCTTCCTTCTCTAGTTCTTTTAATTGTGACGTTAGAGTGTCAATTTTAGATCTTTCCAGCTTTCTCTTGTGGGCATTTACTGCTATAAATTTTTCTCTACACACTGCTTTAAATGTGTCCCAGAGATTCTGGTAAGTTGTATCTTTGTTCTCAATGGTTTCAAAGATCATCTTTATTTCTGCCTTCATTTTGTTATGTACCCAGTAGTCATTCAGGAGCAGGTTATTCAGTTTCCATGTAGCTGAGCGGTTTTGATTCAGTTTCTTAGTCCTGAGTTCTAGTTTGATTGTACTGTGGTCTGAGAGAGAGTTTGTTATAATTTCTGTTCTTTTAGATTTGCTAAGGAGTGCTTTACTTGCAATTCTGTGGTCATTTTTGGAATAAGTGTGATGTGGTGCTGAGAAGAATGTATATTCTGTTGATTTGGGGTGGAGAGTTCTGTAGATGTCTATTAGGTCTGCTTGGTGCAGAGATGAGTTCTATTCCTGGATATCCTTGTTAACTTTCTGTCTCGTTGATCTGTCTAATGTTGACAGTGTGATGTTGAAGGCTCCCATTATTATTGTATGGGAGTCTAAGTCTCTTTATAAGTCTCTAAGGATTTGTTTTATGAATCTGAGTTCTCCTTTATTGGGTGCATATATATTTGGGATAGTTAGCTCTTCCTCTTGAATTGATCCCTTTACCATTATGTAATGGCCTTCTTTGTCTCTTTTGATCTTGGATGGTTTAAAGTCTGTTTTATCAGAGACTAGGATTGCAACCCCTCCTTTTTTTGTTCTCTATTTGCTTGGTAGGTCTTCCTTCATCTTTTGATTTTGAGCCTATGTATGTCTCTGCATGTGAGATGGGTCTCCTGAATACAGCAGACTGATGGGTCTTGACTCTTTATCCAGTTTGCCAGTCTGTGTCTTTTAATTGGAGCATTTAGTCCATTGACATTTAAGGTTAATATTGTTATGTGTGAACTTGATCCTGCCATTATGATATTAACTGGTTATTTTGCTCGTTAGTTGATGCAGTTTCTTCCTAGCCTCGATGGTCTTTACATTTTGGCATGTTTTTGCAATGGCTGGTACCATTTGTTCCTTTCCATGTTTAGGGCTTCCTTCAGGGTCTCTTGTAAGACAGGCCTGGTGGTGACAAAATCTCTAAGCATTTGCTTATCTGTAAAGGATTTTATTTCTCCTTCACTTATGAAACTTAGTTTGGCTGGATAGGAAATTCTGGGTTTAAAATTCTTTTCTTTAAGAATGTTGAATATTGGCCCCCACTCTCTTCTGGCTTGTAGAGTTTCTGCTGAGAGATCTGCTGTTAGTCTGACGGGCTTCCCTTTGTGGGTAACCCGACCTTTCTCTCTGGCTGCAGTTAAGATTTTTTCCTTCATTTCAACTTTGGTGAATCTGGCAATTATATGTCTTGGAGTTGCTCTTCTCGAGGAGTATCTTTGTGACGTTCTCTGTATTTCCTGAATTTGAATGTTGGCCTGCCCTAGTAGGTTGGGGAAGTTCTCCTGGATGATATCCTGAAGAGTGTTTTCCAACTTGGTTCCATTTTCCCCTTCACTTTCAGGCACCCCAATCAGACATAGATTTGGTCTTTTTACATAATTCTATACTTCTTGCAGGCTTTGTTCATTTCTTTTTCTTCTTTTTTCTTTAGATTTCTCTTCTCGCTTCATTTCATTCATTTGCTCCTCAATCGCTGATACTCTTTCTTCCAGTTGATCAAGTCGGTTACTGAAGCTTGTGCATTTGTCATGTATTCCTTGTGTCATGGTTTTCATCTCTCTCAGTTCATTTATGGCATTCTCTGCATTAATTATTCTGGTTATCAATTCTTCCACTCTTTTTTCAAGATTTTTAGTTTCTTTGAGCTGGGCACGTAATTCCTCCTTTAGCTCTGAGAAGTTTAATGGACTGAAGCCTTCTTCTCTCATCTCGTCAAAGTCATTCTCCATCCAGCTTTGATCCGTTGCTGGCAATGAGCTGCGTTCCTTTGGAGGGGGAGATGCGATCTCGTTTTTTCAATTTCCAGCTTTTCTGCCCTACTTTTTCCCCATCTTTGTGGTTTTATCTGCCTCTGGTCTTTGATGATGGTGACGTACTGATGGGGTTTTGGTGTGGGTGTCCTTCCTGTTAGTTAGTTTTCCTTCTAACAGTCAGGACCCTCAGCTGTAGGTCTGTTGGAGATTGCTTGAAGTCCACTCCAGGCCCTGTTTGCCTGGGTGTCAGCAGCAGAGGCTGCAGAAGATAGAATACTGCTGAACAGCGAGTGTACCTGATTCTTACTTTGGAAGCTTCCTCTCAGGGGTGTACTCCACCCTGTGAGGTGTGGGGTGTCGGTCTGCCCCTAGAGGAGGATGTCTCCCAGTTAGGCTACTCAGTGGTCAGGGACCCACTTGAGCAGGCAGTCTGTTTGTTCTCAGATATCAACCTCCATGTTGGGAGATCCACTGCTCTCTTCAAAGCTGTCAGACAGAGTCGTTTGCGTCTGCAGAGGTTTCTGCTGCCTTTTGTTGTTGCTGTTTTTGTTGTTGTTGTTTAGCTGTGCCCTGTCCCCAGAGGTGGAGTCTACAGTGACTGGCAGGCCTTCTTGAGCTGCTGTGAGCTCCACCCAGTTTGATCTTCCCAAGGCTTTGTTTACCTACTTAAGCCTCAGCAATGATGGGTGCCCCTCCCCCAGCCTCGCTGCTGCCTTGCCGTTAGACTGCAGACTGCTGTGCTAGCAATGAGGAAGGCTCTGTGGGTGTGAGACCCTCCTGGCCAGGTGTGGGATATAATCTCCTGGTGTGCCCGTTTGCTTAAAGCGCAGTATTGTGGTGGGAGTTACCCAATTTTCCAGGTGTTGTGTGTCTCATTTCCTCTGTCTAGGAAAAGGGATTCCCTTCCCCCTTGTGCTTCCCAGGTGAGGTGATGCCTTGCCCTGCTTCAGCTTTCGCTGGTTGGGCTGCAACAGCTGACCAGCACTGACTGTCCAGAACTCTGTAGTGAGATGAACCCAGTACCTCAGTTGAAAATGCAGAAATCACCTGTCTTCTGTGTCGCTCGTGCTTTGAGGTGGAACCTGGAGCTGTTCCTATTCGGCCACCTAGGAAACAACTTTTTTACGAAAACCTGTGAAGGGACATTTGGGAGCCTATTGTGGCCAAAGGGGAAAAACCGAATACTCCCGATAAAAACTAGAAAGAAGTTATATATGAAATTCCACATGATATGTGGATTGAGCTCAGAGTTAAATCTTTCTTTTTATTCATCAGAATGGAAACAGTCTTTTTATAGAATCTACAAAGGGACATTGAAAGCCTATTGAAGCCTGTGGGGGGAAAACAAAATATCCCCAGCTAAAAACTCCAAGGAAACTATCTGTGAAACTGCTTTGTGATGTGTGGATTCATCTCACTGAGGTAAATCATTCTATTGATTCAACAGGTTGGAAACACTCTTTTGCAGTATGTGTAAAGGGATATTTGAGAGCCCAATGAGGCCTAGAAGTAAACACTGAATATCCCCAGATAAAAATTAGAAAGAAGTGATCTTCGGAACTGCTTTGGGTTGTGTGAATTCATCTGACAGGGTCAAACCTATCTTTTCATCCAGCAGGTTGGAAAGACTCTTTTTGGACAATCTGCAAAAGGACATTTTGGAGCCCATGGAGGCCTAAAGGGAAAACCTGAATGTCCCCCGATAAAAACTAGAAAGAAGGTATCTGTGAAACAGCTTTGTGATGCATGGATTCATCTCACAGAGTTAACCCATTCTTTCAATTCAGCAGGCTAGAAACACTTATTTTGGAGAATCTGCAAAGGTTCATTTGGAAGGTCTAGGGGAAAAAGCGAAATGTCCCCATATGAAAGCTAGAAAGAAGCTATCTGTGAAACTACTTTGTGAGGTATGGATTCAAGCCACAGAGTAAAACCTTTCTTTCAGTCCAGCAGTTCAGAAATACTCTTTTTGGAGAATCTGCGAGGAGACATTTGGGAGTCATATGAGGCCTATGTGTAAAAATTGAATATCACTAGACGAAAACTAGAAAGAAGCTTAGTGTGAAACTGATGTGATGTGTGAATTCATCTCATAGAGTTAAACCTGTATTTTATTCAGCATGTTGGAAACACTCTTTTTACACATTCTATGAAGGGACATTTGGGAGCCCACTGAGTCCTAAGGGAAAAAAAAACGAATATCCCCACATAAAAACTAGAGAGAAGCTATTTGTGAAACTGTTTTGCAATGTGTGGATTAATCTCACAGTGTTAAAGCTGTGTTTTGATTCAGCAGGTTGGAAACATTCTTTATGGAGAATCTGTGAGGGGACATTGGGAGCCCATTGAAGCCTATGGGGAAAAATTGAGTATCACCAGATAAAAACTAGGAAGAAGCTATCTGTGAAGCTGTTTTGTGATATGTGGATTAATTTCACGGAGCTGAACCTTTCTCTTGATTCAGCGTGTTGGAAACACATCTTTTCGGAGAACCTGGGAAGGGATATTTGGGAGCCTATTGAAGTCTATAGGGAAAAAACGAAACATCCCCGTATGAAAACTAGAATGAAGCTGTCTGTGAAGCTGCTTTGTGATGTATGGATTCACTTCACAGAGTTAAACCTTTCAATCTAGCAGTTTGGAAACACTCTTTTTGTAGAATCTGTGAAGTGACATTTGGGAGCTCATTGAGGTCTATAAGTAAAACAGAATATCCTCTGATAAAAACTAGAAAGAAGGTATTTGTGAAGCTGCTTAGTGATATGTGGATTCATCTCACAAAGTTAAACCTTTCTTTTGACGAAAAAGTTTGGAAACACTCTTTTTGGAGAATCTGCGAGAAGATATTTGGGAGTCCTAATACGCCTATGGGGAAAAACCAAATATCGCCAGATAAAAACAAGAAGGAAGATATCTGTGCAACTTTTTTTTCTTTTTTTTTTTGATGTGTGGCTTCATCCCACAGAGTTAAACCTTTCTTTCCATTCAGCAGGGTGGAAACGCTCCTTTTACAGAATCTCTGAAGGGACATTTAGGAGCCCATTGAGGCCTCTGGTGAAAAACTGAATATCCCCAGATAAAAACTGGAAAGAAACTATATGCGAAACTGCTTTGTGATGTGTGGGTTCACCTCACAGAGACAAAACTTTTTCTTGATTCAGCAGGTTAGAAACATTCTTTATGAAGAATCTGCAAGGGGACATTTGGGAGCCCATTCAGGCCTATGGGAAAAAACTGAATATCCCCAGATAAAAACTACAGATAAGCTGTCTGTGAAGCTGCTTTGTGATGTGTAAATGAACCTCACAGAGCTACACCTTTCTTTGGATGCAGCATATTGGAAACACATCTTTTTGGAAAATCCATGAAGGGACATTTGGGAGCCTATTGAGACCTATAGGGAAATACCAAATATCCCCAGATAGAAACTAGAAAGAAGCTATCTGTGAAACTGCTTTGTGGTGTGCAGAATAATCTCACAGAGTTTAAACATTCTCTTGATTCAACAGATTGGAAACACTCTTTTTGGAGAATCTGTAAAGGGACATTTTGGAGTTCCTTGAGGGCTATCAGAAAAAAGCAAATATCCCCAGAGATAAACTTGAAAGATGCTATCTGTGAAATTGCTTTGTGATATGTGGATTCATCTCTCAGAGGTAAATCTTTCTTTTGATTTCAGAGGTTGGAAACTCTCCTTTTGAAGATTCTGCAAAGAGACATTTAGAAGCCCAGTGAGTCCTAAGGGGAAAAGCTGAATATCCACAGATAATAACTACAGAGAAACTATCTGTGAAACTGCTATGTGAAGTGTGGATTCATCTCACAGAGTTAAACCTTTCCTTTGATTCAGCACTTGGAAACACTCTTTTTATAGATTCTATTCAGGGACATTTTGGAGCCCACTGAGTCTTAAGGAAATAAAACAAATATCCCCAGATCAAAACTAGAAAGAAGCTACCTGTGCAACTGATTTGTGATGTGTGGATTCATCTCACAGTGTTAAAGCTTTGTTTTGATTCAACTGCTTGGAAACATTCTTTACGGAGAATCTGGGAGGGGACATTTGGGAGATCATTGAGGCTTATGGGGAAAAAACGAGTATCCCCAGATAAAACCAAGAAAGCAGCTATGTGGGAAGCTGCTTTGTGATGTATGGGTTCACCTCACAGAGTAAAACTTTTTTTTTTTGATTCAGCAAGTTGGAAACACTCTTCTTGAAGAATCTGTGAAGGGACGTTTGGGAGCTCTTTGAGACCTTGGGGAATATTTCAATAGCCACAGATAAAAATTAGAAAGAAGTTATCTGTGAAACTGCTTTTTGATGTGTGGATTTATCTCACAGACTTAAACCTTTCTTTTTATTCAGCAGTTTGGAAATGCTGTTTTTGGAGAATTTTTGAAGGGATATTTGTGAGTTCATTGAGGTCTATGGATCAAAACAGAATATCCCCACATAAAAACTGGAAAGAGTCTACCCGCAAAACTGCTTGGTGCTGTGTCAATTTCTCTCAAAGAGTTTATCTTTCCTTTGATGCAGCAGTTTTGAAACACTGTTTTTGGAGAATCTGTGAAACAACACATGGGAGTCTAACAAGGCCTTTTGTAAAAACAAAATATCCCCAGTTAAAAACTAGAAAGAAACTAGTTGTGAAACTACTTTATGATATGTGGATTCATCGCATCCAGTTAAACCTTCCTTTGATTCAGCAAGATGAAAATACTCTTTGTAGAATATCTGTGTAGGGACTTTTGGCCACCCATTGATGCCTATGGTAAAAATCCAAATATCCACAGATAATAATTAGAAAGAAGCTATCTGTAAAACTTTCTTGTGATGTGTGGATTCATCTCACATAATTAAACCTTTGTTTTGATTCAGCAGGTTGGAAATACTCTTTTTGAAGAATCTGTGAAAGGACATTTGGGAGACTACTGAGGCATGTGGGGAAAAATTGAGTATCTCCAGATAAAAACTCAAAAGAAGCTACCTGTGAAACTACTATATGTTATGTGAATTCATCTCACAGAGTTAAACCGTTCTTTTGATTCAGCATGTTGGAATCACTCTTTTTGTAGAATCTGCAAAGGGACATTTGGGAGCCCCTTGAGGTCTATCGGAAAACAAACATACAAAGAAACAAACTAACAAACAAAAGAATACATCCTGATACAAACTAAAAAGAATCTATTAGTAAATCTGCTTTGTGATATGTGGCATCATGTCACAGAGTTAAACCTTTCTTTGGATTCAGCTGTTTGGAAACACTTGTTTTGGAGAATCTGCCAAAGGATATTTGGGAGCCCATTGAAGCCTATGTGGAAAAACTGAATACACCCAAATAAAAATTAGAAGAAGCTATCTGTGAAAGTGCTTTGTGGTGTGTCAATTGATCTCACAGATTTAAACCTTTCTTTTGATTCAGCAGTTTTCAATCACTCTAATTGGAGAATCTGCGAAAAGACATTGGGAAGCCCATTGAGGTCTATGGGGACAAACTGAATGTCCCAAGATAGAAACTAGAAATAATCTCTCTGTGAAATTGCTCTGTCATATGTGGGGTCATCTCCCATAGTTAAAGGTCTGTTTTGATTCAGCAGGTTGGACTCACTTTGGAGAATCTGTGAAGGGATATTGGGAAGCCCATTGAGGCCTATGGGGAAAAACCACATAGCCCCAGATAAAACCTAGAAAAAACTATCTGTGACACTGCCTTGTGATGTGTGAATTCATCTTACAGAGTTAAACCTTTCTTTTGATTCAGCAGGTTGGAAATGCTCTAATTTGAGAATTTTCTAAATGACATTTGGGAGCCCATTGCAGCCTATGGGGAAAATCCGAATATCCTCAGATAAAAACTAGAAAGAAGTTGTCTGTGAAAGTGCTTTGTGATATGTGGCTTCATCTCACGGAGTTGATTCACGAGGTTGGAAACGCTCTTTTCCTAGAATCTTTGAAGGGACATTTGGGAGCCCATTGAGGGCTATGAAGGAAAACAAAACATTCCAAGATAAAAGCTAGAAAGAAGCTATCTATGAAACTGCTTTGTGATGTGTGTATTCAGGTCACAGAGGTAAATCTTTATTATTAGTCAGCAGGTTGGAAACACCCTTTTTGGATGATCTGCAAAGGGAAATTTGACAGCCCATTGAGGCCTATGGGGAGAAACCAAATATCCCTAGATAAAAACTGGAAAGAAGCTATCAGTGAAACTACTTTGTGATGTGTCGATTCATCTCACAGAGTGAAATGTTTGTTTTGATCCAGCAGTTTGGGAACACTCTTTTTGTAGACTCTGTGAAGGTACTTTTGGGAACCCATGGAGGCCTATAAAGAAACACAGAATATCCCCAGATAAAAACCAGAAAGAAGCTCTCTGTGAATCCACCTTGTGAAATGTGGATTCAGCTCACAGAGTTAAACCTTTGTTTTGATACAGTAGGTTGGAAACACTCTAATTGCAGAATCTGCACACTATTTGTGACCCCATTGAGTCCTATGGTGAAAAGGGAGTATCTCCAGATAAAAACTTAAAAGAAGTTATCTATGAAACGGCTTTGAGATGTGTGGTTTTGGCTCACAGTGTTAAAACTGCCTTTTGTTTAAGCAGGATGGAAACACTCTTTTTGGAGAATCTGTGAAGGGATATTTGGGGGCCCATTGAGGCTTAGGGAAAAAACAGAACATCCCCAGATAAAAACTAGAAAGAAGCTATTGTGAAAATGCGTTGTGATGTGTGGATTTATCTTAGAGTTAAATGTTTCTTCTTGTTCAGCAGGCTGGAACCACTCTTTTTGTAGACTCTGCAAAGGGACAATTCAGAGCCCTTTGAGGCCTATGGCTCAAAACAAAATATTACCAGATAAAAACAAAAAAGAAGTTATCTGTGAAAATGCTTTGTGAAGTGGGGATTCATCTCACAAAGTAGAACGTTTCTTTTGGTTCAGCATGTTGGAAACATTCGTTTTGGAGAATCTGCAATGGGACAATTGGGAGCCCATTTAGAGCTATGGGGAAAAACCAGATATCCCCAATAAAAACTAGAATGCAGCTATTTGTGAAACTGCTTTGTGATGTTTGTGATGTGTGGATTCTTCTCACAGAGAAAAATTTTATTTTAATTCTGCAGTTTGGAAGCTCTTTTTCTGTAGATTCTGTGAAGTGAAATTTGGGAGCCAATTGAGGCTAATGGGAAAAACCAAATATCCCCAGAAAAAACTAGAAATAATCTATCTGTGAATCTGCTTTGTGATTTCTGAAATAATCTCACAGAGTTAAACCTTTCTTTTGATTCAGCACGTTGGATGCACTCTTTTTGGAGAACATGAGAAGGGACATTTAAGATCCCCCTGAGGCCTAAGGGGAAAAACAGAATATCAACAGAGAGAATATTCAAAGAAACTATCTGTGAAACTGCTTTCTCACAGAGTTAAACCTTTCCTTAGATTTGGCAGTTTGGAAACACATTTTTTTTTTGAGAATCTGCAAAGGGCCATTTGGAAACCCATTAGGGCCTATGGGGAAAAACAGAATATCCCCAGATGAAAACTAGAAAGAAGCTTTCTGTGAAAATTCTTTTTGATGTGTGGTTTAATCTCACAAAGTTAAGCCTTTCTTTTGATTCAGCAGGTAGAAACACTCCTTTTTAAGAATTTGGAAGACATTTGGGAGTTCATTGAGGCTACTGAAGAAAAAACAAATATTCCCAGATAAAATCTAGAAAAAAGCTATCTGTGAAACTGCTTTGTGATGTGTGAACTCATTTCAGAGAGTTAAACTTTTCTTTTGATTCAGAAGGTTGGAAACATTGTTATCGTAGAATCTGCAAAGGGACATTTCGGTGCCCATTGGGTCCTATGGGGAAATATAGAATATCCCCAGATAAAAATTAGATAGAAGCTATCCATGAAACTGCTTTGTGATGTGCGGATTCACTTCACAATGTTAAATATTTCTTTTGATTCAGCAGAATGGAACTACTCGTTTTGGAGAATCTGTGAAGGAACATTTGGGAGCCCATTGAGGCCAATGGGGAAAAACAGAATATCTCCAATTAAAATTTAGATAGAAGCTATCTATGAAACTGCTTTGTGATGTGTAGATTCTTCTCACAGAGAAAAACCTTTCTTTTGATTCAACAGTTTGGAAACACTCTTTTTTTAGTATCTGTGAAAAGAAATTTGGGACCCAAATGAAGTTTAATAGGAAAAACTGAATATCCCCAGATAAAAACTAGAATGAAGCTATCTGTGAAAATTCTTTGTGATGTATGGATTCATCTCACAGAGTTAAACCTTTGTTTTCACTCAGCATGTTGGAAACACTCTTTTTGCAGAATCTGTGAAGCGACATCTGAATGCCCATTGAGGCCTATGGGGAAAAATTGAATATCCATAGATAAAACTGGAGAGAAGCTATCTGTGAAAGTGCTTGTCATGTGTGGATTCATGTTACGGCAGTAAATATTTCTTTAAATTCAGCAGGTTGGAAACTGCACTGTGATGTGTGGATTCGTTTCACAGATTTAAAACGTTCTTTTGATTCAGCATGTTGGAAACATTATTTGGAGAATCTGCAAAGGGACATTTGGGAGCTTTTTGTAGCCTATGAGAAACAAATGAATATCCACAGATAAAAACTAAAAACAAGCTATCTGTGAAACTACTTTGTGATGTGTGGATTCATATGAAAAACAAAACTTTCTTTTGATTCGGCAGGTTGGAAAGAGTCTTTTTGAAGAATCTGTGAAGGGACATTTGGGAGCCCATTGAGGCCTATGGGGAAAAACCAAATATCCCCAAATAAAAACTAGAGAGAGGGTATCTATGAAACTGCTTTGTGATGTGTGGATTCCTCTCACACAAAAAAAGCATTTCTGTTGATTCAGTTTAGATAGACTCTTTCTGTGTAATCTGAGAAGGTTAAGTTGGGAGTCAATTGAGGCCTTAGGGGTAAAACTGAATGTTCTCAGGTAAAAACAAGAATTAAGCTATCTGTTAAACTACTTTGTGATGTGTGAATTAACCTCAAAAAGTTGAAGTTTTCTTTTGATTTAGCAGGGTAGAAACACTCTTTTTGGAGAATCTGTGAAGGGACATTTGGGAAAACATTGGGGCCTATGGGGAAAATTAGAATATCCCAAGATAAAAACCAGAAATAAGCTATCTGTGAAACTGCTTTTTGATGTATGCATTCATCTCACAGAGTTAATCATTTATATTGCTTCAGCAGGCTGGAAAAACTCTATTTGTAGAATCTTCAAAGAGGAGCTTGAGAGCTAATCAAGGCTTTTGAGGAAAAGGTGAATATACCCAGATAAAAACTAGAAAGAAGCTATCAGTGAAACTCCCTTGTGATGTGGAAATTCAATTAATAAAACTAAATCTTTCCTTTGATTTAGCAGTTTGGGAACACTTTTTTTTTTGTAGAATCTGCGAAGGGACATTGAGGAGCTCATTGAGACCTATGGGGAAAACAAAATATCCCCAGATAAAAAGTAGAAAGAAGCTGTGAAACTGCTTTGTAGTGTGAGCATTCATCTCATAAAATTAAACATTTATTATGATTCAGCAGGTTGCAATCACTCTTTCTGTAAAATCTATGAAGGGACATTTGGGAGACTATTGAGACCTATGGAAAAAAACCCTCAAATTTCCCAAGATAAAAACTACAACAAAATTTAATTGTGAAACTACTTTGTGAAGTGTGGATTAATCTCACAGAGTTAAACCTTTCTTTTGATTCAGCTGGTTGGAAAGACACTTTTGGTAGAATCTGCAAAGGGACATTTGGGAGCCAATTGAGGCCTATGGGGAGAATCCAAATATCCCCAGATAAAAACTAGAAGGAAGCCATCTCTGACACTGCTTTGTGATGTGTGGATCAATCTCACACAGTTAAACCTTTCTTTTGATGCAGCAAACGGTAAACACTCTTTCTGGAGTATCTGAGAAGGGACATTTGGAAGCCCACTGAGGCCTAACAAGAAAAACTTAAAATCCCCAGATAAAAATGAGAATGAAGTTATCTGTGAAACTTCTCTGTGATGCGTGGATTCATCTCACAGAGTTAAAACTTTCTTTTGATTCAGCAGACTGGAAATACCCTTTTTGTAGAAACTTCAATGGGGCACTTGAGAGCCCATCAAGGCTTTTGAGAAAAAAGTGAATATACTCAGAAAACACTAGAAATAACTATTTGTAAAACTCCTTTGTGATGTGGGGATTCATCTCATAAAGCCTTGATTCAGCAGGTTGAAAACACTCTTTTTGTAGAATCTGTGAAGGGAGATTTGGGAGCCCAGAGAGGCTTAGGGGAAAAGCTGAATCTCTCCAGATAAAAACCAAACAGAAGCTATCTGTGAAAATGCTTTGTAATGTGTGGATTCATCACAGAGAGTTTAATTTGTTCTTTGATTCAGCAGGTTGGAAACACTATATTGCAGAAAGTGCAAAAGGACATTTTGTCACTCAAAGAGGCCTATGGGGAAAAACAAAATATCCCCAGATAAAAACTAGGAAAAAGCTTTCTCTGAAACTGCTTTCTGATGTTTGGATACATCTCACAAAGGTAAATATTTCTTTTGATTCAACAGGTTAGAAAAAGTCTTTTTGAAGAATCTGCAAACGGACATTTAAGAGCCCATTGAGGCCTATGGGGAAAAAATGAAATACTCCCAGATACTATCTAGAAAGAAGCTCACTGTGTAACTGCTTTGTGATGTGTGCATTCATCTCACAGAGTTAAAATTTTCTGATTCACCAGGTTGGAAACACTCTTTTCATAGAAACTGCAAAGGGACAATTAAGAGCCCATTGGAGCCTGAAGAAAAAAACAGAGTATCACCAGATAAAAACTGGAAATGAGCTATATGTGAGACAGCTTTGTGATGTGTGCATTCATCTCAGAGACTTGAAAGTTTCTTTTGATTCAGCAGGTTGGAAACACTCATTTTGGAGAATTTACAAAGAAACACTTGGGAACTTATTAAGGCCCATGGAAAAATGACTGTCTAGGGATAAAAACTAGAAATAACCGATCAGTGAAACTGAATCCATCTAACTGAGTTATGCAACTTTTTTGATTCAGCAAGTTGGAGAAAATTTTTAAAAAGGATCTGGCAAGGACCATTTGAGAGCATATTGATGCCTGTGGGGAAAACCTCATATCCTCAGATAAAAAGTGGAAAGAAGCTATATGTGAAACTGCTTTGTAATGTGTGAATTCATCTCACATAGGTAAACCTTTCTTTTGATTGAGCATGGTAGAACCACAATTTTTGATGAATCCTCAAGAGGACATTTGGGAGTCCAGAGAGGAGTATAGGGAAAAACAAAATATACCCAGGTAAACCCTAGAAAAAACTTTCTGAGAAACTGCTTTGTGATGTGTGCCTTCATCTCACGGAGTTAAACTTTTCTTTTGATGGAGCAGTTTGGAAACACTGTTTTTGTAGTATCTGTGAAGGGATATTTTCTAGCACACTGATGCCTATGGTGAAAAGAAAAACACTTCAGATCAAAACTAGAAAGAAGCTTTCCGAGAAACTGCTTCTTGATGTCTGCATTCATCTCACTGAGTTAAAACTTCCTATGATAGAACAGTTTGGAAACGCTGTTTTTGTAGAATCTGTGAAGGGATAGTTGGGAGTGCATTGAGGCATACAGTGAAAAGAGAAATAGTTTCAGATAAAAACTACAAAGAAGCTTTAGTAGAAACTGGTTTGTGATGTGGCCATTCATCTCACAGAGTCAAACCTTTCTTTTGATGGAGCAGTTTGGAAACACTGTTGTTGTAGAATCTGTGAAGGGATATTTGGGAGTGCGTTGAGGTCTAAGGTGAAAAAAGAAATATCTTCAGATAAAAACAAGAAAGCAGATTTCTGAGACAAGGCTTTGTGATGTGTGCATTCATTTCAAAGAGCTAAAACTTTCTTTTGATGGAGCCATTTAGAAACACTGTTTTTGGAGAATCTGAAGAGGGATCTTTTCTAGTGCATTGATGCCTATGGTGAAAAGACAAGCACAAGCACTTCAGATCAAAACTAGAAAGAAGCTTTCTGAGAAACTGCTTTTTGATGTCTGCATTCATGTTACAGAGATAAACCATTCTCTTGATGGACCAGTTTGGAAACACTGTTCTTGTAGAATCTGCAAAGGGATATTTGGGAGTGCATTGAGACCTGTGGTGAAAAGATAAATATCTTCAGTTCAAAACTAGAAAGAAGCTTTCTGAGAAACAACTCTTTCATATCTGCATTCATCTCACAGAGTTAAAACTTCCTTTAATGGAACAGTTTGGAAACACTGTTTTTGTAGAATCTGCGAAGAGATAGTTGGGAGTGCATTGAGGTGTATGGTGAAAAGAGAAATATTTTCAGATAAAAACTAGACCCTTCATCTCACAGAGTTAAACCTTTGTTCGGATGAAGCAGTTTGGAAACACTGTTTTTGTAGAATCTGCAAAGGGATGTTTGGGAGTGCATTGAGTCTTACGGTCAAAAAGGAAATATCATACAATAAAAACAAGAAAGAAACTTTCAGAGAAAATGCTTTGTGACGTGTACATTCATCCCACAGTTAAACATTTCTTGTGATTAAGCTGTTTGGAAAAACTGTTTTTCTAGAATCCGTGAAGGGATATTTGGGAGTGCATTGAGGCCTATGATTTAAAAGGAAATATCCTCAGATGAAAACTAGAAAGAAGCTTTCTGAGACACTGCTTTGTAATGTTTGAATTCATCTCATTGAGTTAAAACCACTTTTTGATGGAGCACTTTGGAAATACTGTTTTCTAGAATCTGCAAATAAATATTTGAGAGTGAATTGAGGCCTATGTTGAAAAAGGAAATATCTTCAGATAAAAACTAGAAAGAAGCTTTCTGGGAAACTGCTTTCTGATGTGTGCATTCATCTCACAAAGTTAAACCTTTCTTTTGATGGAGCAATTTGGACACACTGTTTTTGGAGAATCTACAAAGGGATATTTTGGATAACACTGAGGCCAATGATGAAAAGAAAAATATCTTAAGATAAAAGCTAGAATGTAGATTTCTGTGAAACTGTTTGGGATGTGGGCATTCATCTCACACAGTTAAACTTTTCTTTTGATTGAGCAGTTTGGAAACAGTGTTTATGTAGAATCTGCAAAAGGATATTTTGGATCACATTGAAGCCTGTGATGAAAAGCGAAATATCTTCAAGTGACAACAACAAAGAAGCTTTCTGAGAAACTGCTTTGTGATGAGTGCATTCATCTCACAGAATTAAAACTTTCTTTTGATGGAGCAGGTTGGAAACACTTTTTGTAGAATCTGCGAAGGGATGTTTGGGAGCACATTGAGGCCTAAGGAGAAAAGAGAAATGTCTTCAGAAAAATGTAGAAAGAAGCTTTCAGTGAAACTTCTTTGTGATGTGTGAATTCATCTCACAGTGTTAGTACTTTCATTTGATGGAGCAGTTTGGAAACTCTTTGCAGAATCTGCGAAGGGATATTTTGGAGTGCATTAAGGCCTAGGGTGAAAAGAGAAACATCTTCAGATAAAAACTAGAAAGAAGCTTTCTGAGAAACTGATTTGTGATGTGTGCATTCAACACACAGAGTTAAATCTATCTTTGATGGAGAATTTTGGAAACACTGTTTTAGTAGAATCTGCAAAGAAATACTTGGGAACACATTGAGGACAATGGTGAAAAAGGAAATTTCTTCAGATAAAAGCTAGAAATTCTGAAAATATGCTTTGTGTTGTGTGCATTCATCTCACAGAGTTAAATGATTCTTTTGATGAAGCAGTTCGGAAACACTGTTTTTTGGAGAATACACGAAGGGATATTTGGGAGCACGTTGAGGTCTAAGGTGAAAAAGGAAATATCTTCAGATAAAAATTGGAAGGAAGCTTTCTGAGAGAAGACTTTGTGATGTGTGCATTCATCTCAAAAAGTTAAAACTTTCTTTTAGTGGAGCTGTTTGGAAACACTGTTTTTGCAGGATCTGCAAAGGGACATTTTTTAGCTCATTGATGCTTATGGTGAAAAGAAAAACACTTCAGATCAAAACTAGAAAGAAGCTTTATGAGAAACTGCTTTTTGATGTCTGCATTAATCTCACAGAGATAAACCAATATTTTGATGGACTAGTTTGGAAACACTGTCTTTTTAGAATCTGCAAAGGGATATTTTGGAGCACAATGAGGCCTATGGTGAATAAGGAAATATTTTTAGATAAAAACTGGAAAGAAGCTTTAGTAGAAACTGGTTTGTGATGCGGGCATTCATTTCACAGAATTAAACCTTTATTTGGATGGAGCAGTTTGGAAACACTGTTTTTGTAGAATCTGTGAAGGGATATTTGGTAGTGCATTGAGGTCAAAGTTGAAAAGGAAATATCTTCAGATAAAAACAAGAAAGCAGATTTCTGAGACAAGGCTTTGTGATGTGTGCATTCATTTCAAAGAGCTAAAACTTTCTTTTGATGGAGCCATTTAGAAACACTGTTTTTGGAGAATCTGAAGAGGGATCTTTTCTAGTGCATTGATGCCTATGGTGAAAAGACAAGCACTTCAGATCAAAACTAGAAAGAAGCTTTCTGAGAAACTGCTTTTTGATGTCTGCATTCATGTTACAGAGATAAACCATTCTCTTGATGGACCAGTTTGGAAATACTGTTTTTGTAGAATCTGCAAAGGGATATTTGGGAGTGCATTGAGACCTGTGGTGAAAAGATAAATATCTTCAGTTCAAAGCAAGAAAGAAGCTTTCTGAGAAACAGCTTTTTTATGTCTGCATTCATCTTACAGAGCTAAAGTTTCCTTTGATGGAACAGTTTAAAAACACTGTTTTTGTAGAATCTGTGAAGGGATAGGTTGGGAGTGCATTGAGGTGTATGGTGAAAAGAGAAATATCTTCAGATCAAAATTAGAAAGAAGCTTTCTGGCAAACTGCTTTTTGATGTCTGCTTTTATCTCACAGAGTTAAGGCTTCCTTTGATGGAGCAGTTTGGGAACACTGTTTTTGTAGAATCTGTGAAGGGATATTTGGGAGTGCATTGAGATGTATAGCATAAAGAGAAATATTCTCAGATAAAAACTAGAAAGAACTTTTCTGATATACTGCTTTGTGATGTGCGCATTTATCTCACAGTGTTAAAGCTTTCATTTGATAGAGCAGTTTGGAAATTCTGTTTTTGTGGAATCTGTGAAGGGATATTTTGGAGCACATTAAGGCCCAGGCTGAAAAGAGAAACATCCTCAGATAAAAACTAGAAAGAAGCTTTCTGAGAATCTTCTTGGTGATGTGTGCATTTATCTGACTGAGTTAAACCTTTCTTCTGATGGAGCAGTTTGGAAACACTGTTTTTGTGGAATCTGCAATGGGATATTTTGGAGCGCATTGAGGGCCAAGGTGAAAATCATATATCTTCACAGAAAAACTAGAAAGAAGCTTTCTGAGAAACAAATTTTTGATGTCTGCATTCATCTCACAGAGTAAAACCTTTCTTTTGATTGAACACTTTGGAAATACTGTTTCTGTACAATCTATGAGGAAATATTTGGGAGCAAATTGAGGCCTATGGGGAAAAATGTCTTTGGATATCATCTAGAAAGAAGCTTTCTGAGAGACTGCTTTGTGATGTGTGCATTCATCTCACAGAGTTTAACCTTCTTTTGATGGGACTAATTGGAAACACTGTTTTTGTAGAATCTGCAATGGGATATTTGGGAGTGCATTGAGACCTAAGGTGAAAAAGGAAATATCTTCAGATAAAAACTAGAAAGAAACTTTCTCAGAAAATGCTTTGTGATGTGTGCATTCATCCCATGGTTAAACATTTCTTGTGACTAAGCTGTCTGGAAAAACTTTTTCTAGAATCTGTGAAGGGATATTTGGGAGGGCATTGAGGCTTATGATTTAAAAGAAAATATCCTCAGATAAGAACTAGAAATAAGCTTTCTGAGAAACTGCCTTGTGATGTATGCATTCACCTCACAGAGTGAAAACTTTCTTTTGATGGAGCAATTTGGAAACACTGTTTTTGCAGAATCTGCGAAGGAATATTTGGGAGTGCATTGAGGTCTAAGGTGAAAAAGGAAATATGTTCATATAAAAACTAGAAAGAAACTTTCTGAGAGAAGGCTTTGTGATGTGTGCATTCATCTCAAAGAGATAAACCTTTCGTTGTATGGGGCTGTTTGGAAACACTGTTTTTGTAGAATTTGAAAAGGAATATCTTCTAGAGCATTGATGCCTATGGTGAAAAGACAAATATCTATAGATCAAAACTAGAAAGAAGCTTTCTGAGAAATTGCTTTTTGATGCATCCATTCATCTCAGAGCATTAAACATTTCTTTTGATTGAGCAGTTTGGAAACACTGTTTTTGTAGAATCTTAGAATGGATATTTGGGAGTGCACTGAGGCCTGCAATGAAAAGAGAAATATCTTCAGATCAAAATTAGAAAGATGCTTTCTGAGAAACTGTTTTTTGATGTCCACATTCATCTCACAGAGTTAAGGCTTCCTTTGATGGAGCAGTTTGGAAACACTGTTTTTGTAGAATCTGCAAAGGAATATATTTGGGAGCACATTGAGGCCTAAGGAGAAAAAGTATCTTCAGATAAAAACTAGAAAGAAACTTTCTGAGAAAATGCTTTATGATGTGGCCATTCATCTCACAGAGTTAAATATTTCTTTTGATTGAGCAGTTTGTAAACACTGTTTTTGTAGAATCTGAAGGGATATTTGGGAGTGCATTGAGGCCTGAGTAGAAAAGACAAATGTCTTCAGAAAAGCCTAGAAAGAAGCTTTCTGAGAATATACTTTGTGATGTTTGCATCTGTCTCACAGGGTTAAAGCTGTCCTTTGAAGGAACAGTTTGGAAACTCGGTTTTTATAGAATCTAGGAGGGGATATTTGGAGTGGATTTAGGCTTAGGGTGAAAGGAGAAATAAAAAGTAGAAAGAAGCTTTCTGAGAAACTGCTTTGTGATTCGTGCATTCAGCTCACAGAGTTAAAATGTCCTTTAGATGGAGCACTTTGAAAACCCTGTTTTTACAGAATCTGTGAAGCAATATTTGGGAGCACGTTGAGGCCATTGGTGAAATAGGAAATTTCTTCAGATAAAAAAACAGAAAGAAACATTCTGAGAAACTGCTTTGTGTTGTGTGCATTCATCTCACAGAGTTGAATTTTTCTTTTGATTGAGCAGTTTGGAAAAACTGTTTTTGTAGAATCTCTGAAGGGATATTTGGGAGTGCACTGAGGACTGGTGAAAAAGTAAATATCTTCAGATAAAAACGAAAAAGAAGTTTTCTGAGAAACTGTTTTGTGAGTGTGCATTCATCTCACAGAGTTAAACCTTTTCTTGTGATGGAGAAGTTTGGAAACATTGTTTTAGTTGAATCTGGGAAGGGTTATTTGGGAGTGCATTGAGGTCTATGGTGAAAAAGGAAATATCTTCAGATAAAAATTAGAAAGAATCTTTCTGAGGAAAGACTGTGATATGTGCATTCATCTCAAAGAGTTCAATCTTTCTTTTGATGGAGCAGTTTGGAAACACTGTTTTTGTAGAATCTGTGAAGGAATGTTTTAGAGCACTTTGAGGCCTATGGTGAAAAGACAAAATGGTGAAAGAAGCTTTCTGAGAAACTGCTTTTTGATGTGTCTGTTTATCTCAGAGAGTTAAACTTTTTTTTTTGATTGTGCATTTTGGAAACTCTGTTTTTGTAGAATCTGCAAAGCAATGTTTTGGAACTCATTAAGGCCTTGGGTGAAAAGAGAAATATCTTCAGGTATAAACTAGAAGGAAGCTTTCTGAGAAACTGCTTTCTGACGTGTGCCTCCATCTCACAGAGTTAAACCTTTCTTGTGATGGAGTGGTTTGGAAACACTGTTTTTGTAGGATCTGTGAAGGGATACTTGGGAGTGCTTTGAGGCCAATGGTAAAAAAAGGAAATTTGTTCAGATGAAAACTAGAAAGAAATTTCTGAGAAAGTGCTTTTTGTTGTGTGCATTCATCTCACAGAGTTGAAGTTTGCTATTGATTGAGCAGTTCAAAAACACTGTTTTTGTAGAATCTGCAAAGGGATATTTGGGAGCACATTGAAGCTTATGGAGATAATGGAAATATCTTGAGATAAAAACCAGAAAGAAGCTTTCTGAGAAACTATTTTGTGATCTGCACATTCACCTCACAGATGTGAACATTTCTTTTGGTGGAGCAGTTTGGAAACACTGTTTTCGTAGCATCTGCGAAGGGATATTTTGGAGTGCATTGAGGCCCATGGTGAAAAGAAAAATATCTTTAGATAAAAACTAGAAAGAAGCTTTCTGAGAAACAACTGTTCATGGGGTGCATTCCTCTCACAGATTTAAACCTTTCTTTGGATGGAGTAGTTTGGATACATTGTTTTTGTAGAATCTGTGAAGGGATATATGAGAGTGCATTGAAGTCTATGCTGAAAAAGAAAATATCTTCAGATAAAAACTAGAAAGAAGCTTTTTGAGAAAATGCTTTGTGATCTATGCATCCATCTAACAGAGTTAAATCTTTCTTTTTTTTTATTTTTTATTTTTCATAGACAAAGGAATTATCTTTATTTTTCCCCATTGTTCACAACTATATTATTTCGTACTTTTTTTTTTAATTTATTTATTTTTATTTTATTTTATTTTATTTTTATTATACCTTAAGTTCTAGGGTACATGTGCATAACGTGCAGGTTTGTTACATATGTATATTTATGCCATGTTGGTGTGCTGCACCCATCAACTCGTCAGCACCCATCAATTCATCATTTATATCTTGTATAACTCCCCAATGCAAGCCCTCCCTTCTCCCCCCTCCCCCCTCCCCATGATAGGCCCCAGTGCGTGATGTTCCCCTTCCCGAGTCCAAGTGATCTCATTGTTCAGTTCCCACCTATGAGTGAGAACATGCGGTGTTTGGTTTTCTGTTCTTGTGATAGTTTGCTAAGAATGATGGTTTCCAGCTGCATCCATGTCCCTACAAAGGACGCAAACTCATCCTTTTTTATGGCTGCATAGTATTCCATGGTGTATATGTGCCACATTTTCTTCATCCAGTCTGTCACAGATGGACATTTGGGTTGATTCCAAGTCTTTGCTATTGTGAATAGTGCCGCAATAAACATACGTGTACATGTGTCTTTGTAGTAGAATAATTTATAATCCTTTGGGTATATACCCAGTAGTGGGATGGCTGGGTCATAAGGTACATCTAGTTCTAGATCCTTGAGGAATTGCCATACTGTTTTCCATAATGGTTGAACTAGTTTACAATCCCACCAACAGTGTAAAAGTGTTCCTATTTCTCCACATCCTCTCCAACACCTGTTGTTTCCTGACTTCTTAATGATTGCCATTCTAACTGGTGTGAGATGGTATCTCATTGTGGTTTTGATTTGCATTTCTCTGATGGCGAGTGATGATGAGCATTTTTTCATGTGTCTGTTGGCTGTATGAATATCTTCTTTTGAGAAATGTCTGTTCATATCCTTTCCCCACTTTTTGATGGGGTTGTTTGTTTTTTTCTCGTATATTTGTTTGAGTTCTTTGTAGATTCTGGATATTAGCCCTTTGTCAGATGAGTAGGTTGCAAAAATTTTCTCCCATTCTGTAGGTTGCCTGTTCACTCTGATGGTAGTTTCTTTTGCTGTGCAAAAGCTCTTTAGTTTAATTAGATCCCATTTGTCAATGTTTGCTTTTGCTGCCGTTGCTTTTGGTGTTTTAGACATGAAGTCCTTGCCCATGCCTATGTCCTGAATGGTACTACCTAGATTTTCTTCTAGGGTTTTTATGGTATTAGGTCTAACATTAACGTCTCTAATCCATCTTGAATTAATCTTCGTATAAGGGGTAAGGAAAGGATCCAGTTTCAGCTTTCTACTTATGGCTAGCCAATTTTCCCAGCACCATTTATTAAATAGGGAATCCTTTCCCCATTTCTTGTTTCTCTCAGGTTTGTCAAAGATCAGATGGCTGTAGATGTGTGGTATTATTTCTGAGGACTCTGTTCTGTTCCATTGATCTATATCTCTGTTTTGGTACCAGTACCATGCTGTTTTGGTGACTGTAGCCTTGTAGTATAGTTTGAAGTCAGGTAGCGTGACGCCTCCAGCTTTGTCCTTTTGACTTAGGATTGTCTTGGCAATGCGGGCTCTTTTTTGGTTCCATATGAACTTTAAAGCAGTTTTTTCCAATTCTGTGAAGAAACTCATTGGTAGCTTGATGGGGATGGCATTGAATCTATAAATAACCTTGGGGAGTATGGCCATTTTCACGATATTGATTCTTCCTATCCATGAACATGGTATGTTCTTCCATTTGTTTGTGTCCTCTTTTATTTCACTGAGCAGTGGTTTGTAGTTCTCCTTGAAGAGGTCCTTTACATCCCTTGTAAGCTGGATTCCTAGGTATTTTATTCTCTTTGAAGCAATTGTGAATGGAAGTTCATTCCTGATTTGGCTCTCTGCTTGTCTGTTACTGGTGTATAAGAATGCTTGTGATTTTTGCACATTAATTTTGTATCCTGAGACTTTGCTGAAGTTGCTTATCAGCTTAAGGAGATTTTGGGCTGAGACGATGGGGTTTTCTAAATATACAATCATGTCATCTGCAAACAGGGACAATTTGACTTCTTCCTTTCCTAACTGAATACCCTTGATTTCTTTCTCTTGCCTGATTGCCCTAGCCAGAACTTCCAACACTATGTTGAATAGGAGTGGTGAGAGAGGGCATCCCTGTCTTGTGCCAGTTTTCAAAGGGAATTTTTCCAGTTTTTGCCCATTCAGTATGATATTAGCTGTGGGTTTGTCATAAATAGCTCTTATTATTTTGAGGTACGTTCCATCAATACCGAATTTATTGAGCGTTTTTAGCATGAAGGGCTGTTGAAGTTTGTCAAAAGCCTTTTCTGCATCTATTGAGACAATCATGTGGTTCTTGTCTTTGGTTCTGTTTATATGCTGGATTACGTTTATTGATTTGCGAATGTTGAACCAGCCTTGCATCCCAGGGATGAAGCCCACTTGATCATGGTGGATAAGCTTTTTGATGTGCTGCTGAATCCGGTTTGCCAGTATTTTATTGAGAATTTTTGCATCAATGTTCATCAGGGATATTGGTCTAAAATTCTCTTTTTTTGATGTGTCTCTGCCAGGCTTTGGTATCAGGATGATGTTGGCCTCATAAAATGAGTTCGGGAGGATTCCCTCTTTTTCTATTGATTGGAATAGTTTCAGAAGGAATGGTACCAGCTCCTCCTTGTACCTCTGGTAGAATTCAGCTGTGAATCCATCTGGTCCTGGACTTTTTTTGGTGGGTAGGCTATTCATTGTTGCCTCAATTTCAGAGCCTGCTATTGGTCTATTCAGGGATTCAACTTCTTCCTGGTTTAGCCTTGGGAGAGTGTAAGTGTCCAGGAATTTATCCATTTCTTCTAGATTTTCTAGTTGATTTGCATAGAGGCGTTTATAGTATTCTCTGATGGTAGTTTGTATTTCTGTGGGGTCAGTGGTGATATCCCCTTTATCATTTTTTATTGCATCTATTTGATTCCTCTCTCTTTTCTTCTTTATTAGCCTTGCTAGCGGTCTGTCAATTTTGTTGATCTTTTCAAAAAACCAACTCCTGGATTCATTGATTTTTTGGAGTGTTTTTTGTGTCTCTATCTCCTTCAGTTCTGCTCTGATCTTAGTTATTTCTTGCCTTCTGCTAGCTTTTGAATGTGTTTGCTCTTGCCTCTCTAGTTCTTTTAATTGTGATGTTAGAGTGTCAATTTTAGATCTTTCCTGCTTTCTCTTGTGGGCATTTAGTGCTATAAATTTCCCTCTACACACTGCTTTAAATGTGTCCCAGAGATTCTGGTATGTTGTATCTTTGTTCTCATTGGTTTCAAAGAACATCTTTATTTCCGCTTTCATTTCGTTATGTACCCAGTAGTCATTCAGGAGCAGGTTGTTCAGTTTCCATGTAGTTGAGCGGTTTTGATTGAGTTTCTTAGTCGTGAGTTCTAGTTTGATTGCACTGTGGTCTGAGAGACAGTTTGTTATAATTTCTGTTCTTTTACATTTGCTGAGGCGTGCTTTACTTCCAATTATGTGGTCAATTTTGGAATAAGTGCGATGTGGTGCTGAGAAGAATGTATATTCTGTTGATTTGGGGTGGAGAGTTCTATAGATGTCTATTAGGTCTGCTTGGTGCAGAGATGAGTTCAATTCCTGGATATCCTTGTTAACTTTCTGTCTCGTTGATCTGTCTAATGTTGACAGCGGAGTGTTGAAGTCTCCCATTATTATTGTATGGGAGTCTAAGTCTCTTTGTAAGTCTCTAAGGACTTGCTTTATGAATCTGGGTGCTCCTGTATTGGGTGCATATATATTTAGGAGAGTTAGCTCTTCCTGTTGAATTGATCCCTTTACCATTATGTCATGGCCTTCTTTGTCTCTTTTGATCTTTGATGGTTTGAAGTCTGTTTTATCAGAGACAAGGATTGCAACCCCTGCTTTTTTTTGTTCTCCATTAGCTTGGTAGATCTTCCTCCATCCCTTTATTTTGAGCCTATGTATGTCTCTGCATGTGAGATGGGTCTCCTGAATACAGCAGACTGATGGGTCTTGACTCTTGATCCAGTTTGCCAGTCTGTGTCTTTTAATTGGAGCATTTAGTCCATTAACATTTAAGGTTAATATTGTTATGTGTGAACTTGATCCTGCCATTATGATATTAACTGGTTATTTTGCTCGTTAGTCGATGCAGTTTCTTCCTAGCCTCGATGGTCTTTACATTTTGGCATGTTTTTGTGATAGCTGGTACCGGTTGTTCCTTTCCATGTTCAGGACTTCCTTCAGGGTCTCTTGTAAGGCAGGCCTGGTGGTGACAAAATCTCTAAGCATTTGCTTATCTGTAAAGGATTTTATTTCTCCTTCACTTATGAAACTTAGTTTGGCTGGATATGAAATTCTGGGTTTAAAATTCTTTTCTTTAAGAACGTTGAATATTGGCCCCCACTCTCTTCTGGCTTGTAGAGTTTCTGCCGAGAGATCTGCTGTTAGTCTGATGGGCTTCCCTTTGTGGGTTACCCGACCTTTCTCTCTGGCTGCCCTTAAGATTTTTTCCTTCATTTCAACTTTGGTGAATCTGGCAATGATGTGTCTTGGAGTTGCTCTTCTGGAGGAGTATCTTTGTGGCGTTCTCTGTATTTCCTGAATTTGAATGTTGTCCTGCCCTACTAGGTTGGGGAAGTTCTCCTGGATGATATCCTGAAGAGTGTTTTCCAACTTGGTTCCATTTTCGCCCTCACTTTCAGGCACCCCAATCAGACGTAGATTTGGTCTTTTTACGTAATCCCATACTTCTTGCAGGCTTTGCTCATTTCTTTTTCTTCTTTTTTCTTTTGGTTTCTCTTCTCGCTTCATTTCATTCATTTGATCTTCAATTGCTGATACTCTTTCTTCCAGTTGATCGAGTCGGTTACTGAAGCTTGTGCATTTGTCACGTATTTCTCGTGTCATGGTTTTCATCTCTGTCATTTCGTTTATGATCTTCTCTGCATTAATTAGTCTAGCTGTCAATTCTTCCACTCTTTTTTCAAGATTTTTAGTTTCTTTGCGCTGGGTACGTAATTCCTCCTTTAGCTCTGATAAGTTTGATGGACTGAAGCCTTCTTCTCTCCTCTCGTCCAAGTCATTCTCTGACCAGCTTTGATCCGTTGCTGGCGATGGGCTGCGCTCCTTCGCAGGGGGAGATGCGCTCTTATTTTTTGAATTTCCAGCTTTTCTGCCCTGCTTCTTCCCCATCTTTGTGGTTTTATCTGTCTCCGGTCTTTGATGGTGGTGACGTACTGATGGGGTTTTGGTATAGGTGTCCTTCCTGTTTGATAGTTTTCCTTCTGACAGTCAGAAGGACTGTCTGTTTGTCTGTTGGAGATTGCTTGAGGTCCACTTCAGACCCTGTTTGCCTGGGTATCAGCAGCAGAGGTTGCCGAAGATAGAATATTGCTGAACAGCGAGTGTACCTGTCTGATTCTTCCTTTGGAAGTTTCCTCTCAGGGGTGTACTCCACCCTGTGAGGTGTGGGGTGTCAGACTGCCCCTAGTGGGGGATTTCTCCCAGCTAGGCTACTCAGGGGTCAGGGACACACCTGAGCAGGCAGTCTGTCCGTTCTCAGATCTCAACCTCCGCGTTGGGAGATCCACGGCTCTCCCCAAAGCTGTCAGACAGAGTCGTTCGCGTCTGCACTGGCTCCCGCTACTTCCCCTGTTGGTCTTCAGCTATGCGCTGTCCCCAGAGGTGGAGACTACAGAGACAGGCAGGCTTCCTTGAGCTGCTGTGAGCTCCACCCAGTTCGAGCTTCCCAGCGGCTTTGTTTACCTACTTAAGCCTCAGCAATGGCGGGCACCCCTCCCCCAGCCTCGCTGCTGCCTTGCGGATAGATCGCGGCAGACTGCTGTGTTAGCAGTGAGGGAGGCTTCGTGGGCATGGGACCCTCCCGGCCAGGATTGGGATATATTCTCCTGGTGTGCCTGTATGCTTACAGCGCAGTATTGCGGTGGGAGTTACCCGATTTTCCAGGTGTTGTGTGTCTCAGTTCCCCTGGCTAGGAAAACGGATCCCCTTCCCCCTTGCGCTTCCAGGTGAGGCGATGCCTCGCCCTGCTTCAGCTCTCGCTGGTCAGGCTGCAGCAGCTGACCAGCACCGATTGTCCGGCACTCCCTAGTGAGATGACCCCAGTACCTCAGTTGAAAATGCAGAAATCACCGGTCTTCTGTGTCGCTCGCGCTGGGAGTTGGAGACTGGAGCTCAAGACTTTTCATAACTAGTTATCCCCACTGAAACCCTCCTAAATCTTTCTTTTGATGGAGCAGTTTTGAATCAATGTTTTCGTAGAATCTACAGAGGGATATTTGGGAGTGTATTGAGGCCCATGGTGGAAAAGGAAATGTCTTCGCATAAAAACTAGATAGAAGCTCTGAGAATCTGCTTTGTGATATCTGCATTCATCTCACTGATACAAATCTTTCTTTTGATGGAGCAGTTTGGAAATCCTTGTTTTCTAGAATCTGCAAAGGGATATTTTGGAGCACATTGAGGCCTACAGTGAAAGGACAAATATTTTCACATAAAAATCAGAAAGAAGCTTTCTGAGAAACAGTTTTGTGATATGTGCGTTCATCGCACTGAGTAAAATCTTTCTTTGGCTGAGCAGTTTGGAAACGCTGCTTTTGTAGAATCTGTGAAGAAATATTTGGGAGTGCATTGAGGCCTATGGTGAAAAAGGAAATATGTTCAGATAAACACTAGAAAGAAGATTTTTGAGAAACTGCTTTGTGATGTGTGCATTCATCTCACAGAGCCAAACCTTTCTTTCAATGGAGCTATTTGGAAACACTGTTTTTGTAGTATCTGAAAAGGGGGATATTTTGTAGCACATTGAGGTCTATGGTGAAAAGAGAAATACCTTCATATCAAAACTAGAATGAAGCTTCCTGAGAAACTGCTTTGTGATGTGTGCAGTCATCTCCTACAGAATTAATCCTTTCTTTTGATGGAGCAGTTTGGAAACACTTTTTTTGAAGAATCTGCAAAGGTATAGTTGGGAGTGCTTTGAGACCAATGGTGAAAAAGGAAAATTCTGAGAAATTGCTTTGTGTTGTGTGCATTCATCTCACAGAGTGGAAATTTTCTTTTGATTGAGCAGTTTGGAAGCACTGTTTTTGTAGAATCTGTGAAGAGATGTTTCTTGACCTCTTTGAGGCCTAAGGTGAAAAGAGAAATATCCTCAGATAAAACTAGAAAGAAGCTTTCTGAGAAACACCTTTGTGATGTGTGCATTCATCTCACAGAGTTAAAGCTTCCTTTGATGGAGCAGTTTGGAAACAGTCTTTTTGTAGAATTTGCAAAGTGATATATCAATCACATTGATATCTAATGGTGAAAAGAGAAATGTCTTCAGATGAAAACTACAGAGAAGCTTTCTGAGAAACTGCTTTGGGATGTGTGCATTCATCCCACAGAGTTAAACCTTTCTTTTGATGGAGCAGTTTGGAAACACTCTTTCTGTAGAATCTGTGAAGCAATATTTTGGAGTGCATTGAGGCCTGTGATGAAAAAGGAAATATTTTCAGATAAAAACTAGAAAGAAGCTTTCGGAGAAACTGTTTGTGATGTGTGCATTCATCTCACAGAGTTAAACCTTTCTTTTGATGTAGCAGGTTGGAAACAGTCTTTTTGTAGAATCTGTGAAGGGAGACTTTGGAGCACACTGAGGGCTATGGCGAAAAAAGAAATATCTTCAGATATTAGCTGGGAAGAAGCTTTCTTGGAAAAAGCTTTGTGATATGTGCAGCCATCTCACCGAGTTAAACCCTTCTTTTGATGCAGCAGTGTGGAAACACTCTTTTTGTAGAATCTGTGTTGGGATATTTGGGTGCGCTTTGAGGCATAGGGTAAGAAGAGAAATATCTTCAGATAAAAACTAGAAAGAAGCTTTCTGAGAAACTTCTCTGTAGTGTGTGCATTCAATGCACAGAATTAAACCTTTCTTTTGATGCAGCAGTTTTGAAATACTGTTTTTGTAGAATCTGTGAAGGGATATTTGTGAGCTCATTGAGGCCTAGAGTGAAAAGAGAAATATCTTCAGATAATAACTCAGAAGAAGTTTTCTGAGAAACTGCTTTGTGATGTGTGCACTCATCTCACACAGATAAACCTTTTTTTGATAGGGCAGTTGGGAAGTACTGTTTTTGTAGTATCTGTGAAGAAATATTTTGGAGTGAATTGAGGCCTATAGTGAAAAAGGAAATATCTTCAAATAAAAGCTAGAAAGAAGCTTTCTGTGAAAATGCTTTGTGATCTGTGCATTAATCCCACAGAGTTAAACATTTCCTGTGATGTAGCAATTTGGAAACACTGTTTTTGTAAAACTGTGATGGGATATTTGGGAGTGCATTGAGGCCTATGGTAAAAGGAAATACCTTCAGATAAAAACTAGAAAGAAGCTTTGTGAGAATCTGCTTTGTGGTGTGTGCATTCATCTCACTGAGTTAAACCTTTCTGTTGATGGAGCAGTTCGGAAACACTGCTTTTGTAGAATCCGAAAATGGATATTTTGGAGCACATTGAGGCCTACTAAGAAAAGACAAATATCTTCACATAAAAGCTAGAAAGAAACTTTCTGAGAAACAGTTTTGTGATGTGTGCAATCACTTTACAGAGTAAAACCATTCCTTTGACTGAGCAGTTTGGAAACGCTTTTTTTTGTAGAAACGTGAAGAAAGATTTGGGAGCACAGTGAAGCCTATGGTGAAAATGGAAATATCTTCAGGTATAAACTAGAAAAAAGATGACTGAGAAACTGCTTTGTGATGTGTGCAGTCATGTCAGAGAATTAAACCTTTCTTAGATGGAGCATTTTTTAAACACTATTTGTGAAAAATCTGTGAAGAGATACTTTGGATCGCATTTAGACCTATGATGAAAAGACATATATCTTCAGATAGAAGCCAGAAAGAAGTTTTCTGAGAAACCACTTTGTGGTTGTGCATTCTTCTCACAGAGGTAAACTTTTGTTTTAATTGAGCAGTTTGGAAACACTGTTTTTGTAGAATCTTTGAAAGGATATTTGGGAGCACATGGAGGCCTATGGTGAAAAAGGAATTGTCTTCAGATAAAACTAGAAAGTAGCTTTCTGAGAAACTGCTTTGTTGTGTGTACATTCATCTCACAGAAGTAAAGTTTTCTTTTGATTGAGCTGTTTGGAAAAACTCTTTTTACAGATCTGCAGAGGGATATTTGGAAGTGCATTTAGGCCTCTGATTAAAAAGAAAATATCTTCAGATAAAAACTAGAAATAAGTTTTCTGAGAAAGTGCTTTATGATCAGTGTATTCATCTCACTAAAGTAAACATTTCTTTAGATTCAGCACTTTTTAAACACTGTTCTTGTCCATTCTGCAAATGGATATTTGGAGGTCATTGAGGCCAATGGTAAAAATCTGAATAACCCAGGATAAACACTAGAAGTAAGCTCTCTGAGAAACCGCTTTGTGATGTGTGCATACATCTTGCAGAGTTAAACCTTTCTTTTTCATTCAGTAGTTTGGAAATACTGTTTTTAAAAATCTGTAAAGGGATATTTGGGAGCAATCTGTGGCCTATGAAGAAAAAGGAATGATCTTCCAATTAAAACAAGAAAGGTGAATTATTTGAAACTGCTTTGTGATGTGTGCATTCATGTCACAGAGTTACAGCTTTCTTTTGATGGAGCAGTTTGGAAACTCTTTTTGTAGAATCTGTGAAGGGATATTTGGGATCACATTGAGGCCTTTGGTGTAAATGGAAATATCTTCAGATTAAAACTAGAAATAAACTTTCTGAGAATCTGTTTTGTAATATGTGCCTTTGTCTCACAGAGTTTAACCATTCTTTTGATGGAATGGTGGGAAACACTGTTCTTGTAGAATCTGTGAAGAAATATTTGGGAGTGCATTGGGGCCTATGGTGAAAAGAAAAATATCTTCAGATAAAAATGAGAAAGAAACTTTTGAGAAACCCACTTCTTATGTGTGCATTCTTCTCACAGAGTTAAACCTTCCTTTTGATTGAGCAGTTCAGAAACACTGTTTTTGTAGAATCTATGAAGGGATATTTGGGAGTGCATTGACGCCTATGGTGGAAAAGCAAATATCTTTGGAAAAAAGGAAATATCTGAGGATAAAAATTAGAATGAAGCATTCTGAGAAACTACTTTATGATGTGTACATTCATCTCACAGAGTTAAAGCTTTCTTTTGATTGAGCTGTTTGGAAACATTCTTTTTATAGTGTCTATAGCGGGATATTTTGGAATGCATTGAGGCCTATGGTGGAAAAGAAATATCTTCAGATAAAAATTGGAAAGAAGTTCTCTGAGAAACTGCTTTGTGATGTGTGCCTCCATCTCACAGAGTTAAACCTTTCTTTTGATTGAGCTGTTTGGAAACACTGTTTTTGCAGTATTTGTGAAAGAATATTTGGAAGTGCATTTAGGCCTATGGTGAAAAAGGAAACATCTTAAGAGAAAAACTAGAAAGAAGCTCTCTGAGAAACTGCTTGGTGGTGTTTGCCTGCAACTCTCAGAATTAAAGCTTTCTTTTGATTGAGCAGTTTGGAAAAACAGTTTTTGCAGAATCTGCAAAGGGCAATTTGGGAGCACATTGAGGCCTCCTGTGAAAAAGGAAATATCTTCAGATAAAAACTAGGAAGAAGGTTTCTGAGAAACTTCTTTAAGATGAGTGCATTCACCACACAGAGTTAAACATTCTTTTGATTGAGCACTTTGGACCACTGTTTTTGACCATTCTGTAAATGGACATTTTGGAGCTCATTGAGGCCAATCGTGAAAAACTGAATATCCCAGAATAAACAGTACAAGTAAGCACTGTGAGAAACCACCTTGTGATGTTTGCATTTATCTCACAGAGTTAATCCTTTCTTTCCATTCAGCAGGTTTTGAAAAACTGTTTGTGGAATCTGCGAAGTGATATTTGGGAGCACCTTGAGGCTTTTGGTGAAAAAGAAAATATCTTCAGATAAAAATTAGAAAGAAAAGCCGGGTGTGGTGGCTCACACCTGTAATCCCAGCACTTTGGGAGGCTGAGGCGGGTGGATCATGAGGTCAGGAGATCGAGACCATCCTGGCTAACATGGTGAAACCCCACCTCTACTAATAATACAAAAAATTAGCTGGGTATGGTAGCAGGTCCCTGTAGTCCCAGCTTCTCAGGATGCTGAGGCAGGAGAATGGCATGAACCAGGGAGGCAGAGCTTGTAGTGAGCTGAGAACAGGCCACTGCACTTCAGCCTGGGCAACAGAGCAAGACTTCATCCCAGAAAAAAAAAATTAGAATGAAGCTTTGGCAAAAATGGCTTTGTGATGTGTGCATTCATCTGACAGATTTAAAATTTTATTTTGATTCAGCAGTTTGATAACACTGTTTTTGTCCTTTCTGTGAATGGACATTCAGGAGCTCATTGAGGCCAATGGTGAAAAAGCAAATATTGCAGGATAAAAACTAGAAAAAAGTTATTTGAGAAACCAGTTTGTGATATGTGCATTCATCTCACCAAGTTAAATTTTTCTTTTGATAAAGCAGTTTGGAAACACAGTTTTTGTAGAATCTGCGAAGGGATATTTGAGAGTGCATTCAAGGCTATGGTGAAAAAGAAAATGTCTTCATATAAAAACTAGAAAGAAGCTTTCTGAGAAACTATTTGTGACGTCTGCAGTTCATCTCACAGAGGTAAACTTTTCTTTCAATTCAGCAGTTTGGAAACACTGTTTTGTCCATTCTGCAAACGGACATTTGGGAGCTCATTCGGGCTATTGCAAGAAAGAGAATATGCCAGGATATAATCTAGAAGGAAGCTCTCTGAGAAGCTGCTTTGTGATGTTGACATTCATCTCACAGAATTAAACCTTACTTTATATTCAGCAGTTTGGAAACACTGTTTTTGTAGAATCTGGGAATGCACATTTTTGAGAACACTGAGGCCTGTGGTGAAAAAGGAAATAGCTTCAGATAACAACTAGATAGAAGCTTTCTGAGAAACTGCTTTCTGTTATGTCCATTCATCTCCCAGAGTTCAATCTTTTTTTTGATTGAGCAGTTTGGAAACACGGTTTTTGTAGAATCTGCAAAGGGATATTTGGGAGCACTTTGCACCCAGTGGTGAAAAAGCTTACAATTTCAGATAAAAACTAGAAAGAAACTATCTGAGATACTGCTTTGTGATGTGTGCCTTCATCTCACAGAGGTAAACCTTTCTTTATGTTGAGTAGTTTGGGAACAGTGTTTTCCTAGAATCTGTGAAGGGATATTTGGGAGCGAATTAAGGCCTATGGCATAAAAGGAAATATCTTCAGTTAAAACTTGAAAAAAGCTTTCTGAGAAACTGCTTTGTGATGTGTGCATTCATCTCACAGAGTTAAACCTATCTTTTGATTGAGCAGTTTGGGAAATCTGTTTTTGTAGAATCTGCAAAGGATATTTGGGAGCGCACTGAGGCCTAGGGTGGAAAAGGAAATATCTTCAGATAAAAATTAGAAAAAAGATATCTGGGAACCTGTTTTGTGATGTGTGCATTCATCTCACAGCATTCAACTTTGCTTTTGAGTCAGCAATCTGGAAACACTGCTTTTTTTTTCCTTTCTGCTGATGGACATTTGGAAGCTCACTGAGGCCAATGGCAAGAAAGTGAATATGCCAGAATAAAAACTAGAAGGAAGCTATCTGAGAAAATGCTTTGTGCTGTGCACATTCATCTTGCAGAGTTAAACATTTCTTTTCATTCCACGATTTGGAAACACTGTTTTTGTAGAATCTGAGAAGGGATATTTGGGAGTGCAATATGGCCTACGGTGAAAACGTAAATATCTTCAGATTAAAACTAGAAAGAAGCATTCTGAGACACTGCTTTGTGATGTTTGCATTCATCTCACAGAGGTAAACCTTTCTTTTGATTGAACTGTTTGGTAACACTGTTTTTGTAAAATCTACTAGGGGTTATTTGGGAATGCTTTGAGGCCTATGGTGAAAAAGGAAATATCTTTAGAGAAAAACTAGAAAGAAACTTTCTGAGTAACTGCTTTGTGATGTGAGCATTCATCTCACAGAGTTAAACCTTTATTTTTATTGAGCAGTTTGGAAAAACTGTTTTTGGAAACTCTGTGAAAGGATATTTGGGAGCACATTGAGGCCTATGGTGAAAAAGGAAATATCTTTAGAAAAAAAAACTAGAAAGAAGTTTTCTGAGACACTGCTTTGTGATGTTTGCATTCATCTCACAGAGGTAAATCTTTTTTTTGATTGCACAATTTTGAAACACTGTTTTTGTTGCAACTGCAAAGGGATATTTGGGAGCACATTGAGGCCTATGGTGAAAAAGAAATTATCTTCAGATAAAAACTAGAAGGAAGATTTCTGAGACACCACTTTGTAATGTGTGCATTCATCTCACAGAGTTAAATCTTTCTTTTGATTGAGCAGTTTGGAAAATCTGTTTTTATAGAATCTGTGAAGGGATATTTGGGAGTGTATTGAGGCCTATGGTGGAAAAGGAAATATCTTCAGATAAAAACTAGAAGGAAAATTTCTAGGAAACCACTTTGTGATGTGTGCATTCATGCCACAGAGTTCCACTTTTATTTTGAGTCAGCAGTCTGGAAACACTGTTATTTTCCTTTCTGCTAATGGACATTTGGGTGCTCATTGAGGCCAATGGTGAAAAGGTGAATATTTCAGGATAAAAACTAGAAGGAAGCTGCCTGAGAAAATGTTCTGTGCTGTGTGCATTCGTCTGGCAGAGTTAAACCTTTGTTTGCATTCCATAGAAGGAAGGTATCTGAAAAACTACTTTGCAAAGTGTGCACTCATCTTAGAGATTTAAAACTTTCTTCTGGTTCAGCAGTTTGGAAACACAGTTTTTGTCCATTCTGTGAATGGACATTTGGAAGCTCATTGAGGCCAAAGGCAAAAAAGCTAATATACTGGGATAAAAGCTAGAAGGAGGTTATCTGAGAAACCACCGTGTGATGTATGCATTCAACTTGAGTACTTAAATCTTCCTTTTCTTTCATCAGTTTGGAAACACTGTTTTTGTAGAATCTGCAAAGGGATATTTGGGAGTGCATTGAGGCCTATGGTGAAAAATAAAATATTTTCAGATAAAAACTAGAAATAAGCTTTTTGAGATATTGCTTTGTGATGTGTACATTCTTCTCCCAGAGTTAAACTTTTCTTTGGATTCAACAGTATGGGAACAATGTTTTTGTCCATTCTACAAAAGGACATTTGGGAGCTCATTGAGACCAATGGCCATAAAGTTTGTATCCAAGGATAAAATCTAGAAGGACGCTATTAGAAAAACCACTCTGCGAGGTGTGCATTCACCTCACAGAGTTAAATTTTCTTTTGACTCAGCTGTTTGGAAACACTTTTTTTTATCCATTCTGCAAATGGACATTTGGGAACTCATTGAGGTCAATGGTGAAAAAGTCAATATCCCAGGATAAAAACTAGAAGCAAACTATGTGAGAAGCTGCTTTTGGATGTGTACATTTGCCATGCAGAGTTACATGTTTCTTTTCATTCAGCAGTTTGGAGACAGTGTTTTTGTAGAATTTGCGAAGGGATATTTGGTAGTGCATTGAGGCCTATGGTGAAAAACAAAATGTCATCAGATAAAAACTAGAAAGAAGCTTTCTGAGAAACCACTTTGTGATGTGTGCATTCATCTCAAAGAGTTAAATCTTTCTTCGGGTTCAGCAGTTTAGAAATACTGTTTTTTTCCATTCTGTGAATGGACATGTGGGAGCTTATTTATGCTAATGGTGAAACAGTGAATATCCCTGGATAAAACATAGAAGGAACTATCTGAGAAACTGGTTTGTGATGTGTGCATTCATCTCATGGAGTTTAACCTCTCTTTTTATTCAACAGTTTGTAAACACCGTTTTTGTAGAACTTATGAAGGGATATTTGGGAGTGCATTGAAGCATATGTTGAAAAAGAAATTATCTTCAGATAAAAACTAGAAAGAAGCTGTCTGAGAAACTGCTTTGTGATGTGTGCATTAACGTCACAGAGTTAACCCTTTCTTTTGATTCAGCAGTTTGGAAACACCTTTTTTGTCCATTCTGCAAAATGATATTTGGGAGTTCATTGAGGCCAATGTCGAAAAAGCAAATATCCCAGGATAAAAACTCAAAGGAAGCTATCTGAGAAAGTGCTTTGTGCTGTGTGCAATCTCTCACAGAGTTAAACCTTTCTTTTGATTCGGGAATTTGAAAACACAATTTTTGTAGAATCTTCAAAGGGACATTTGGGAGCACTTTGGCCTATGTTTAAAAAGAAAATATCTTCAGATAAAAACTAGAAATAAGCTTTCTGAGAAACTACTTTGTGATGTGTGCATTTGTCTCACAGAGTTAAACCTTTCTTTGATTCAGCAGTTTAGAATCACTGTTTCTCTACATTCTGCAAATGGACCCTTGGGAGCTCAAGGAGGCCAATGGTGAAAAAGCAAATAATCCAGGATAAAAACTAGAAGGAAGCTATCTGGGAAACAGTTTTTTGCGGTGCACATTCATCTAGCAGAGTTAAAACATTCTTTACATTCATCAGTTTGGAAACCCTGTTTTTGTAGAATCTGAAAAGGGATATTTGAGAGCACATTGAGGCTTATTGTGCAAAAATCCCTTCAGATAAAAACTAGCAAGAATATTTCTGAGAAACTGCTTTGTGTTGTATGCATACATCTCACAGAGTTAAACATTTATTTGGATTCAGCAGCCTGGAAAGACAGTATTTGTCCATTCTGCGAATGGATATTTGGGAGCTCATTGAGGCCAACAGCAAAAAGCGAATATACCAGCATAAAAAGTAGAAGGAAGATATCTCAGACACTGCTTTGTGGTGTGTGCATTCATCTTGAAGATTTCAATATTTCTTTTCATTCAGCAATTTGGAAGCACTCTTTTTGTAGAATCTGGGAAGGGACATTTGAAAGCACATTGAGGGCTTTGGTGAAAAGTAACCATCTTCAGATAAAAGCAAGGAAGAAATTGTCTGAGAAAATGCTTTGTGATGTGTCCATTCATTCCACAAAGTTAAACGTTTATTTTGATTCAGCAGTCTGGAAACACTGTGCGAATGGACATCTGGGAGCTCATTGAAGCCAATGGCAAAAAAGTGAATATCCCAGCATAAAAACTGGAAGGAAGCTATCTGAGAAACCGCTCTGTGATATGTGCATTGAGCTCACAGAGTTAAACATTTCTTTACATGTAGGAGTTTGGAAACACTGTTATTGTAGAGTCTACAAAGGGATATTAGTGAGCACAATGAGGCCTATGTTGAAAAAGGAAATAGCTTCAGATAAAAACTAGAAAGAAGCTTTCTTAGAAACTGCTTTGCAATGTATGCATTCATCGCACAAAAGTAAACCTTTCTTTGGATTCAGCTGTTAGGAAACAGTATGTTTTTGATTCTGAGGAAGGATATTTGGGACCTCATCAATTCCAAGGGTGAAAAAGTGAATATCCATTCTGTTTTTCTCCATTCTGTGAATGGACGCTTGGGAGCTTATAGCAGCAATGGCAAAACAGCAAATATGCCAGGAAAAACACTATAGGAAAGCGATTGAGAAAGCACTTTGTGCTGTGTCCATTCATCTGTGTGAGTTAAACCTTTCTTTACATTCAGGGGTTTAGAAAAAATGTTTTTGTAGAATAAACTAAGGCACATTTGGGAGCACATTGAAGCCTACATTGATAAAGAAAATATCTTCAGATAAAAATGAGAAAGAAGTTTTCTGAGAAACAGCTTTGTGTTGTGTGCGTTCATCTCACAGAATTAAACCTTTCTTTTGATGGAGCAGTCTGGAAACACTGTTTTTCTCCATTCTGCAAATGAACACTTGGGGGCTCCCAGAGCCGTTTGAAAAAGAAGCCACTATCTGAGGATAAAAACTAGAAGGAAACTATCTGAGAAACTGCTTTCTGATGTGTGCATTCATCTTGCCGAGTTAAACGATCCTTTTTATTCAACAGGTTGGAAACATGTTTTGGTAGAATCTGTGAAGGGATGTTTGGGAGCTCACTGAATTATATTGTGAAAATGAAATTGTCTTTAATAAAAACAAGAAAGAATCTTTCTTAGAAATGGCTTAGTGCTGTGTGCATTCATCTTACAGAGTTAAACATTTCTTTGCATTCAGCAGTTTAGAAACACTCTTTTTGTCCATTCTGCAAATGGACATTTGGGAGCTCACTGATGCCCATGGAGAAAAAGCATATAGCCCAAGATAAAATCTGGAAGGAAGCTATCTGAGAAATCACTTTGTGATGTTTGCCATTCATCTCACAGAGCTAAACATTTCTTTTGATTCAGCAGTTTGGAAACATGGTGTTTGTCCAATCTGCGAATGGACATTTGGGAGCTCATTGAGGTCAATGGTGAAAAAACGAATATCCCAGGAAAAAAATGAGAAGCAAGCTATCTGAGAGACTACTTTTGATGTGTGTATTCATGGTGCAGAATTAAAAATTTATTTTCATTCAGCAGTTTGGAAACACTGTTTTTGTAGAATTTAGGAAGAGATTTTTGGGGCACATTGAGGCCTATGACGAAAAACAAAACATCTTCAGATAAAAACTAGAAAGAAGGTTTCTGAGAAACTCTTTGTGACATGTGCATTCATCTCACTGAGTTAAAACATTCTTTGGATTCAGCAGTTTGGAAACTCTGTTTTTGTCCATTCTGTGAATGGATACTTGGGAGCTCATTGAGGCCAAGGAACGTATATTCCAGGATAAAATCTGGAAGGAAACTATCTGAGAAACCACTTTGTGATGTGTGCATTCAATCAGAGGGTTAAAACTTTCTTTTGATTCAGCAGTTTGGAAACACTGTTTTTGTCCATTCTGCAAATGGACATTTAGGAGCTCTTTAAGACCAATGTCATAAGAGCGAATATCCCGAGATAAATAGTAGAATTAAGCTCTCTGAGAAAATGCTTTGTGATTTGTGCATTTATCTCACAGTTAAACCTTTCTTTTCCTTCAGCAGTTTGGAAAAACTGTTTTTGTAGAATCTGCGAAGGGATATTTGGGAGCATATTTAGGCTTATGGTGAAAAAGAAAATATCTTCAGAAAAAAACTTGAAATAAACTTTGAGAGAAAGTGCTTTGTGCTGTGCACATTCATTTGATAGATTGAAACCTTTATTTTGATTTGGCAGTTTGGAAACACTGTTTTTGTCATTCTGTGAAAGGAAATTTGGGAGCTCATTGAGGCCAACTGGGAAATAGTGAATATCCCAGTATAAAAACTAAAAGGAACCTATCTGAGAAAATGCTTTGTGCTATGCATTCATCTATCAGAGTTAAACCACTCTTTATATTCAGAAGTTTGGAAGAACTGTTTTTGTAAACCAAGTGAAGGGATATTTTGGAACACATTGAGGCACATGGTAAAAAGAAAATATCTTCAGATAAAAACGAGCAAGGATGTTTCTGAGTAACCACTTTCTGATGTGTGTATTAATCTCACATAGTTAAACTTTTCTTTTCATCTGGCATTTTGGAAACACTGTTTTTGCAAACTCTATGAAGTAATATTTGGGAGCACATTGAGGATTATGGTGAAAAAGAAATGTCTTCAGAAAAACACTAGAAAGAAGCTTTCAGATAAACTGCTTTGTGAAGTATGCATTCACCTCACAGAGTTAAACCTTTCTTTGGATTCAGCAGTTTAGAAACGTTGTTTATGTCCTTTCTGTGAATGGAGATTTGGGAGCTCATTGAGGCCAATGGCAAAAAAGCATATATCCCAGGATAAAATCTAGATGGAAGCTATCTGAGAAGCCACTTTGTGATGGATGCATTCATCCAACAGAGTTAAACGTTCTTTTGATCCAGTAGTTTGGAAAAACTGTTTTGTCCGTTCTGCGAATTAATACATGAGAGCGCTTTGAGGCCAATGGTGAAAAAGCGAAAATCCCAGGATAAAAAGTAGAAGGAAGCTATCTTAGAAACCGCTTTTTTGATGTGTGTATTTATCTCGCAGAGTTATACCTTATTCTCATTCAGTAGTTTGGAAACACTGTTTTGTAGAATCTCCAAAGGAATATTTGGGAGCGCTTTGAGGCTTATGGTGAAAAAGGAAATATTTTCAGATAAAAACTAGAAAGAAGCTTTCTGAGGTACTGCTTTGTGATGTGTGTGTTCATCTCACAGAATTAAAACTGTCCTTGGATTCAGAAGCTCTGAGACACTGTTTTTGTCCATTCTATGAATGGACATTTGGGAGCTCATTGAGGACAATGGTGAAACAGCATATATCCCTTTACAAAACCCAGAAGGAAGCTATCTGATAAACCACGTTGTGATGTGTGCATTCATCTAGTGGAGTTAAAACCTTTTTTTACAGTCAGCAGTTTGAAAACACAGTTTTTCCGGAATCTGTGATGGGATATTTGGGAGCACATTGAGGTCTATGGTGAGAAAATATATCCTCAGATAAAAGCTAGAAAGCAGCTTTCTGAGAAACTGATTTGTGTTGTGGGCATCCATCTCACAGAGTTAAACGTTTCTTGTGATTCAGCAGTTTGGAAACACTCTTTTTTTTAGAATCTGCAAAGGTATGTTTGGGAGCGCATTGAGGCCTAAGGTGAAAAACAAAATATCTTCAGAGAAAAACTAGAAAGAAACTTTCTGAGAAACTGCTTTGTGATGTGTGCATTAATCTCACAGGCTGAAACCTTTCTTTGGATTCGTAAGTTTAGAAACACTGTTTTTGTGTGTGTGTGAATGGACATTTGGGAGCACTTTGAGGCCAATAGCAAAAAAGCCTATATCCCGGGATAAAATCTAGAAGGAAGTTATCTGAGATACTACTTTTTGATGTTTGCATTTATCTCACATTTTTAAACCTTTATTTTGATTCAGCAGTTTGGAAACACAGTTTTTGTCCATTCTGTGAATGGACATTTGGGAGCTCTTTAAGGTCAATGGTGAAAAAGTGAATATCCCAGGGTAATAACTAGAAGGAAACTATCTGAGAAACTGCTTTGTGATGTGTGCATTTGTTTCACAGAGTTTTACCTTTCTTTTCCTTCAAGAGTTTGGAAACATTGTTTTTGCAGAATCTGCAAAGGAATGTTTGGGACCACATTAAGGACTAGAGTCAAAAAGGAAATATCTTCAGATAAAAACTTGAAAGAAGCTTTCTGAGAAACTGCTTCATGTTGTGTGCATTCATCTATGGAAGTAAAACTTTCCTTTGATTCAGCAGTTTGGGAAGGCAGTTTTTGTCCCTTCTGAAATGGACATTTGGGAACCCATTGAGGCCAATGGTGCAAAAGTGAATATCCTCAGATAAAACCTAGAAGGAAGGTATCTGAGAAACCGCTTTGTGATGTGCGAATTCATCTTGGAGCGTTAAACTTTTCTTTTGATTAAGCAGTTTGGAAATGCTGTTTTTGTAGAATCTGCGAAGGGATACTTGTGAGCACATTGAAGCCTATGGTGAAAAGGAAAATATCTTCAGATTAAAACAAGAAATAATCTTTCTCAGAAACTGCTTTGTGACATGTGTATTCATCTTGCAGACTTAAACCTTTCTTTTGATTCAGCAGTTTGCAAAAACTGTTTTGTCCATTGTGAATGGAGATTTGGGAACTCATTGTGGCCAATGGTGAAAAAGTGAATATTCCAGAATAAAAACTAGACAAAAGCTATCTGAGAAACTGTTTTGTGAGGTATTCATTCATGTTGCAGAGTTAAACCTTTCTTTTGATTCAGCAGTTTGGAAACACTGTTTTTGTAAAATCTGTGGAGGGATATTTGGGAGAGCTTTGAGGCCTAAGTTAAAAAGGAACTGTCTTCAGACAAAAACTAGAGAGGAGTTTTCTTAGAAACTGCTTTGTGATGTGTCCATTTGTCTCACTGAGTTCAACCTTTCTTTTGATTGAGCAGTTTGGAAACACTGACTTTCTCCATTCTATGAGTGGACATTAGAGAGCTCATGGAGGCCAATGACAAAAAAGTAATTATGCCAGGATGAAAACTTAAATGAAGTTATGTGAGAAAGTTCTTTGCACTCTGTGCATTCGTCTAGCAGAGTTAAAGCTTTCTTTACATTCAGCAGTTTGGAAACACTGTTTTTGTAGAACACGCGATCATATATTTGGGAGCATATTTAGGCATATGGTGAAAAAGAAAATAGGAAAAAACAGAAAGAAGCTTTCTGAAAAACTATTTTGGGACGTGTCCATTCAGTTCACAGAGTTGAACATTTCGTTTGATTCAGCAGTTTGGAAACACTGTTTTTGTCCATTCTGTGAATGGACATTTGGGAACTCATTGAGGCCGATGGTGAAATAGAGAATATTCTTGGATAAAAACTAGAAGGAAGCCATCTGAGAAACCACTTTGTGATGTGTACATTCATGTCACAGAGTTAAAACTTTCTTTTGATGGAACAGTTTGGAAACACTCTTTTTGTAGAATCTGTGAAGGGATATTTGGGAGCACACTGAGGACTGTGGTGGGGAAGGAAGTATCTTCAGATAAAAACTAGAAAGAAGCTATCTGAGATACTGCTTTTTGATGTGTGCATTCATCTCACAGAGCTAAAATTTCCTTTGATTCAGCAGTGTGTAAACACTGTTTTTGTAGAATCTGCAAAGGGATATTTGGCAGTGCATTGCAGACTACGGTGAAAAAGAAAATATCTTCTAATAAAAACTACAAAGAAGCTTCTTGAGAAACTGCTTTGTGAGGCGTGCATTCATTTCACCATGTTAAACTGTTCTTTGGATTCAGCAGTTTAGGAACACTGTTTTTGTTTATTCTTCAAATGGACATTTGGGAACTCATTGAGAATAATGGTGAAAAAGCAAATATCCCGAGATAAAGAGTAGAAGGAAGCTATCTGAGAAACCACTTTGTGATGTGTGCATTGATCTCACAGAGTTAAACATTTCCTCTGATTCTGGAGTTTGGAAACCCTGTTTTAGTAGAATCTTGGAAGGGATATTTGGGAGTGCATTGAGGCCTATGGAGGAAAAGGAAGTATCTTCAGATAAAAACAAGAAAGAAGCTTTCTGAGAAAGTGCTTTGTGATATGTTCATTCATCTCACTGAATTAAACCTTTCTTTTGATTCAGAGTTTGGAACAGTGTTTTTGCAGAATCTGTAAGGGATATTTTGGAGCAAACTGAGGACAGTGATGAAAAAGGAAATATCTTCCCATGAAAAATAGAAAGAAGCTTTCTGAGAAACTGCTTTATGGTGTGTGCATTCACATCACTGAAGTAAACCTTACTTTTGATTCAGCAGTGTGGAAACACTGTTTTTTTTCCATTCTGTGAATGGACATTTGGGTGCTCATTGAGGCCAATGGCGATACAGTGAAAATCCCAGGATAAAAATTAGAAGGAATCTGCCTGAGTAACTACTTTGTGACGTGTGCATTCACCTCACAGAGTTAAACCTTTATTTTGATTTAGCGGCTTGGAAACACTGTTTTTCTAGAATCTGCAATGGGATATTTGGGAACACATTTAGGCTTATGATGAAAAAGAAAATATCTTCAGATAAAAATTAGAAATAAGCTTTGGGAGAAAGTGCTTTGTGTTCTGCATATTCATCTGACAGATTTGAACCTCTATTTTGATTCAGCAGTTTTGAAACCCTGTTTTTCTCCATTTTGCGAAAGGACATTTGGGAGCTCATTGTGGCCAATGGTGAAAAAGTGAATATCCCAGGATAAAAACTGCAAGGAAGCTATCTGAGAAAGTGTTGTGTGCAGTATGCATTCATATATCATACTTAAACTTTTCTTTACATTCAGCATTTGGAAACACTGTTTTTGTAGAATAAGTGAAGGGATATTTAGGAGTGCATTGAAGCCTACGGTGAAAAATAAAATATCTTGTGATGAAAACTAGAATGAAGTTTTCTGAGAAACTGCTTTGTGATGTGTGCATTAATCTCACTGAGTTAAAACTTTCTTTGGATTCAGCAATTAGAAGACACTGATTTTGTCCATTCTGAGAATGGACATTTGGGAGCTCATTGAGGCCAACAGAAAAAGAGTATATCACGGGATAAAATCTAGAAGGAATCTACCTGAGAAACTGCTTTTTCATGTGTGCATTCATCTCACAGAGTTCAACTTTTCATTTGATTCAGCAGTTTGGAAACACTGCTTTTGTCCATTCTGCAAATGGGAGCTCTTTTAAGCCAATTTGGGAGCTCTTTTAAGCCAATGACAAAAAGGCGAGTGTCCCAGGATACAAACTTGAGGGAAGCTATCTGAGAAACTACGTTGTGATGTGTGCATTCCTCTCACAGAGTTAAACTTTCTTTTCCTTCAGCAGCTTGCAAACACTGTTTTTGTAGAATCTGTGAAGGGTTATTTGAGAGGGTATTAAGGCCTATGGCAAAAATAAAATGTCATCACATAAAAAAAGGAAAGAAACTTTCTGAGAAACTGCTTTGTTATGAGTGCATTCATCACACAGAGTTAAAACTTTCTTTGGATTCCTCCATTTACAAACATTGTTTTTGTCCGCTCTGCAAATGGAGATTTGGGAGATCATTGAGGCCAATGGCACAAAAGCATATATCCCAGGATAGAATCTAGAAGGAAGCTACCTGAGAAACTGCTTTGTGATGTGTGGAATTCATCTCACAGAGTTAAATCTTTCTTTTTATTCAGAAGTTTGGAAATATGATTTTTCTCCACTCAGCGAGTGGTCACTTTGGAGCTCATGGAGGCCAACAGCAGAGAAGTGAATGTGCCAGGATAAAAGCTAGAAGGAAGCTATCTAAGAAACCACTTGGTGCTGTGTATATTCATCTAGCAGAGTTAAACTTTTGTTTCCATTCAGCAGATTGGAAACACTCTTTTTGTAGAATCTGTGAAAAGATATTCGGGAGCACATTGGGGCTTATGGTGAAAAATAAAATATCTTCAGATAAAAATTAGAAAGCAGGCTTGGGAGAAAGTGCTTTGTGATGTGTGCATTCATCTAAAGGATGTAAACCTTTGTTTTGATTCAGCAGTTTGTAAACACTGTTTTTCTCCATTCTGTGAATGCATATTTTGGAATTCATTGAGGCCAATATCAAAAAAGGGAATACACCGGGCTAAAACTAGAGGGAAGCTAACTGAGCAACTGCTTTGTGATGTGTGCATTCATGGACAAAAACAGGGTTTCCACACTGCTGTGTCAAAAGAAAGGTTTAAATCTGTGAGATGAATGCACACATCACAAAGTGGGTTCTCAGATAGCTTCCTTCTAGTTTTTATCCTAGGATGTTTGCTTTTTCTCCATTGACCTCAATAAGCTCCCAGATGCCATTCGAAGAATGGCCAAAACAGTGTTTCCAAACTTCTGCATCAAAAGAAAGTTTAACTCTGAGATGAATGCGTGCATCACAAAGCAGTATCTCAGAACGTTTCTTTCAATTTTTTTATCTGAAGATATTTTCTTTTCCCCATAGACCTCAAAGTGCTTCCAAATATCACTTTGCAGATACGGCAAAAACAAATTTTCCTAACTGCTGAATGAAAAGAAAGGTTTAACTCTGTGGATGAATGCACACACCACAAAGCAGTTTCTAGGATAGCTTTCTTCTAGTTTTTAATCTGGGATATAAAAATAGAATACTCTTTTTCATCTTAGGACTCAATCAGCTCCCAAATATCCATTCACAGAGTGGATAAAAACAGTGTTTCCAAACTGCTAAGCAAAGGAAGGTTTAACTATGTGAGATGAATGCACCCATACAAAGCCGTTTCTCACAAAGCTTCTTTGTAGTTTTATCTGAAGATATTTCCTTTTACACCACAGTACCCAAAGGGCTCCCAAACATCTCTTCACAGATTTGACAAAAGCTGTGTCTCCCAACTGCTGAATCAAAAGAAAGTTTTCACTCTGTGAGATGAATGCCCACATCACAAAGTGGTATCCCAGATAGCATCCTCATTGTTTTTATCCTGGGACATTCGAATTTTCACTTTTAGCTTCTAAGTACTCCCAAATATCCATTTGTAGAATGGACAAAGCAATGTTTACAAACTGCTGAATGAAAAGAAAACACTCATTCTGAGAGATGAAATGCACACATCACAAAGCGTTTTCTCAGATATCGTCCTCTTAGTTTTTATCTTGGAACATTTACTTTTTTGCCATTGTTCTCAATGAACTCCCAAATGTCCATTCGCAAAATGGACAAAAAGACCGTTTCCAAACTGCTGAATGAAAACAAAGGTTTAACCCTCTGAGTTGAATGCACACATCACAAAGTGGTTTCTCTGATCACTTCCTTCTGGTTTTTATCCTGGGATTTTTGCTTTTTGGCCATTGGCCTCAATAAACTCCCAAATGTCCATTTTCAGAATGGACAAAAACAGTGTTTCCAAATTGCTAAATGAAAAGAAAGGTTTAACTCTGTGAGACAAATGCCTGATCACAAACCGGTTTCTCAGGAAGCTTCTTTGTAGTTTTAATCAGAAGATTCTTTTTTTCACAATAGGCCTCAATGCGCTCCCTATATCCCTTCACAGATTTTACCAAAACAGTGTTTCCAAAATACTGAATTTTAAAAAAGGTTGAAATATGTGAGCTGAATGTATGCATCACAAGATGGTTACTCAGATAGCTACCTATTAGTTTTTGTGCTGGGACATTTGATTTTTAGCCATTGGCCTCAAGGAGCTTCCAAATGTGCATTCACAGAATGGACAAAAACAGTGTTTCCAAACTGCTGAATCAAAATAAAGGTTTAACTCTGTGAGGTGAATGCACATATCACAAAGCAGTTTCTCAGAAAGCTTCTTTCTAGCTTTTATCTGAAGATATTGTCTTTTTCACAATAGGCCTCAAGGCACTTCCAAATGTCCATTCACAGATTCTACAAAACAGCATTTCCAAACTGCTGAATGAAAGGAAAGATGTAACTCCTCAAGCTGAATGCACACATCAAAAGTGGTTTCTAACATAGTTTCCTTCTGTTTTTTATCCTGAAATATTCACTTTTTTGCCATTGGCCTCAATTAGTTCCCAAATATCCATTCGCAGAATGGACAAAACAGTGTTTCCAAACAGCTGAATAAAAAGAAATGTTTAGTTCTGTGAGATGAATCAGACATCACCAAGTGGTTTCTCAGATAGCTTCCTTCTAGTTTTTATCCTGATAATTTAGTTTTCTCACCATTGGCATCATTAAGCTCCCACATGTCCATTTGCAGAATGGACAAAAACAGTGTTTCCAAACTGCTGTATCAAAAGAAAGGTTTAACTCTGCAAGATGAATGCACGTATCACAAAGTGGCTTCTCAGATAGCTTACTTCTAGTTTTTTCTCGTGGGTCATTCACTTTTTCACCATTGACCTTAATGATCTCCAAATTGTCCAATCACAAAACGGACAAAAACAGTGTTTCCAAACTGCTCAATCAAAAGGAAGGTTTAACCCTGTGAGAAGAATGCTCACTTCACAAAGCAGTTTCTCAGAAAGCTTCTCTCTAGTTTTTATCTTGGTACATTTGTTTTTTTGTCATTGGTCTCAATGAGCAACGAAATGTCCACTTGCAGAATGTACAAAAACAGTGTTTCCAAACGTCTGGATAAAAAGAAAGGTTAAATCTGGGAGATGAATGCACACCTCTCAAAGCAGTTTCTCAGAAAGCTTCTTTCAAGTTTTTATCCGAAAATATTTGCTTTTTCACATTAGGCCTCAATATGCTCCCAAATATCCCCTCACTGATTCTATAAAAAACAGCGTTTCAAAATGCTGAATGAAAAGAAAGGTTTAACTCTGCTACTTGAATGCAAACATCACAAAGCAGTTTCTCAGATATCTTCATTCCAGTTGTTATCCGGGGATATCTTCTTTTTTGTCATTGGCCTCAAAGACCTCTCAAATGTCCATTAGCAGAAAGGAAAACAACAGTGTTTCCAAACTGCTGAATGAAAAATAAAGATTTAACTTTGTGAGATGAATGCACACATCACAAAGCTGTTTCTCAGATAGCTTCCTGTTGGTTTTCATCCAGGAACATTCTACTTTTCGACACTGACCTCAATGAGCTCCTAAATGTCCACTCACGGAATGGACAAAAACAGTGTTTCCAAACTGCTGAATCAAAAGAAAGGTTTAACTCTGTGAGATGAATGCACACATGCAAAGTATTTTCTCAAAAGCTCCTTTCTAGTTTTTATCTGAAGAGAATTTATTTTTCACCATAGGTCTCAATGTACTCCCCAATATCCATTTGCAGACTCTACAGAAACAGGATTCCTAAACTGCTGAATGACAAGAAAGATTTATGTCTTCAAGCTGAAGGCACATATCACAAAGCAGTTTCTCAGATAGTTTCCTTCCAGTTTTTACCCAGAAATATTCACTTTTTTGAAATTGGCCTCAATGAGCTCCCAAATATCCATTCACAGAAAGGAAAAAAGCAGTGTTTCCAAACTGCAGAATGAAAAGAAAGGTTAACTTCTGTGAAATGAGTGTGCCTATCACCAAGAGGTTTCTCAGATAGCTTCCTTCAAGTTTTTTTTCCTGGTATATTCTCTTTTTCACCACTGACCTCAATAAGCCCCCAAATGTCCATTAGCAGAATGGACAAAAAGGGTGTTTCCAAACTGCTGTATCAAAAGAAAATGTAAACTCTGTGAGATGAAAGCACACATCAAAAGTCAGTTTCTCTGAATGATTATTTCTAGCTTTTATCTGAAGATATTTCCTTTTCAAACATAGGCCTCAATATGCACCCAAACATCAGTTGGCAGATTCTGCAAAAACAGTGTTTCCAGAAGGCGGAATGAAAAGAAAGGTTTAACTCCTCGAGGTGAATGCACACGTTACAAAGTAGTTTCTCACACAGTTTCCTTCTCGTTTTTTTCATGGAATATTCACTTTTCTCCATTGTCCTCAAAGAGCTCCCAAATGTCCACAATGGACAAAAGCAGTGTTTCCAAAATGTTGAATCAAAAGAGAGGTTTAACTCTGTGAGATTAATGCACACGTCACAAAGTGGTTTCTCAGATAGCTTACTCTTAGTTTTTTATCTTGGGACATTGGATTTTCCATCATAGGCCACAATGTGCAACTAAATACCCCTTAGCCTATCATACAAAAACAATGTTTCCAAACTGCTGAATTAAAAGAAAGGTTTAAATTTGCTAGATGAATGCAAATATCACAAAGTGGTTTCTCAGACAGTTTCCTTCTAGCTTTTATCCTGAAATATTCACTTTTTTGCCATTGGCCTCAATGAGCTCCCAAATATCCATTTGCAGAATGGAAAAAAAAAAGTGTTTCCAAACTGCTGAATGAAAAGAAAAGTTTAACTTCTGTGAGATGAGTGCACCCATCACCAAGTGGTTTCTCAGATAGCTTCCTTCAAGTTTTTATCTTGGTATAGTCGCTTTTTCACCATTGGCCTCAATGAGCTCCCACATGTCCATTCACAGAATGTACAAAAACAGTGTTTCCAACTGCTGAATCAAAAGAAAGGTTTGACTTTGTAAATGAATGCACACATCACAAAGCAGTTTCTCAGAATGCTTCTTTCTCGTTTGTATCTGAAGATCTATTTTTTTCACCATAAGCCTCAATGCACACCAAAATATCCCTTCACAGATTCTACAAAAGCAGAGTTTCCAAACTGCTGAATGAAAGAAAATTTTAACTCTGTTGAGATGAATGCAAACATCACAAAGTGTTTTCTCAGATATCTTCCTTCCAGGGTTATCCTGTGATATTTGTTTTTTCACCATTGACCTCAATGACTTCCAAATGTCCATTCACAGAATGGACAAAAACAGTGTTTCCAACTGCTGAATCAAAAGAGAGTTTTAACTCTGTGAGATGAATGCACAGATCACAAAGCAGTTTCTCAGAATCATCCAAACTGTTGAATTAAAATAAAGTTTTAACTCTGTGAGATGAATGCACACATCTAATGTGGTTTCTCTGAATGATTCATTCTAGCTTTTTTCTGAAGTTATTTCCTTTTTCAACATAGGCCTCAATGCGCACTCAAATATCCCTTTGCCGATTCTGCAAAAACAGTGTTTCCAGACTGTTGAATGAAAAGAAGGTTTAACTCTGCAAGGTGAATGCACACATCTCAAAGCAGTTTCTCAGATTGTTTCCTTCTGGTTTTTATCATGGGATATTCTTTTTTCTCCATTGCACTCAAAGAGCTCCCAAGTGTCCATTCGCAGCATAGAGAAAAATTGTTTCAAAAAAATTGACTAAAATGAAAGGTTTAACTCTGAAAGATTAATGCACACATCACAAAGTGATTTTTCAGTTACTTCCTCCCAGTTTTTATAATGGGATATTCCCTTTTTCGTCATAGGCCACAATAAGCTCCCAAATATCCATTCGCAGAATGGACAAAAACCGTGTTTCCAAACTGTTGAATGAAAAGAATGGTTTCAATCTTTTTAATCATATGAGATGAATAATCACATCATAAAGAGGTTTCTCAGATAGCTTTCTCTTAGTTTTTATCCTAGGACTTTCGATTTTTCATCATTAACCTCAATAAGCTCTGAAATATCCATTAGCAGAATGGTTAAAAAAAAAAAAAAAAAAAACAGTGTTTCCAAACTGCTGAATCAAAAGAATGGTTTAACTCCGCAAGATGAATGCACACATCAGAAAATGGTTTCTATGATACCTTCCTTCTAGTTTTTATCTTGGGATATTGGCTTCTTCACCATTGGCCTCAATGAGCTCCCAAATGTCAATTTGCAGAAAGGGCAAAAACAGTATTTCTAAACTGCTGAATCTAATGAAAAGTTTAACATTGTGAGATGAATGCACACATCTCGAACAGTTTCTCACAAACCTTATTTCTAGCTCTAATCTGAAGATATTTTCTTTTCCACCATAGGCCTCAAAGCCCCTCAAAATATCCCTTCGCAGATTTTACAAAAGCAGCCCTTCCATACTGCTGAATGAAAAGAAAGGTTTAACTCTGTGAGATGAATGCACACATCACAAAGTGGTTTCTCGGATAGCTTCCTCTTAGTTTTTATCCTGAAACCTTCAATTTCTTGCCACAGGCTTGCATGAGCTCCCAAATGTCCATTCCCAGAATGGATAAAAGCAGTGTTTCCAAACTGCTGAATCAAAAGAAAAGTTTAACTCTGTGAGGTGAATGCACACATGAAAAACGAGTTTCTCAGAAAGGTTTTCCAAGTTTTTATCTGAAGATATTTTATTTATCACCACAGGCTTCAATGGGTTCCCCAATTTCCCTATGCAGATTCTACAAAACAGTGGTTCCAAACGGCTGAATGAAATGAAAGGTTTAGTTATTTGAGATGAATGCACACATCACAAAGCAGTTTATCAGAAAGCTTCTTTCTAGTTTTTATCTGAAGATATTTCCTTTATCACCTTAGGCCTCAATGTGCTCCAAAATATCCCTTTGCAGATTCTACGAAAACTGTGTTTCCAAACTGTTCTATCAAAACAAAGGTTTAACTATGTGAGTTGAATGCATACATCACAAAGCAGTTTCTCAGAAAGTTTCTTTCAAATTTTTATCTGAGGATATTTTATTTTTCACCATAGGCCTCAATGAGCTCTCAAATGTCCATTTGCAGATTTTACAAAAACAATATTTCCAAACTGCTGATTCGAAAGAAAGGTTTTACTCTGCCAGATGAAAGCCCACATCACAAAACTGTTTCTCAGATAGATTCTCTCTAGTTTTTATCTTAGGATATTTGGTGTTTTGTCATTGGCCTCAATCAGCTCCCAAAAGCCCATTTGCAGATTCTACAAAAACGGTGTTTCCTAACTGCTGAATGAAAGAAAAATTACAACTCTGTGAGATGAATACACACACCACAAAGCAGTTTCTCAGATAGCTTTCTTCTACTTTTTATCCTGGGATACTCACTATTTTGCCATTGGCCTCAATGATGTTCCAAATGTCCATTCACAGAATGGAAAAAAACAGTGTTTCCAAGCTGCTGAATCAAAAGAAAGGTTTAACAGTTTGGGAATAATGCATACATCACAAAGCAGTTTCTAGGAACGCTTCTTTCTAGTTTTTATCTGAAGATTTTTTTTTTTCACATAGGCCTCAATGCACTCCCAATTATCCCTTCACAGATTGTCTGTGAGATGAATGCACACATCACAAAGCAGTTTCTCAGATAGTTTCCTTCCAGTGTTTCACCGTAGATAATTTCTTTTTCACTGTTGGTGTCAATAAGCTCCCAAACATCCATTTGCAGAATGGACAAAAACAGTGTTTCCAAATTGCTGAATCAAAAGGAAGGTTTAACTCTGCGAGATGAATGCACACATTGCAAAGGTGTTTCTCAGATAACTTCCTCTTAGTTTGTATCCTGGGACATTCACATTGTTGCCATTGGCCTCAAAGAACTCCCAAATGTCCATTTGCAGAATGGACAAAAACAGTGTCTCTGAAGTGCTGAATCAAAGCAAAGGTTTATCTCATTGAGATGAATGCACACATCACTAAGCAGTTTCTCAGAATGTTTCTTTCTAGTTTTTAACTGAAGATATTTTCTTTTCACCATAGGTCCCAATGTGCTCCCAAATATCCTTCTGCAGATACTACAAGAGTTTTTCCAAACTACAGAATGAGCAGAAAGGTTTAGCTCTGTGAGATGTGTACACATATCACAAGGCAGTTTCTCAGATATCTTTCTTCTAGTGTTTATCTTGGGACATTCAGCTTTTCTCCATTGGCCTCAATGAGCTCCCAAATATCCACTAGCAGAATGTACAAAAACAATGTTACCAAACAATTCAATCAAAAGAAAGATATACCTCTGTGAGATGAATGCACACATCAAAAAGCAGTTTCTCAGAATGCTTCATTCTAGCTTTTATCTGAAGATATTTTCTTTTTCACCATAGGCCTCAATGTGCACCAAAATATCCCTTCACAGATTCTACAGAAACAGTTTCCAAACTGCTGAATGAAAGAAAGTTTAACTCTGTGAGATGAATGCAAACATCACAAAACATTTTCTCAAATGGCTTCTTTCCAGTGTTTATCCTGTGATATTTGCTTTTTCACCACTGACCTCAATGACTTGCAAATGTCCATTCTTAGAATGGACAAAAACAGTGTATTCAAACTGCTGAATCAAAAGAAAGTTTTAACTCTGTGAGATGAATGCACAGATCACAAAGCAGCTTCTCAGATTCGTTTTTCTAGTTTTTTCTGAAGACATTTTCTTTAACAACATAAGCCTCAATATGCACCCAAATATCCCTTCACAGATTCTGCAAAAACAGTGTTTCCAGACTGCTGAATGCAAAGAAAGATTTAACTGTGAGGTGAATGCACACATCTCAAAGCAGTTTCCCAGACTCTTTCCTTCTAGTTTTTATTGTGGGATATATGCTTTTTCATCATTGGTCTCAATGAGCTCCCAAATGTCCATTCGTGAATGGAGAAATACAGTGTTTCTGAACTGCTGAATCAAAACAAAGTTTTAACTCTGTGAGATGAATGTACACATCACAAAGCAGTTTCTCAGAAAGCTTCTTTCTACTTTTCATCTGAAGATAGTTTATTTTTCACCATAGTCCTCAGTGCACTCTCAAAGGTTCATTCGCAGATTCTACAAAAAAGTGTTTCTAAACTGCTGAATTAAAAGAAAGTTTTAAATCCTCATGCTGAATGCACACATCACAAAGCAGTTGCTCAGATAGTTTCCTTCTCTTTTTATCCTGGGATACTCACTTTTTTGCCATTGGCCTCAAAGAGCTCCTGAATGTCCATTTGCAGAATGGAGAAAAATGGCGTTTCCAAACTAGTGAATCAAAAGAATGTTTTAACTCTGCAAAATGAATGCACACATCACAAAGCGGTTTCTCATGTTCCTTAAAGTTTTTCTCCTGGGATATTAGCTTTTTCGCCATTGGCTTCAATGAGCTCCTAAATGTTGGTTAGCAGAATTGACAAAAACTGTGGTTCCAAACTGCTGAATCAAAAGAAAGTTATAAAACTGCAAGATGAATGCACATGTCACAAAATGGTTTCTAAGAAAGCTTCTTTCTAGTTTTTATCTGAATACGTTTTCTTTTTCACTATAGGCCTCAATGCATTGCCAAATATCCATACACAGATTCTACAAAAACAGGGTTTTGAAACTGCGGAATGAAAAGAAAAAATTACCTCCTCAAGCCGAGTGCACAGATCACAAAGCAGTTTCTCAGATAGGTTCCTTCTGTTTTTATCCAGGGATTTTTGATTTTTTCACCTTTGGCCTCAATGAGCTCCCAAATGTCCATTCACAGAATGAACAAAAATAGTGTATCCAAACTGTTGAATCAAATGGTTGGTTAAACTCTGAAAGATGAATGCACATGTCACTAAATGGTTTCTCAGATAGCTTCCTCTTAGTCTTAACCCTGGGACATTGATTTTTTACCATTGGCCTCAATAAGCTCCCAAATCTCCATTTGCAGAATGGACAAAAAGAGTGTTTGCAATCTGCTGAATCAAAAGAAAGGTTTAACTCTGTTAGGTGAATGAACACATCACAAAGTAATTTCTCAGAAAGCTTCTTTATAGTTTTTATCTGAAGATATTTTCTTTTTCACTATAGGCATCAATACGCTCCCAAATAACCCTTCGCAGATTCTAAAAAACAGTGACTCCAAACTGCTGAATGAATAGAATGTTTAAATTCTACGAAATGAATGCACACATCACAAAGAAGATTCTCAGATAGCTTCCTTCTAGTTTTTATCCTGGGATATTTGCTTTTCACCATTGGTCTCAATAAGCTCCCAACTGTCCATCGGCAGAATGCACATAAACTCTGTTTCCAAACTTCTAAATGAAAAGAAAGGTTTAAATCTGGCAGATGAATTCAAGCATCAAAAAACAGTTTCACAGATAGCTTTATCTTATTTTTTATCCTGCAACATTTGATTTTTTGCCATTGACCTCAATGTATTCCCAAATGTCCATTTGGGGAATGGGCAAAAACAGTTTTCCCAAACTACTGAATCAACAGAAAGGTTTAAAATTCTGAGATAAATGCACACATCACAAAATGGTTTCTCAGACAGCTACTTCTAGTTTTTATCCTGGCATATTTAATTTTTTGCCATTGGACTCAATGAGTTCCCAAATGTCCATTCGCAGAATGGACAAAAACAGTGTTTCCAAGCTGCCAAATCAAAAGAAAGGTTTAACTCTGTGAGATGAGTGCAAACATCACAAAGTGGTTTCTCAGATATATTCCTTCTAGTTTTTATCCTGGGGTATTCACTTTTGCCCCATTGGCCCCAGTGAACTCCCAAGTGTCCATTCGCGGAATGGACAAAAAGAGTGTTTCCAACCTGCTGAATCAAAAGAAAGTTTTAACTCTGAGAAGAATGCACTTATCACTAAACAGTTACTCAGAAAGCTTCTTTCTAGTTTTATTGGAAGATACTTTCTTTTTCAACAAAAGCCTCCATTTGTAACCAAATATCCCTTTGAAGATTCTAAAAAAAGTGTTTCCATACTGCTGAAAGAAAATAAAAGTTTACCTCTGCGAGATGAATGCACACATCACAAAGCGGTTTCTCAGCTAGCTTCCTCTTACTTTCTATCCAGCAATATTCGATTTTTCTCCATTGGACTCAATGAGCTCCCAAATTTCCATTTGAAGAATGGACATAAACAGTGTTCACAAACTGCTATATGAAAATAAAATTTAGCTCTGTGAGATGAATGCACACATATGGAGTGGTTTCTCAGATAGCTTCCTTCTAGTTTTTGTCTTGGGATATTTGCTATTTTGCTCTTGAACTCAATGAGCTCCCAAATGCCCATTCGCAGAATAGATAAAAGCAGTGTTTGCAAACTGCTGAAATGAAAATAAGGTTTAACTCTGTGAGATGAATGCACACATCACAAAGCAGTTTCTCAGAAAGCTTTTTTCTAGTGTTTATCTGAAGATATTTTCTTTTTTACCATAGGCTTCAATGCACTCCCAAATAATACTTCACAGATTCCACAAAACAGGGTTTCCAAACTGCTGAATGAAAAAAAGTTTTAATTCTCCAAGCTGAATTCACGCACAACAAAGCTGTTTCTCAGGTAGGTACTTTCAAGTTTTTATCATGGGATATTGGCTTTTTCACCATTGGCCTCAATGAGCTTCCAAATGCCCATTCTCCGAATAGACACAAAGAGTGTTTCCAAACTTCTGAATCAAAAGAAAGGTTAAACATTTTGATATGAATGCAGACATATCAAAACAGTTTCTCAGAAATATTCTTTCTAGTTTTTATCTGAATATATTTTCTTCTGCCCCTTATGCCTCAATACTCTTCCAAATGTCCCTTGGCAGCTTCTATAAAGAAAGTGTTTCCAAACTGCTGAATGAAAGAGAGGTTTAACTCTATGAGATGAATGCACACTTTGCAAAGTGGTTTCTCAGATAGTTCCTACTACTTTTTATCCTGGGATGTTCACTTTTTCACCATTGGCCTCAATGAGCTCCCAAATGCCCATTCACAGAAAGGACAAAAACAGAGTTTCCAATTTGCTGAATCAAAAGAAATTTTTAACTCTGTGAGATAAATGCACACATCACAAAGCAGTTTTTCAGAAAGCTTCTTGCTAGCTTTTATCTGAAGATATTTTCTTTTTCACCAGAGGCCTCAATGTGCTCCAAATATCCCTTCACAGATTCCAGAAAAACAGTGTTTCAAAACTGCTGAGGCAAAAGAAAGATTTAACCCTGCCAGATGAATGCACACACCACAATGCAGTTTCTCAGATAGCTTCCTTCTAGTGTTTATCCTGAGATATTCATTTTTTCATCAATGACCTCAATGGGTTCCCAAGTGTCCACTCAGAGAACGAACAAAAACAGTGTTTTCAAATTGCTGAATCAAAAGAAAGTTTTAAATATGTGGTATGAATGCTCACTACACAAAGAGGTTTCTCAGATAGTTTCCTTCTAGTTTTTTCCGGGAATATTCATTTCTTCGACACTGGCCTCAATGAGCTGCCAAATGTCCATTCACAGAATGGACAAAAACTGTGTGCTTAATCAAAAAAAAAAGTTTTAACTCTGTGAGATCAATGCAGACATCACAAAACCTTTCCTCAGAAAGCTTCTTTCTAGTTTTTATCTGAAGATATATTCTTTTTCACTTTAGGGCACAATGTGCTACCAAATATCCCTTTGAAGATTCTACAAAAAGAGTGTTTCCAAACTGCTGAATGAAAAGAAAGTTTTAACTCTGTGAGATGAATGCTGACATAACAAATCGGTTTCTTAAATAGCTTCTTTGTAGTGTTTATACTGGGATATGAGTTTTATGCCATTGGCCTCACGAGTTCCCAAATGTCCATTCACAGAATAGACAGCAACAGTGTGTCCAAAAAGTAGAATGAAAAGAAAGGTTAAACTTGGAGAGATGATGAACACTTCATAAAGCAGTTTCTTATATTGCTTCCTTCTAGCTTTTCTCCTGTGATATTCACTTTTCCCTTCTTGGCCTCAATGAGTTCACAAATGTCTATTTGCAGAATTGACAAACACCATGTTTCCAAACTGCTTAATCAAAAGAAAAGTTTAACTCTGTTAAATGAATACATACATCACAAAACATTTTCTCAGAAAGCTTTTTTCTTGTTTTTATCTGAAGATACTTTCTTTTCATCAAAGGCCTCAATGGGCTCCCAACACTACTTGATGAATGCACACATCAAAAAATGGTTGCTCAGATAGTTTCCTTCAAGTTTTTATCCTGGGATATTACTTTTTTTGCCATTGGCCTCAATAAGATCCAAATGTCCATTCACAGAATGGAAAAAAACAGTGATTCCAAACTACTGAATCAAAAGAAAGGTTTAACTCTGCAAGATGAATGCACACCAAATGTCCATTTGCAGAATGGACAAAAATAGGATTTCCAAACCGCTGAGTCAAGAGAGATGTTTAACTCTGTGAGTTGAATGAAAATACCAAAAAGCAGTTTCTCAGGAAGTTCCTTCCTCGTTTTTAATCTAAATATGTTTTCTTTTTCACCATATTCCTCAATGCACTCCAAAGTATCCCTTTGCAGATACTACAAAAGCACTGTTTCCAAACTGCTGAATGAAAAGAAACGTTTAACTCTGTGAGGTGAATGCACACATCACAAAGTGGTTTTCCTTAAAGTTTCCTTCTATTTTTTATTTGAAGATATTCTCTTTTTCACCGTAGGCCTCAATATGTTCCCATATATCCTGTTGCATATTCTGCGAACCAGTGTTTGTAAATCTTTACAGATTCTACAAAAATGGTGATTTCAGACTGCTAAGTGAAAAGAAAGGTTTAACTCTACATCGTGAATGCACACATCACAAAATGGTTTCTAGGATAACTTCTTTCAAGTTTTCATACTGGGATATTCATTTTTTCGCCATTGGTTTCAATGTGCTCCCAAATATCCCTTGGCCAAATGGACAAAACCAGCGTTTCCAAACTGCTGAATCAAAAGAAAGGTTTAGCTCAGTGACCTGAATGCACACACCACAAAGTGGTTTCTCAGATAATTTCCTTGTAGTTTTCATACTATGATATTTGCTTTTTCACCACTGGCCTCAATGAGATCCCAAATGTCCATTTGCAAAATGAACAGAAACAGTGTTTCCAAATTTCTGAATGAAAAGAAAGTTTTAGCTCTGTGAGATGAATGCAAACATCACAAAGAAGTTTCTCAGAAATCTTCCTTCCAGGTTTTATCTGAAGATATTTTCTTTTTCACCATAGGCCTCAATGCTCTCACAAATGTCCATTCCCAGATTCTACAAAAGAGTGTATCCAAATGGTAGAATTAATAGAAAGATTTAAATCCTGGAACTGAATGCACACATCACAAAGCGATTTCTCAGATAGATTCCTTCTGTTTTTATTCTGGTATATTCACTTTTTCACCATTGACCTCAATGAGCTCCCAAGTGTCCATTTGCAGAATGGACAAAAACTGTTTCCAAACTGCTGAATCAAAATAAAGTTTTAACTCTTTGACATGAATGCACACATCACTAAGCACTTTCTCATATAGCTTCTTTCTAATTTTTATCTGCAGATATTTTGGTTTTCAGCCTAGGCTTCAATGTGCTCCCAAATATCCCTTCGCAGATTCTACAAAAACTGTGTTTCCAAACTGTGGAATGAAAAGAATGGTTTAACTCTGAGAGATGAACGCATACATCACAAAACAGTTTCTCAGATAGTTACCTTCTAGTTTTTATGCTGGCATAATAGCTTTTTCCTCTTTGATCTCAATGAGCTAAGAAATATTCATTCGCAGAATGGACAAAAACAGTGTTTCAGAACTGCTGAATCAAAAGAAGGGTTTAACTCTGTGAGATGAATGCACACATCACAAAGCAGTTTCTCAGAAAGCTTCTTTCTAGTTTTTATCTGAAGATATTTTCTTTTAAACCATAGCCTTAAAGCTCTCCCAAATATTCATTCCCAGATTCTACAGAAAGAGTATTTCCAAACTGCTGAATGAACAGAAAGTTTTAAATCTTTGAGATGAATGGACACATCACAAAGTAGTTTCTGACATAGTTTCCTTCCAGTTTTTACTGTGGGATATTTGCTTTTCTCTTGGCCTCAAAGAGTTCCCAAATGTCCAATCACAAAAGGAGCAAAAACAGTGTTTTCAAACCGCTGAGTCAAAAGAAAAGTTTACCTCTTCGAGATTAATACACACATCACAGTGTGATTTCTCAGATGGCTTCCTTAGCTTTTTTCCAGAGATATTAGATTTTTCACCATTGGCCTCAATGAGCTCCAAAATGTCCATTTGCAGAATGGACAAAAATAGAATTTTAAAATTGCTGAATCAAAGGAAATTTTAACTCTGCAACATGAATGTACACATGACAAAGTAGTTTCTGAGATAGCTTCCTTTTAGTTTTTATCCTGGGACATTCACTTTCTCAACATTGGCCTCAGTGAGCTTCCAAATGTCCACTCACAGAATGGACAAAAACAGTGTTTCCAAACTGCTGAATCAAAAGCAAGTTTTAACTCTGTGAGATGAATGCATGAATCACAAAACAGTGTCTCTGAAATCTCCTTTCTAGGTTTAATCCGAAGATATTTTCTTTTTCACCATGGGCCTCAATGTGCTAACAAATAACTCATTGTAGATTCTACAAAAACAGTGTTTCCAAACTGCTGCATGAAAACAAAGGTTTAATACAGTGAGATGAATGCACATATCACAAAGTGGTTTCTCAGATCACTTCCTTCTAGTATTTATGCTGGGACATTCTATTTTTCTACCTTGGCCTCAGGGAGCTTCCAAATGTCCATTCGCAGAATGGACAAACACAGTGTTTCCAAACTGCTGAGTCAAAAGAAAAGTTTCACTCTGTGAGATGAATGCACATATCACAAAGCAGTTTCTCAGAAAGCTTCTTTCTAGTTTTTATCTGAAGATATTTTACTTTTCACCATAGGCCTCAATGCGCTCCCATATATCCTGTTGCATATTCTCCAAAGCCAGTGTTTGCAAACTGCTCAATGAAAAGAAAGGTTTAACTCTGTGAGATGAATGCACACTTCACAAAGCAGTTTCTCAGATAGCTTACTTCCAGTTTTTATCCTGTGATATTCGCTTTTTCACCATTGGCCTCAAAGAGCTCCAAAATGTCCATTCACAGAATTGACAAAAACAGCACTTCCAACTTGCTGTAACAAATGGAAGTTTTAACTCTGTGAGATGAATGGTCATGTCACAAAGCAGTTTCTGGGAATGCTTATTTCGAGTTTTTATCTGAAGATATTTCCTTTTTCAACAAAGGCCTCAATAAGTACCAAAATATCCCTTTACAGATACTACAAAAACAGTTTTTCCAAACTACTGAATGAAAAGAAAGGATTAACTCTGTGAGATGAATGCACACATTCTAAAGTGGTTTCTCAGATAGCTTACTTCTAATTTTTGACGTGTGATATTCTCTTTTTCTCTTTTGTCCTCAAGGAGCTCTCAAATGTGCATTTGCAGATTCTACAAAAACGGTGTTTCCAAACTGCTAAATGAAAATAAAGGTTTAACTCTGTGAGATGAATGCACACATGATGAAGTGGTTTCTCAGATAGCTTCTTTCTAGTGTTTGTCCTGGGATATTCACTTTTTCACCATTGGCCTCAGTGAGTTGCTAAATGTCCATTCACAGAATGGAAAAAAACTATGTTTCCAAACTGCTGAATGAAAAGAAATGTTTAACCCTGTGAGATGAATGCACACTTCACAAAGCAGTTTCTCAGATAGCTTCCTCTTAATTTTTATCCTGGGACATTCAAAATTTTGCCATTGGCCTCAATGAGCTCTAAAATGTCCATTCACAGAAGGGACAAAAACAGTTTTTCCAAACTGCTGAATCTAAGGAAATGTTTAACTTTGTGAGATGAATGCCGATATCACAAAGCAGTTTCTCAGAAAGCTTCTTTCCAGTTTTTAATCTGAAGACATTTTCTTTTTCACCATGGGCCTCAATGCACTCCCAAATATCCCTTCACAGTTTCTACAAAAACAGTGTTCCCAAACTGCTGAAAGAAAAGAAAGATTTAAATACTCAAGGTGAATGCATACATCACAAAGTAGTTTCTCAGATAGGTTGCTTCTGTTTTACTCTTGTTTTTTTTTTTGGTTTTTGTTTTTTTGCTTTCTTCGTGATTGGCCTCAATGTGCTCCCAATGTCCATTTGCAGGGTAGACCAAAACAGTGTTTCCAAACTGCCAAATCAAAAGAAAGGTTTAGCTCTGTGAGATAAATTTACTCATCACAAAACAGTGTCTCAGATAGCTTCCTTCTGTTTTTATTCTTTAATACTGGCTTTTTCACCATTGGACTCAATGAGCTCCAAAATGTCCATTTGAAGAATGGACCAAAGCAGTGTTTCCTAATGGCTGAATCAAAAGAAAGGTTTTAGGTCTGTGACATGAATGCACACATCACAGAGCTGCTTCTCAGATAGATTCCTCTTAGTTTTATCCTGGGATATTCACATTTTAGCCTTTGGCCTCAATGAGTTCTGAAATGTCTATTCACTGAATTGACAAAAACAGTGTTTCCAAACTGCTGAATCAGAAGAATGGTTTAACACTGTGAAATGAATGCACACATTGCAAAGCAGTTACCTAGAAAGCTTGTTTCTAGTTTTTATCTGAAGATGTTTTCTTTTCCAACATAGGTCTTAAAACGCTCCCAAATATCCCTTTGAAGATTCTACAAAAAAGGTTTTTCCAATCTGCTGAATGAATAGAATTGATTAACTCACTGAGATGAATGCACACATCACCAAGCCATTTCTCATATAGCTTCATTCTAGTTTTTATCCTGAGAAAACCGTTTTCCACCACTGGCATCAATGATCTCCCAAATGCCCATTCACAGAATGCACTAAAACAGAGTTTCCAAACTACCGAGTCAAAAGAAAGGTTTAACTCTGTGAGATGAATGGTCATATCACAAAGCAGTTACTCAGAAAGCATCTTTCTACTTTTTATCTGAAGATGTTTTCTTTTTCACAATAGGTGTCAAGGCAATCCCAAATGTCCACTCAAAGATTCTTCAAAAACCGTGTTTCCAAACTGCTGAATGAAAACTAAGTTTTAACTCTGTGAGATGAATGCACACATCACAAAGTCGTTTCTCAGAGTGCTTCCTCCTTGTTCTTATCATGGGACATGTGATTTTTCACTATTGGCCTCAATGAGCACCCAAATTTCCATTCATGGAATCAACAAATACAGTTGAATAAAAAGTATGATTTAACTCTGTGAGATGAAAGCACACATCACAGCGGAGTTTCTGCAAAAGATTCTTTCTAATTTTTATACAAAGATATTTTCCTTTTCTTCACAGGCCTCAATACACTCCCAAATGTCCATTTGCACATTCTACAAAAATGGTGTTTCCAAACTTCTGAATGAAAAGTAAGATTTAACTCCTTTAGCTGAATGCATAGGTTACAAAGCAGTTTCTCAGATAGCTTATTTTCTGATTTTAACCTGGGATATATGCTTTTCCACCATTGACCTCAATGAGCTCCCAAATGTCCATTCACAGAATGGACAAAACAGTGCTTCCAAACCAGTGAATGAATAGAATGGTTTAGCTCTGCAAGATGAATGCAAACATCACAAAGCAGTTTTTCAGATAGCTTCCTCTTGGTTTTAAACTGGGACATTTGCTTTTTCACAATTGACCTCAATGAGCTCCAAAATGTCCATTCACAGAATGGACATAAACAGTGTTTCCAAACAGATTAATCAAAAGAAAGGTTTGACTCTGTATAATGAATGCACACATCACTAAGCTGTTTCTCAGAAGGCTTCTTTCTAGTTTTTATCTGAAGATATTCTCTTTTTCACCGTAGGCTGAAATGCACACCCAAATATCCCTTCACAGATTCACCAAAAACAGTGTGCCTGAACTGCTGAGTGAAAAGAAAAGTTTAACTCTGAGATGAACAAACACACCACAAAGCTGTTTCTCAGATTGTTCCCTTCTCTTTTTAAACTCGGATGGTTCCTTTTTGCCCTTGGCCTCAATGATCTCCCAAATGTCCATTAGCGTAATGGACAAAAGCGGTGTTTCCAAACTGGTGAATGAATAGAATGGTTTAACTCTGTGAGGTGAATGCACACATCACAAAGTAGTTCTCCAGATAGCTTCCTTTTAGATTTAATAGTGGGACATTTACTTTTTCACTATTGGCCTCAAGGAACTCCCAAAAGTCCATTTGCAGAATGGACAAAAACAGTGTTTCCAAACAGCTTACTCAAAAGAAAGGTTTAACACTGTGATATGAATGCACACATCACAAAGCAGTTTCTCAGAAGGCTTCTTTGTAGATTTTATCTGAAGATATTTTCTTTTTCACCATAAGCCTCAATGCGCTCCCAAATATCCATTTGCAGATTGTACAAAAACAGTGTTTCCAAGCTGCTGAATTAAAAAAAAAATATTTAATCTTGCAGGTGAATGTGGTTTTTCAGAGCACTTCCCCTTAGTTTTTATCCTGGGATATTCGCTTTTTTGCCATTGGCCTCAATGAGCTCCCAAATGTCAATTCGTGGAATGAGCAAAAAGTGTTTCCACACTGCTGAATGAAAAGAAATGTTTAAGGCTGCAAGATATATGCAAGCATCACATAACAGTTCCTCAGATAGCTTCTTTCAATTTTTTTTCAAGATACTTTCTTTTCACCATAGGCCTCAATGCACTCCCAAATATCCCTTCACAGATTTTTCAAAAACAATTTTTCCAAATTGCTGAATGAAAAGGAAGGTTTAACTCTGTGAAATGAATGCACACATCACAAAGCTGTTTCTCAGATAGCTTCCTTCTAGGTTTTATCCTGGGATATTTGTTTTTTCACCATTGACCTCAATTCACTCCCAAATATCCATTCTCAGAATGGACAAAAACAGTGTTTCCTAACTGATGAATCAAAAAAAGTTTTACCTATGTGAGATGAAAGCACACATCACAAAGTTTCTCAGAAAGATTCTATTTTCTATCTGAAGAGATTTTCTTTTTCAACATAGACCTCAATGTGTTCCAAATACCCATTCACAGATACTCCAAACCACTGTTTCCAAACTGCTGAATCTAAAGAAAGATTTAACTCTACAAGATGAATGCACACTTCATAAAGCAGTTTCTCAGATAGCTTCCTTCTGTTCTAATCCTGGGTTATTCACTTTTGCACCATTGGCCTCAATGAGTTTGCACATGTCCACTCACAGAATAGACAAAACAGTGTTTCCAAACTGCTGAATGAACAGAAAGTTTAGCTAGGTGAGATGAATATTCACATCACAAAGCAGTTTCTCAGATAGCTTCCTCTTAGTTTTTATCCCGGGACTCTCAATTTTTCATCATTAGCTTCAATGAGATCTCAAATTTCCATGTGCAGAATGGACAAAAACAGTGTTTCCAAACTGCTGAATAAAAGAACGGTTTAAGTCTGTGATATGTACACACACATCACAAAGCAGTTTCTCAGAAAACTTCTTACTAGTTTTTATCTGAAGATATTTTCTTTTTCACCATAGGCCTCAATGTGGTCCCAAATGTCCATTCACAGATTCTACAAAAACAGTACTTCCAAACTGTTTAATGAAAAGAAAGATGTAACTCTTTGAGCTGAAAGCACACTTCACAGCAGTTCCTCAGATAGCTATCTTCTAATTTTATTCTGGAATATTCCCTTTTCTGCCATTGGCCTTAATGAGCACCCAAATGTCCATTTGCAGAATTGACAAAAATAGTGTTTCCAAACTGCTGAATCAAAAGCAAGGTTCAACTCAGTGAAATGAATGCACACATCCAAAACCAGTTTCTCAGATAGATTTCCTTCTTTTTTTGTTCTGGGATATTCACTTTCTCTCTGTTGGCCTCAATAAGCTCCCAAATAGCCACTCGCAGAATGGAGAAAAACAGTGTTTCCAATTTGCTAAATCAAAATCAAGTATTAAATCCGTGAGATGACTGCACACATCAGAAAACAGGTTCTCAGATGGCTTTCTTCTACTTTTTATACAGGGATATTCACTTTTTCACCATTGGACATTGGAGCTCCCAAATGTCCATTTGCTGAATGGACAAAAACAGTGTTTCCCAAATGCGGAATCTAAAGAAACGTTTAACTTTGTGAGACGAAAGCACACACCACAAAGCAGTTTCTCAGAAAGCTTCTTTCTAGTTTTTGTCTGAAGATATTTTCTTTTTCATCATAGACCTCAATGAGCCCCCAAATATCCCCTCACAGATTCTACAAAAACAGTGTTTCCAAGCTGCTGAATGAAAGGAAAGCTTTACTTCTGTGAGATGAATGCACACGTTACTAAGCAGTTTCTCAGGTAGCTTCCTTCTAGTGTTTATCCTCAACTATTCAAATTTTCGCCATTGGCCTCAGTGAGATCCCAAATGTTCATTTGCAGAATGGACAAAAACTGTGTTTTCAAACTGCTGAATGTAAAGAAAGTTTTACATCTGCATGGTGAATGCCCACATCACCTAACAGTTCCTCAGATAGGTTCTTTCTAGTTTCTATCTGAAGATATTTTCTTTTCACTATAGGCCTCAATTTGCTCCCAAATATCCCTTCACATATTTTTCAAAAACAGTGTTTCCAAATGGCTGAATGAAAAGAAAGATTTAACTCCTGGAGGTGAATGCAAACCTCACAAAGTGGTTTCTCAGATAGTTTCCTTCTGGTTTTTATCCTGGGATATTTGCTTTTTCACCACCGGCCTCAATGAGCTCCAAAATGTCCATTTGCAGAAGGGACAAAAACAGTGTTTCCAAACTGATGAATCAAAACAAAGGTTTACCTATGTGAGATGAATGCACACATCACAAACAGTTTCTCAGAAAATTCTTTCTATTTTTTATCTGAAGATATTTTCTTTTTCAACATAGGCCTCAATGAGTTCCTAAAGACCCATTCACAGATACTCTAAACAAGTGTTTCCAAACAGCTGAATCAAAAGAAAGGTTTAAGTCTACATGATGAATGCACTTGTCACAAAGCAGTTTCTCAGATTGCTTCTTTCGTGTTTTTATCTGAAGAATTTTTTTCATCATAGACCTAAATGCACTCCTGAAAGCCCACTCGCAGATTCTACAAAAACAGTGTTTCCAAACTGCTGAGTGAAAAGTAAGATTTAACTCCTCAGGCTGAAGGCACACGTCACAAAGTGGCTTCTCTGACAGACTTTTTGTGATTTTAACCTGGAATATTCCCTTTTTCGTCATTGGCTTCAATGAGTTCCCCAATATCCATTTGCAGAATGGACAAAAACAGTGTTTCCAATCTAGTGAATGAATACAATGTTTTAACTCTCTGAGACAAATGCACACATCACAAAGTGGTTTCTCAGATAGCTTCCTCTTAAATTTATCCTTGGACATTCACTTTTTCACTATTGGCCTCAATGAGCTCCCAAAAATCCATACACAGAATGGACAAAAATAGTGTTTCCAAACAGCTTAATCAAAAGAAAGTTTTAACTCTGTGAGATGAATTCACACTTCACAAAGCAGTTTGTCAGAAAGCTTCTTTCTAGTTTTTATCTGAAGATATTTTCTTTTTCACCATTTGTTGAACTGCACTCCAAATTATCCCTCCACAGATTCTGCAAACAGAGGGTTTCCAAACTGCTGAATGGAAAGAAAGGTTTAACTCTGTGAGATGAATGAACATATCACAAGGTGGTTTGTCAGGTAGTTTCCTTCTCTTTTTATCCTAGGATATTTGTTTTTTCACCATTGGCCTCAACGATCTCTGAAATGTCCATTTGCAGAATGGACAAAAACAGTGTTTCCAAACTGCTGAATCAAAAGAAAGGGGTAATTTTTTTAGATCAATGCATGAATCACAAAACAGTTTCTCAGAAAGTTTATTTCTAGTTTTTATCTGAAGTTATTTTCTTTTTCACCATATGTCTCAGTGTGCTCCCAAATATCCCTTCACAGATTCTACAAAAATAGGGTTTCCAATCTGCTGAAAGAAAGGAAAGGTATAACTCCATGAAATGAATGCACACGTCACCAAGCAGTTTCTCAGATAACTTCCTCTTAGTTTTTTAAACTAGGACATTCGATTTTCTGACATTGTCCTGAATGAGCTCCCTAATGTCCATTTACAGAATGGACAAAAACCGTTTCCAAACTGCTGAATCAAAATAAAGTTTTAACACTGTGAGATGAATGCACACATAACAATGCAGTTTCTCGGAAAGATTCCTTCTAATTTGTATATGAAGATATTTTCTTTTTCACAACTGGCCTCAATACACTCCCAAATGTCTGTTCATCAATTGTATAAAAACAGTGTTTCCAAACAGCTGAATAAAAAGTAAGTTTTAACCCCTTGAGCTAAGTGCGCAAGTAACAAAGCATTTGCTCAGATAGCATTTTTTTCTGATTTTAACCTGGGATATTCACTTTTATGCCATGGGCCTCAACGAGCCTCCACATGTCCATTTGCAGAATGGACAAAAACAGTGTTTTCAAACTGGTGAACGAATAGAATTTTTTAACTCTGTGAGACAAATGCACACATCCCAAAGTGGTTTCTCAGATAGCTTCCTCTTTGATTTATCCTGGGACATTCACTTTTTAGCAACAGGCCTCAATGAGCTCCCAGAGGTCCACTTGCAGAATGGGCAAAAACAGTGTTTCCAAACAACTTAAGAGTAAGTTTTAACTCTGTGAGGCAAGTGCACATACAATGATGCAGTTTCTCAGAAAGCTTCTTTCTAGTGTTTATCTGAAGAAATTTTCTTTTTCACCATAGGTTGAAATGTGCTCCCAAATATCCCTTCGCAGATTCCACAAAAAGGGTGTTTCCAAACTGCTGAAAGAAACAAAAGTTTTAACTCTGTGATATGATTTAACATATCACAAAGAGGTTTCTCAAATGGTCCCAAATGTCCATTCACAGAATGGACAAAAACAGTATTTCCAAACTGGTGAATGAAAAGAATGATTTAACTTTGCCAGATGAATGCACACATCAACAAGCAGTTTCTCAGATAGCTTCCTCTTAGTTTTTAACGTGGGACACTCGATTTTCCACCATTGGCCTGAATGAGCTCCCTAATGTCCACTTGCAGAATGGAAAAACACAGTGTTTCAAAACAGCTTAATCAAAAGAAAGTTTTAATTCTGTGAGATGAATGTACACATAATGATGCAGTTTCTAGGAAAGATTCTTTCTAATTTTTATGTGAAGATATGTTCTTTTTCACTACTGGCCTTAATACATTCCCAAATGTTTCTTTGTAGATTGTACAAAAGCAGTGTTCCAAACTGCTGAATAAAAAGTAAGTTTTAACTACTTGAGCTGAATGTCTATGTTACAAAGCATTTTCTCAGATAAGCTTTTTTTCTGATTTTAACCTGGGATATTCACTTTTTTGCCATGGGCCTCAGTGAGCCTCCAAATGTCCATTCGCAGAATGGACAAAAACAGTGTATCTAAACTGGTGAATTGATAGAATTTTTTAACTCTGTGAGATGAATGCACGCATCACAAAACGGTTTCTCAGACAGCTTCCACTTTGATTTATCCTGGGACATTCCCTTTTTTGCAATTGACCTCAATGAGCCCCCAAAAGTCCATTCACAGAACAGACAAAAACAGTGTTTCCAAACAACTTCACCAAGAGAAAGTTTTAACTCTGTGAGGTGAGTGCACACATCACAAAGAAGTTTCTCAGAAAGCGTCCTTCTAGTTTATTCTGAAGATATTTTCTTTTTCACCATAGGTTGAAATGTGCTCCCAAATATCCCTTCACAGATTCTACAAAAAGAGTGCTTCCAAACTGATGAATAAAATAAAGGTTTAACTCTGCGAGATCAATACACACATCACAAAGCAGGCTCTCAGATAGCTTTCTTCTAGTTTTTATTCTGGGATATTTGCTTTATCACTATGGGCTTCAATGAATTCCCAAATGTCCATTCGCATAATGGACAAAAACAGTGTTTCCAAACTACTGAATGAAAAGAAAGGTTTAACTCTGAGAAAAGAATGCACACATCACAGAGTGGCTTCTCAGATAGCTTCCTTCTATTTTTTATCCTGGTGTATTCTCTTATTCCCCTTTGGCCTCAATGAGCTCCCAAATGTCCATTTGCTGAATGAACAAAAACCTATTCCAAACTGCGTAATGAAAAGAAAGGATTAATTCTGTGATGTGAATGCACAGATCACAAAGCAATTACTCAGAAAGCTTATTTCTAGTTTTTATCTGAAGACATTTTCTTTTTCACCATGGGCTTCAGCAGTTTCTCAGATAACTTTCTTCTTCTTGTTAACCAGGAATATTCGCCTTTTTTGCCATTGGCCTCAATGTAATTCCAAATGTCCATTCGTGGAATGGACAAATACAGTGGATGAGCATTTGGGACTTCATTGTATCCAATGGCAAAAAGGAAAATATCCAAGGCTAAAAACAGAAGGAAGCTGTCTGACAAACTGATTTGTGATGTGTGCATTTATCTCACAGAGGTAAACCTATCTTTCATTCAGCAGTTTGGAAACGTTGTTGTAGTAGAATCTGCAAAGGGATAATTGGGAGCACACTGAGGACTGTTATAAAAAATAAAATATCTTCAGATAAAAACTATAAGGAAGTTTTCTGATAAACTGTTTTGTGATGTGTCCATCCATCTCAGCGGTTTGGAAACTGTTTTTATCCATTCTCTGAATGCACATTTGGGAGTTAATGGAGGCCAACCACAAAAAAGGGAATATCCCAGGATAAAAAATCAAGGGAATATTTGGGAGCACATTGAGGCCTATGGTGAAGAAGAAATTATCTTCAGATAAAAACTAGAAAATTCTGAGAAACAGCTTTGTGATGTCTCCATTCATCTCAAAAATTTAAAACTTTCTTTTGATTCAGCAGTTTGGTAATAACGTTTTTGTCCATTCTGCAAATGGACATTTAGGAGCTTATTGAGGTCAAAGGAGAAAAAACTAATATCCGAGGATAAAAACTGGAGGATGCTGTCTGGGAAACTGCTTTGTGATGTTTGCATTCATCTCACAGAGTTAAACTTACTTTTCATTCAGCAGCTTGGAAACACTGTTTTTCTAGAATCTGAAAAGGGATATTTGAAAGCATATTTTCACCTATGGTGAAAAAGAAAATATCTTCAAATAAAACTAGAAAGAAGCTTTCTGAGAAATCACTTTCTGATGTGTCCATTCATCTCACAGAATTAAATCTTTAAATTGATTCAGCAGTTTTGAAACACTATTTTTGTCTATTCTGAGAATGAACATTTGGGAGGCTGTTGAGGCCAATGGCAAAAAAGCGAATATCCCAGGATAGAAAACAAGAAAGAAGCTATCTGGGAAACCACTTTGTGATGTATGCATTCATCTCGCAGAGTTAAACGTTTCCTTTCATTCAGCAGTTTGGCTACACTGTTTCTGTAGAATCTGCAAAGGGATATTTGGGAGCACATGGAAGCCTATGATGAAAAAGAGAATTTCTCAAGTTAAAAACCAGAAAGAAGCTTTCTGAGAAACTGCTTTGCGATGTGTCCATTCATCTCACAGAGTTAATCCTTTCTTTTGATTCAGAAGTTTGGAAACACTCTTTTAATCTGTTCTGTGAATGAACATTGGGAGCTCATTGAGGCCAATGTCGAAAAATCGAATGTCTCAGGAAAAAAACTAATAGGAAGTTATCTGAGAAGCTGGCTTGTGATGTGAGCATTTCTTTTCATTCAACAGTTTTGAAGCACTTATTTTTTTCTCTTCTGTGTATGGACGTTTGGGAGATCATTGAGGCCAAAGGCAAAAAAGCAAATATCCGATAATAAAACCTGGGAGGAAGCTATGTGAGAAACCACTTTGTGATTAGTGCAGTCATCTCACTGAGTTAAACCTTTGTTTTCATTCAGCAGTTTGGAAACACTGTTTTTGTAGAATTTGTGAAGGGATATTTGGGAGCATATCGAAGTCTATGGTGAAAAAGAGCACATCTTCAGATAAAAATTAAAAAGAATCTTTCTGAGAAACTGCTTTCTGATGTGTGCATTTAGCTCACAGAGTTAAAACTTTCCTTGGATTCAACAGTTTGGAAGCACTGTTTTTGTCCATTCTGTTAATGCACATTGGGAATTCATTGAGGTCAAAGGTGAAAAAATGAACGTCGCAGGATAAAAACTAAGAGGAAGGCATCTGAGAAATTGCTTTGCGATGTGTGCATTCATGTTGCTTGGTTGAATGTGTCTTATAATTCAGTAGTTTGGTAACACTATTTTTTTCCATTCTGAGAATGGACATTTGGGGCATCATTGAGGACAAGGGTGACAAAGCAAATGTGTCACGATAAAAACAAAGACAAAACTATGCGAGAAGCTGCTTTGTGATGTGTGCATTAATCTCACAGACTTAAAACTTTCTTTTCATTCAGTAGTTTGCAAACACTGTTTTTGTAGCATCTGCGAAGGAATTTTTGGGAGTGCAATGAGGCCTATGGTGAAAAAGAAAGTATCTTCAGATAAAAACTAGAAAGAAGTTTTCTGAGAAACTGCTCTGTGGAGTGGGCATTCATCTCACAGAGTTAAATCTTTCTTCTGATTCAGCAGTTTGGAAACACTGTTTTTGTACATTCTTCAAATGGACATTAGGGAGCTCATTGAGGTCAATGGTGAAATGTGAATGTCTCAGTACAAAAACTAAGAGGAAGCTCTCTGAGAAACTGCTATGTGATGTGTGCATTCATCTCACAGAAGTAAACCTTCCTTTTCATTCAGCAGATAGGAAACACTGTTTTTGTAGCATCTGTGAAGGAATTTTTGGGAGTGCAATGAGGCCTAGGGTGAAAAAGAAAATATCTTCAGGTAAAAACTATAAAGAAGACTTCTGATAAACTGCTTTATGGTGTGAGCATTCATCTCACAGGATGAAAACTTAGATAAATCTATCTGAGAAACCACTTTGTGGTGTGTGCATTCATCTCACAGAGTTAAACCATTCTTTTCATTCAGTAGTTTGGAAACACTGTTTCCATAGAATCTGTGAAGGGATATTTGGAGCACATTGAGGCCTATGTTGAAAAAGAGAATATCTCAAGATAAAAATCAGAAAGAAGCTTTATTAGAAACTGCTTTGTGATTTTTTCATTCATTTCACAAGGTTAACCCTTTCTTTTGATTCAGAAGTTTGGAAACACTCTTTTTGTCCATTCTGCAAATGGACATTTGGGAGCTCATTGAGGCCAATGGTGAAAAATCAAATGTCCCAATATAAAAACTAAGAGGAAGTTATCTGAGAAGCTGCTTTGTAATGTATGCAATTCTTTTCATTCAGCAGTTTTGAAGCACTGTTTCTTTTTCCATTCTCCAAATGCACATTTTGTAGATCATTGAGGCAAATGGCATAAACGTGAATATCCCAGGATAAAAATTAGAAGGAAGCTATCTGACAAACTGCTTTGTGGCGTGTTCATTCATCTCACAGTGTTAAATCTTTCTTTCCCTTCAGCAGTTTGGAAACACTGTTGTTGTAGCACCTGTGAAGGAATTTTTGGGAATGAAATGTGGCCTATGGTGAAAAAGAAAATATCTTCAGATAAAACCTAGAAAGAATCTTTCTGAGAAACTGCTTTGCAGTGTGTGCATTCCCTTCACACAGTTAAACTTTTCTGTTGATTGAGTAGCTTGGAAATACCGCTTTTGTCCATTCTGCAAATGGACAATTGGGAGCTCATTAAGGCCAATGGTGACATATAGAATGTCCAAGGTTAAACACTAAGAGGAAGCTGTGCGAGAAACCACTATGTGATGTCTGCATTCAGCTCACAGTTAAAACTATCTTTTAAATCAGGAGTTTGGAAACACTCTTTCTGTCCATTCTGCAAATGGACACTTGGGAGCTCATAGAGGCCAATGGAAAAAAATTGACATTCCCAGGATAAAAACTAAGATAACGCTATCTGAGAAACCTCTTTGTGATGGATGCATTCATCATACAGGGTTAAAGCTTTCTTTTCATTCAGTAGTTTGGGAACACTGTTTCTGTAGAATCTGCAAAGGGATATTTGGGAGCGCATTGTGGCCTATGGTACAAAAGAGAATATCTCAAGACAAAAACCAGAAAGAAGATTTCTGAGAAACTGATTTGTGATGTGTCCATTCATCTCACAGAGTTAACCCTTTCTTTTGATTCAGAAGTTTGGAAGCACTCTTTTTGTCCATTCTGTGTATGAACGTTTGGGAGCTCATTGAGGCCAAATGCAAAAAATCAAATGTTCCAAGACAAAAACTAAGAGGAAGTTATCTGAGAAGCTGCTTTGTGATGTGTTCATTTTTCATTCAGCAGTTTTGAAACAGTGATTTTTTTTTTCCATTCTGCAAATGGACGTTTGAGGCATCACTGCTGCCAAAGGTGAAAAAGTGAATATCTCAGGATAAAAACTAGAAGGAAGCTATCTGAGAAACCTCTTTGTGATGTGTGCGTTCATCTCATGGAGTTAAAATTTTCTTTTTATTCAGCAGTTTGGAAACACTATTTTTGTGGAATTTGTGAGGGAATATTTGGGAACACATTGAGGCCTATGGTGAAAAAGAGATTATCTCAGATAAAAATGAAAAAAGAAGCTTTCTGAGAAACTGCTTTCTGATGTATGCATTCATCTCACAGAGTCAAAATTTTCTTTTGATTCAGCAGTTTGGAAGCACTGTTTGTGTCCATTCTGTTAATGTACTGTTGGGAGTTCATTGAGGTCAATGGAAAAAAAGTGAATGTCCCAGGATAAAAACTAGGAGGAAGGGATCCGATAAATTGCATTGTGATGTGTGCATTCATGTTGCTTAGTTGAATGTGTCATTTGATTCAGCAGTTTGGAAATACTGTTCTTGTCCATTCCGCAAATGGACATTTGGGAGCTCATTGTGGACAAAGGTGACAGAGAAAATGTCCCAGGAAATGAAAGAGAGAAAGCTATCTGAGAAACCACTATGTGATGTGTGCATTCATGTCATAGAGTTTAACCTTTGTTTTCATTCAGCAATTTGGAAACACTGTTTTTGTAGAAACTGTGAAGGGATATTTCAGAGCACATAGAGGCCTATGGTGAAAAAGAAAATATCTTCAGACGAAAATTAGAAGAAAGCTTCCTGAGAAACTGCATTCTGAGGTGTGCATTCATCCCACAGACTTAAACCTTTGTTTTGATTCAGCAGTTTGGAAACACAGTTTTTGTCCATTCTGCGAGTGAACATTTGGGAGCTCATTGAGTCCAATGGTGAAAAATTGAATGTACCAGGATAAAAACTAAGAGGAAGCTAGGTATGAAACCACCTTGTGATGTGTTCTTTTATCTCCCTGAGTTAAACCTATCTGTTCATTCAACAGTTTGCAAACATAGTTTGTGTTCATTCTGTGGATGGATAACTAGTAGCTCAATAAGGCCAATGGCAAAAAAGTGAATACCCAGGGTAAAAACAGAAGCAAGCTATCTGAGAAACCACTTTGTAATGTGTGCATTGAACTTGAGGAGTTAAATCTATCTTTCAATTCAGCAGTTTGGAAACACTTCTTTTGTAGCATCTGAGAATGGATATTAAGGAGCATATTGAGGCCTATGGTGAAAAAGAAAATATCTTCAGATAAAAACTAGAAAGAAGCTTTCTGAGAAACTGCTTTATGATGTGTGCATTCATCTCACACAGTTAAACCTTTCTTTATATTCAGCAGTTTGGACACACGGTTTTTGTCTGTTCTGTGAATGGACATTTGGGAGCTCAATGAAGTCAATGGTGAAAAACTGAATGGCCAAACATAAAAATTAAGGGGAAGTTATCTGAGAAGCTGCTTTCAGATGTGTGCATTTCTTCTCATTCAGCAGTTTTGAAACACTGTTTTTTTCTGTTCTGTGATTGGACATTTGGGAGCTTATTGAGGCTAATGACAAAAAAGTGAATATCTTGGGATAAAAACCAGAAGGAAGATATCTGAGAAACTGCTTTGTGATATGCAAATTCATCTCACAGTGTTAAACTTTCTTTTCACTAAATGGCTTGAAAACACTGTTTTTGTAGATATTGTGAAGGGATATTTGGGAGGGACATTGAAGCCTATGGTCAAAAAGAGAATATCTTCATATAAAGCTAGAAAGAAACTTTCTCAGAAACTGCTTTCTGATGTGTGCATTCATCTCAGAGAGTTATAATTTTCATTTGATTCAGCAGTTTGGAAACATGTTTTTTTCCATTCTGCGAATTGACATTTGTGAGTTCACTGAGGTGAATATGGGAAAAGTGAATGTCCCAGGGTAAAAAATAAGATGAAGCTATCTGAGAGACCACTTTGTGATGTCTGCATTCATCTTACTTAGTTGAACCTGTCTTTTGATTCAGCAGTTTGGAAACATTGTTTGTGTCCATTCTGGGAATGGACATTTGGGAGCCCACTGAGGCCAAAGGTGACAAAGAAAATATCCAAAGATAAAAAAAAAAGAGAAAGCTATCAGAGAAACCATCTTTGAGGTGTGTATTCACCTCACAAAATTAAACCTTTCTTTTCATTCAGCAGTTTGGAATCACTGTTTTGTGGAATCTGCAAAGGGTTATTTGACAGCAAATTTGAGGCTTATTGTGAAAAAGAAGATATCTTCAGATAAAAACTAGATAGAATCTTTCTGAGAAACTGCTTTGTGGAGTGTGCATTCATCTCACAGAGTTAAACATTTCTTTTGATTCAGCAGTTTGGAAACACTGATTTTGTACATTTTGACAATTGATATTTGTGATTTCATTGAAGCCAAGTTGTGGGAAGCAAATGTCCCAGGTAAAAACTAACAAGAAGCTATCTAGTAATGGCTTTGTGATGTGTGTATTCATCTCACAGAGATAAAACTTTCTTTTCATTCAGCAGTTTGGAAACACTGTTTTTGTAACATCTGCAAAGGAATTTTTGGGAGTGCAATGAGGTTGGGGTGAAAAAGAAAATATCTTCAGATAAAAAGTAGAAAGAAGCTTTCTGAGAAACTGCTTTGTGAAATGTGCATTCATCTCACAGAGTTAAATCTTTCTTCTGGTTCAGCAGTTTAGGAACACTGTTTTTGTCCATTCTTTGAATGGTCATTAGGGAGCTCATGGAGGTCAATGACAAAACTCGAATATCCCAGTATAAAAACTAAGAGGAAGCTCTCTGGGAAACAGCTATGTGATGTGTGCATTCATCTCACAGAGGCAAACCTTTCTTTTCATTCAGCAGTTTGGAAACACTGTTTTTGTAGCATCTGCAAAGGAATTTTTGGGAGTGCAATGAGGCCTAGGGTGAAAAAGAAAACATCTTCAGATAAAAACTAGAAAGAAACTTTCTGAGAAACTGCTTTGTGGTGTATACATTCATCTCCCAGGATGAAAACTCAGATAAAGCTATCTGAGAAACCACTTTTTGGTGTTTGAATTCATCTCACAGAGTTAAACCTTTCCTTTCATTCAGCAGTTTGGGAACACTGTTTCTGTAGAATCTGTGAAGGGATATTTGTAGTGCATTGAGGCCTATGGTGAAAAAGAGAATATCTCAAGATAAACACCAGAAAGAAGCTCTCTGAGAAGCTGCTTTGTGATTTTTCCATTCATCTCATGGAGTCAACCCTCTCTTTTGATTCTGAAGTTTGGAAACTCTCTTTTTGGCCATTCTGTGAATGGACATTTGGGAGCTCATTGAGACCAATGCTGAAAAATCTAATGTCCCAACATAAAAACAAAGAGAAAGTTATATGAGAAGCTGCTTTGTGATGTGTACAATTCTTTTCACTCAGCAGTTTTTAAACATGTTTTTTTTCTATTCTGTGAATGCACATTTGGTAGATCATTGAGGCAAATGGTGAAAATGTGAATATCGCAGGACAAAAATTATTAGGAAGCTATCTGATAGACCACTTCATGAAGCGTGCATTCATCTTGCAGCGTTAAATCTTTCTTTTCATTCAGCAGTTTTGAAACCATCTTTTTGTAGCTCCTGTGAAGAAATTTTTGGGAGTCAATTGAGACCTATTGTGAAAAAGAGAATATCTCAGATAAAAATGAAAAAGAAGCTTTCTGAGAAACTGCTTTCTGATGTGTGCATTCATCTCACAGAGCTAAAAGTTCCTTTTGATTCAGCAGTTTGGATGCACTGTTTGTGTCTATTCTGTTAATGGATAGGTGGGAGTTCATTGAAGTCAATGGCAAGAAAGCAAATATCCCAGGATAAAAACTAAGAGGAAGCAATCTGACAAATTGCACTGTAATGTGTGCATTCATGCTGCTTAGTTGAATTTGTCTTTTGATTCAGTAGTTAGGAAACACTGTTCTTGACCATTCTGTGTGTGGACATTTGGGAGCTCATTGAGGACAAAGGCGACAAAGCGAATGTCCCAGGATAAAAACAAGTAGGAAGCTATCTGAGAAAGCACTTTGAGATGTGTGCATTCATCTCACAGAGTTAAACATTTATTTTGATTGAATGGTTTGGAAATTCTGTTTTTGTCCATTCTGCAAATGGACAATTGGGAGCTCATTAAGGTCAGTGGTGAACTATAGAATGTCCAAGGTTAAATAGTAAGAGGTAGCTATCTGAGAAACTGCTATGTAATGTATGCATTCATCTCACAGAGTTAAAACTATTTTTTAAATCAGTAGTTTGGAAACGCTGTTTTTGCCCATTCTGTGAATGGACATTTGGGAGCTCATTGAGGCCAATGGAAAAAAATTGACCTTCCCAGGATAAAAACTAAGATAAAGCTATCTGAGAAACTCCTTTGTGATGGGTGCATTCATCTTGCAGGGTTAAACCTTTCTTTTCATTCAGTAGTTTGGGAACACTGTTTCTGTAGAATCTGCAAAGGGATATTTGGGAGTGCATTGAGGCCTATGGTACAAAAGAGAATATCTCAAGATAAAAACCAGAAAGAAGCTTTCTGAGAAACTGCTTTGTGATTTGTTCATTCATCTAACAGAGTTAACCCTATCTTTTGATTCAGAAGTTTGGAAATACTCTTTTCATCCATTCTGCGAATGGACGTTTGGGAGCTCATTGAGGCCAAAGGCGAAACATCGAATGTACCAAGATAAAAACTGTGAGGACGTTATCTGAGAAGCTGCTTTGTGATGTGTGCGTTTTTCATTCAGGAGTTTTGAAACAGTGTTTTCTTTCTTTCTTTTTTTTTCCCCATTCTGCTAACGGACGTTTGGGACATCACTGAGGCAAATGGCAAAACAGCAAGTATCTCAGGTTAAAAACTAGAAGAAAGCTATCTGAGAAACCACGTTGGATGTGTGCATTCATCTCACATAGTTAAAATTTTCTTTTCATTTAGCAGTTTAGAAACACTGTTTTTGTGGAATTTGTGAAGGAATGTTTGGGAGCGCATTGAGGCCTGTGATGAAAAAGAGAATATCTCAGATAAAAATGAAAAAGAAGCTTTCTGAGAAACTACTTTCTGATGTGTGCATTAATCTCTTAGAGTCAAAACTTTCTTTTGATTCAGCAGTTTGGAAGCACTGTTTGTGTCCATTCTGTTAATGTCCTGTTGGGAGTTCAATGAGGTCAATGGCAAAAAAAGCGAATGTCCCAGGATGAAAACTAAGAGGAAGGAATCTGAGAAATTGCATTGTGATGTGTGCATTCATGTTGCCTAGTTGAATCTGTCTTTTGTTTCAGTAGTTTGGAAACACTGTTCTTGTCCATTCTGTGAATGGACTTTGGGAGCTCATTGAGGACAAAGTGACAAAGCGAATGTCCCAGGATAATAATAAAGAGGAAGCTATCTGAGAAACTGCTTTGTGATGTGTACATTCATCTCAAAGAGTTAAACCTTTCTTTTCATTCAGCAATTTGGAAACATTGTTTTTGTAGAAACTGTGAAGGGATATTTCAGGGCACATAGAGGTCGATGGTGAAAAAGAATATGTCTTCAGATGAAAATTAGAAAGATTTCCGAGAAACCGATTTTTGTGGTGTGCATTCATCTCACAGACTTAATCCTTTCTTTTGATTCAGCAGTTTGGAAACACAGTTTTTGTCCATTCTGTGAGTGAACATTTGGGAGCTCATTGAGTCCAATGGAGAAAAATCGAATGTACCAGGATAAAAACTAAAAGAAAGCTATCTGAGAAACTGCTTTGTGATGTGTTGGTTCATCTCCCTGAGTTAAATCTTTCTGTTCATTCAACAGTTTGGAAACACAGTTTTTGTCCCTTCTCTGGATGGACAACTGGTAGGTTCATAAGGCCAATGGTGAAAAAGTGAATAACCCAGGATAAAAACAGAAGCAAGCTATCTGAGAAACCACTTTGTGATGTGTGCATTGAATTCAAGGAGTTAAATCTACCTTTCATTTCAGCAGTTTGGAAACACTTCTTTTGTAGAATCTGTGAATGGATATTAGGGAGCGTATTGAGGCCTATGGTGAAAAAGAAAATATCTTCAGATAAGAACTAGAAAGAAGCTTTCTGAGAAACTGCTTTGTGATGTGTGCATTCATCTCACACAGTTAAACCTTTCTTTAGATTCAACAGCTTGGATACACTGTTTTTGTCCGTTCAACAAATGGACATTTGGGAGTGCATTGAAGCCAATGGTGAAAAACTGAATGGCCAAACATAAAAACGGAGAAGTTATCTGAGAAGCTGTTTTCATATGTTTGCATTTCTTTTCATTCAGCAGTTTTGAAATTCTGTTTTTTTATTCAGCAAATGGACATTTGGGAGCTCACTGAGGCCAATGGCAAAAAAGTGAATATCCCAGGACTAAAACCAGAAAGAAGACATCTGAGAAACCACTTTGTGATGTGCACATTCTTCTCACAGTGTTAAACTTTCTTTTTGCACAGCAGTTTGAAAACACTGTTCTTGTAGAGTTTGTGAAGGGATATTTGGGAGGGCATTGAAACCTATGATCAATAAGAGAATATCTTCAGATAAAGCTAGAAAGAAACTTTCTGAGAAACTGCTTTCTGATGTGTGCATTCATATCAGAGAGGTAAAATTTTCTTTAGATTCAGCAGTTTGGAAACACTGCTTCTGTCCATTCTGTGAATTGACACTTGTGAGTTCAGTGAGGCCAATATGGGAAAGCAAATGTCTCAGGGTACAAAATAAGAGGAAGCTATCTGCAAAACTGCTTTGTGATGTCTGCATTCATCTTGCTTAGTTGAACCTGTCTTTTGATTCCACAGTTTAGAAACATTGTTTTTGTCCATTTTGGGAATGGACATTTGGGAGCTTATTGAGGCCAAACATGACAAAGAAAATATCCAAGAAACCATCTTTGAGGTGTGTGTTCATCTCGCATAGTTAAACCTTTTTGTTATCATTCAACACTTTGGAAACACTGCTTTGGTAGAATTCTGCAAAGGGTTGACAGTGATTTTGAGGTCTATTGTGAAAAAGAAGATATCTTCAGATAAAAACTAGAAAGAATATTTCTGATAAACTGCTTTGTGGAGTGTGCATTCATCTCACAGAGTTAAACCTTTCTTTTGATTCAGCAGTTTGGAAACACTGTTTTTGTACATTCTGACAATTGATATTTGTGATTTCATTGAGAACAAGGTGTGAAAAGCAAATGTCCGAGATAAAAGTTAAGAAGAAGCTATCTGAGAAAGTGCTTTGTGAGGTGTACCTTCATCTTGAAGAGATGAAACTTTCTTTTCATTCAGCAGTTTGGAAATACTGTTTTTGTAGCATCTGTGAAGGAATTTTTGGGAGTGCAATGAGGCCTAGGGTGAAAAAGAAAATATCTTCAGATAAAAAGTAGAAAGAAACTTTCTGAGAAGCTGCTTTGTGGAGTGTGCATTCATCTCCCAGATTTAAAATTTTATTTTAATTAAACGTTTTGGAAACACAGATTTTGCCAATCTGTGAATGGACAAGTGGTAGCTCCATAAGGCCAATGGCAAAAAAGTGAATAACCCAGGATAAAAACAGAAGCAGGCTATCTGAGAAACCACTTTGTGACATGGGCATTCATCTCACAGTGTTAAATCTTTCTTTTCCTTCAGCAGTTTGGAAACACTCTTTTTGTAGCATCTGTAAAGGAATTTTTGGAATGAATTGAACCCTATGGTGAAAAAGAAAATATATCAGATAAAAATGAAAAGGAAGCTCTCTGAGAAACTGCTTTCTGATGTGTGCATTCATCTCACAGAGTTAAAACTTTCCTTTGATTCAGCGGTTTGGAAGCACTGTTTGTGTCCATTCTGTTAATGTACTGTTGGGAGTTCATTGAGGTCAATGGTGAAAAAGCGAATGTCCCAGGATAAAAACTAAGAGGAAGGAATCTGAGAAACTTCTTTGTATGTGTGCATTCTTAGTGTTGAGTTGAATCTGTCTTTTGATTCAGTAGTTTGGAAACACTGTTCTTGTCCTTTCTGGAAATGGACATTTGGGAGCTCATTGAGGACAAAGGCGACAAAATAAATGTCCCAGGATAAAAACAAAGAGAAAGCTATCTGAGAAACCTCTTTGTGATGTGTGTGTTCTTCTCATAGAATTAACTTTTCTTTTCATTCAGCAGTTTGGAAACACTGTTTTGTAGAATCTGTGAAGGGACATTTTGGAGTGTGTTGAGGCATAGGGTGAAAAAGAAAATAACTTCAGATATAAACTAGAAAGAAGTTTTCTGAGAAACTGCTCTGTGTTGTGTGCATGCATACAGAGATTAAAACTTTCTTTTGATTCAGCAATTGGGAAACACTTTTATTTTCATTCTGCGAATGAACATTTTGGGGTTCATTGAGGCCAATGGTGAAAAAGGCAACATTCCAGCATAAAAACTGCAAGGAAGCTATCTGGGAAACTGCTTTGTGGTGTGTGCCTTCTTCTCTCAGAGGTAAATCTTTCTTTTGACTCAGCAGTTTGAAAACATTGTTTTTGTTTCTTCTGTGAATGGACTTTTAAGAGCTCATTGAGGTCAATGGTGAAAAAGAAAATATGCCAGGACAAAACAAGAAGGAAGCTATCTGGGAAACCACTTTGTGATGTATGCATTCATCTCACAGAATTAAACCTTACTTTTCATCCAATAGGTTGGAGACACGGTTTTTGTAGAATCTACTAGGGGATATTTGGGAGTGCATAGGGGCAATGGTGAAAAAGTGAATATCTCAGTATAAAAAAATAGAAAGAAGATTGCTTAGAAACTGTTTTGTGATGTGTGCTTTCATCTCACAGAGTTAAAGGTTTCTTTTGATTCAGCAGTTTGGAAATACTGTTTTTGTCTATTTTGTGAATGAATATTTTGGAGCTCATTGAGGCCAAAGGAGCAAAAGCGAATATCCCAGGATAAAAACTGGAAGGAAGTGATCCAAGATACTGCTTTGTAATTTGTGCATTCATTCTGCAGAGATAAACCTTTGTTTTGATTCACCAGTTTGGAAACATTGTTTTTGTCCATTCTGGGAGTGGAGGTTTGGGAACCATTTGAGGCCATTAGCAAAAACTGAAAATCCCAGAATTAAAACCAGAGAGAAGTTTTCCGAGAAACTGCTTTTTGATGTGTACATTCATCTCACAGAGTTAAACATTTATTTTGATTCAGCCGTCTTGAAACACAGTTTTTGTCCATTCTGTGAATGGACATTTGGGAGCTACTTGAGGCCAACGATGAAAAAGACAATATCCCAGTATAAAACCTAGAAGGAAGCTATCTTAGAAACCACTTTGTGATGTATGCAGTCATCTTGCTGAGTTAAACATTTCTTTTCACTCTACAGTTTAGAAACACTGCTTTGTCCATGCTGTGAATGGCCATTTGGGAACTCATTGAGGCCAATGGTGAAAAAAAGGAATATCCCAGGATAAAAACTAGAAGGAATCTACCTGAGACACTGGTTTGTGATGTATATATTAATCTCACAGGGTTAAATTTTCTTTTCAATCAACAGTTTGTAAACACTGATTTAGTAGAATCTGTGAAGGGATATTTGGGAACCCACTGAGGTCTCTTGTGAAAAAAATAAATCTTCAGATAACAACTAGAAAGAAGCTTTCTGAGAAACTGATTTGTGATGTGTGCATTCATGTCACAGAGCTAAACCTTTCTTTTGATTCAGCAGTTTGCAAACTGTTTTTTGTGCATTCTGTGAATGTACATTTGGGAACTCTTTCAGGCCAATGGTGAAAAATGAATATCCCAGGGTTAAAATTAGAAGGAAGCCCTCTGAGAAACCACTTTGTGATGTGTGCATTCATCTTGTCAAATTAAACCTTACATTTCATTCAGCAGTTTGGAAACACTGTTTTTCTGGAATCTGTGAAGGGATATCCGAGAGCACATTGAGGCCTATGATGAAAAGGAAAATATTTTCAGACAAAAACTATAAAGAGTGTTTCTGAGAACCTGGTTTATGTTGTGTGCATTCATACCAAAGAATTAAATCTTTCTTTTGATACACCAGTTTTGAAACACTGTTTTTGTCCATTCTGTGAATGGACATTTTGGAGTGTATGGAGGCCAAAGGCAAAAAAGTGAATATCCCAGGATAAAAACGAGAAGGAAGTGATCTGACAAACCACTTTGTGATGTGTGCTTTCATCTCACAGAGTTAAACCTTTCTTTTGATTCAGAATCTTGGAAATAATGTTTTTGTCCATTCTGCAAATGGACATTTGGGAGCTAATTGAGGCTAATGGTGAAAAAGCAAATATTCCAGTATAAAAAGTGGAAGGATGCTATCTGAGAAACTGCTTCATGATGTTTGCTTTCATCTCGCCAAGTTAAATCTTTCTTTTCATTCAGTGGTTTGGAAACACTGTTTTTGTAGAATTTTCGAATGGACATTCTGAAACACATTGAGGCCAAAGATGAAAAATGAATATCTCAGGAGAAAAGCTAGAAGGAAGGTATCTGATAAACTGCTTCGTGTTGTGTGCATTAATTTCACAGAATTCAACCTTTCTTTTCATTCCAGTTTGGCAATACTGCTTTAGTAGAATCTGCAAAGGGATATTTAGGAGTGCATTGAGGCCAACAGCAAAAAAAGTAAATATCTCAAGATAAAAACTAGAAAGAAGCTTTCTAAGAAACTCTTTTGTAATGTGCACATTAATCTCACAGAGTTAAACCCTTATTTTGATTCAGCAGTTTAGAAACACTGTTCTTGTCCATTCGCAGAATGGACTTTTGGGAACTCATTGCATACAAAAGCAAAAAAGTGAATATCCCAGGAAAAAAACTACAAGGAAGAGATCTGAGAAACCACTTCATGATGTGTGCATTCATCTCAAAAAGTTAAAAGTTTCTTTTCATTTAGCAGTTTCCAAACACTGGTTTTGTAGAATATGTGAAGGGATATTTGAGAATGCTATGAGGCCTAGGGTGAAAAAGAAAATATCCTCAGATAAATACTAAAAATAAGTTTTCTTAGAAACAGCTTTGTGATGTGTGCGTTCATCTCATCGAGTTAAAGCATTATTTTGATTCAGCAGTTTGGAAACACTGTTTTTCAACATTCTGGTACTGGACATTTGGGAGCCCATTGGGCCCAACGGCAAAAAAGTGAATATCCTAGGATTAAAACTAGAAGGAAGGTATTTGAGAAACCATTTCTGGCTGTGTGCATCCATCTCAGAGAGTTAAAACTTTCTTAGATTTAGCAGTTTGGAATCACAGATTTGTTTATTCTGCAAATGGACATTTGAGATCTCATTGAGGCCAAAGGTGAAAAAGTGAATATACCAGAATAAAAACTAGAAGGAAGCTATCTGAGAAACCACTTTGCGATGTGTGCATTCATCTTGCAGAGTTAAAATTTCCTTTTACTGATCGGTTGGGAAACACTGTTTTTGTATTTTGTGTGAATGTATATTTTGCAGGTCATTGAGGTCAATGGCAAAAAAGTGATTATTCCAGGATAAAAACATAAAGGAAGCTATCTGAGAAACCACTTTGTGATGTGTGCATCCATCTCACAGAATGAAACCATTCACTTTATTCAGCCTTTTGGAAACACTGTTTTTCTCCATTCTGTGAGTGGACATTTGGGAGGTCGTTGAGACCAATGGTGAAAAGTGAATATCCCAAGATAAAAACCAGAAAGAAGTGGTCTGAGAATCTGCTTCTCAATGTGTGCATTCATCTCAGAGAGTTAAACATTTCTTTTTATTCGGATGTTTGGAAACACAGTTTTTGTCCATTCTGCAAATAGGTATTTGGGAACTCATTTAGGCCAATGGTGTAAAAGATAATATCTCAGGATAAAAACTAGAAGAAATCTATCTGAGAAACCACGTTGTGATGTGTAAATTCACCTCACAGTGTTAAAATTTCCTTTTTACTGAGCAGTTGGGAAACACTGTTTTTTCTGATTCTGTGAATGGCATTGGGGAGCTCATTGAGGCCAATGGCAAAAAAGCAAATATCCTAGGATAAAAATGAGAAGCATAAAAACAAGAAGGAAGCTAGCTGAGAAACCACTTTGTGATGCATGCATTCATCTAGCAGAATTAAACCATTCTTTTCATTCGGCAGTTTGGAAATGGTGTTTTGTAGAATCTGTGGGGGGATGTTTGGGAGTGCATTGATCCTATGATGATAAAAGAAAATATCTTTAGTTAAAAAGGAAAATAAAAGCTTTCTAGAAACTGCTTTGTGATGCCTGAATTCATCTCACAGTGGTAAACTTTTGGTTTGATCCAGCAGTTCAGAAACACTGTTTTTATCCATTTTGCAAATGGATATTTGGGAGCTCATTGAGACTTATGATGAAAGAGCAAATCTCCCCATATAAAAACTAGAAGGGAGCTATCAGAGAAACTGCTTTGTGTTATGTGCTTTCATCTCACAGAGTTAAAGCTTCCTTTTTACTGAGTAGTTGGGAAACACTGTTTTTTTCCATTCAGTGAATGGACATTTGGAAGCTAATGAGGCCAATGGCAGAAAAGTGAATATCCCAGGATAAAAACTAGAAGGAAGCTATCTGAGAAACTGGTTTGTGATGTATGCATTCATCTCAGAGTTCAACCTTTCTTTCATTCAGCAGTTTGGAAATGTTGTATTGTAGAATCTGTGAAAGGATATTTGGGAACACATATACATCTATGTTGAAAAAAAATCTTCAGATCAAAACTAGAGAGAAGCTTTCTGAGAAACTGCTTTGTGATGTGTGCATTCATCTCACATAGTTAAATCTTTCTTTTCTTTCACCAGTTTGGAAGCACTGTTTTTGTCTATTTTTCAAATGCACATTTGGGACCTAACTGAGGTCAATGGCGAAAAAGCAAATATCCCAGGATAAAAACTAGAAGGAAGCTATCTGAGAAACGGCTTTGTTATGTGTGCATTCATCTCATAGAGTTAAGCCATTCTTTTAATTCAACCGTTTGGACAAGCTATGTTTGGAGAATCTGTCAAGGGTTATTTGGGAGCACACTGATGCTTAAGGTGAAAAGGAAAATATATTCAGATAAAACCTAGAAAGAAGTTTCTGAGAGACTGCTTTGTGATGTGTGCATTCATCCAACACTGTTAAACTTTTCATTGATTCAGCAGTTTGGAAACACTATTTTTGTCCATTCTGCGAATGGACATTGGGAGCTCATTGAGGCCAATGGGGAAAAACGAATATCCCAGGATAAAAACTAGAAGGAAGCCATCTTAGAAACCTCTTTTTGATGTGTCCATTCATCTCACAGAGTTAAAAGTATCCTTTTAACTGAGCTGTTAGGAAAGACTGTTTTTGTCCATTCTGTGAATGGACATTTGGGAACTCATTGAGGCCAATGGTGAAAAAGAGAATATCCCAGGATAAGAACTAGAAGGAAACTATCTGATAAACTGCTTTGTGATGTGTGCATTCATCTCACACAGTTAAACCTTTCTTTTCAGCCAGCAGTTTAGAAACTTTTTTTTAGAATCTGCAAAGGGATATTTGCAAGTGCATGTAGGCCTAAGTTGACAAGGAAAATATCTTCAGATAGAAATCAAAGGAATCTTTCAGAGAAACTGCTTTGTGATGTCTGCTTTAAACTCAGAATTAAACGTTTCTGTTGATTCAGCATTTACAAACACAGTTTTTATCCATTCTGCAAATAGATGTTAGGGAGGTTCCCGAGGTCAATCATGAGAAAGAGAGTGTCACAGGATAAAAAGTACAAGAAAGCTATGAGAGGAACTGCCTTGTGATTTGTGCACTCATCTCACAGAGTTAAAACTTCCTTTTTACTGAATAGTTGGGAAACACTGTTTTTGTCCATTCTGCGAATGGACATTTGGGAACTGATTGAGGCCAATGGTGAAAAAGTGAGTATTCCACGATAAAAACTACAAGGAAGCTACCTGATAAACGGCTTTGTGATGTGTGCATTCATCTCGTAGAGCTAACCATTTCTTTTCATTCAGCATTTTGGAAACACTGTTTAGTAGAATCTGTGAAGGGATATTTGGGAGTGCATGAAGGCCTGTGTTGAAAAAGAAAATGTCTTCAGATAAGAACTAGAAAGAAGCTTTCTGAGAAACTGCTTTGTGATATGTTCATTCATCTCACAAATTTAAAACTTTCTTTTGATTCAGCAGTTTGGAGACACTATTTTTGCCCATTCTTCAAATGGACATTTCAGAGCTCTTTGAGGCCAATGGTGAAAAAGTGAATATACCAGGATAGAAACTAGAAAAAAGCTGTCTGAGAAACTGCATTGTGATGTGTGCATTCATTTTGCATACATAAACCTTTTTTTTAATTCAGCAGTTTGAAAGCCCTGTTTTTGTAGAATCAGTGAAGGGATATTTGGGAGCACCTTGAGATCTATGGTGAAAGGAAAATACCTTCAGATAAAAATTTAAGAGAAGCTTTCTGAGAAACTGCTTTGTGATGTGTGAATTCAACTCATGGAGTTAAACCTTTCCTTTCATTCAACAGTTCAAAAGCACTCTTTTTGTCCATTCTGTGAATGGACATTTGGGAGCTCATTGAGGTCAATGGTGAAAAAGCAAATATCCTGGGATTAAAACTAGAAGGAAGCTATCTGAGAAACAACTTTCTGAAGTGTGCATTCATATCATAGAATTAAATCTTTCTTTTCTTTCACCAGTTTGCAAACACTGCTTTTGTCCATTATGCGAATCTACATTTTGGAGCTCATGGAGGCCAATGACAAAAAAGTGAATATACAAGGATAAAAACTGGAAGGAAGCTATCTGAGAACCTGCATTGTGATGTGTGCATTGATTTTGAAGAGATAACCTTTTTTTCATTCAGCATCTTGGAAAGTCTGTTTTTGTAGAACCAGCAAAGGGATATTTGGGAGCACATTCAGTTCTATGGTGAAAAGGAAAATATCATCAGATAAAAATTTGAGAGAAGCTTTCTGAGAAACTGCTTTGTGATGTGTGCATTCAACTCACATAGTTAAACCTATCTTTTGATTCAGCAGTTTAAAACTCTATTTTTCTCCATTCTGTGAATAGACGTTTGGGAGCTCATTGAGGCCAATGACAAAAAATCGAATGTCCCAGGATAAAAACTAAGAGGAAACTATCTGAGAAACTGCTTTGTGATGTGGGCATTCATCTCACAAAGTTAAATCTTTCTTTTCTTTCATCTGTTTGGAAATATTGTTTTTGTCTATTCTTCGAATGGACATTTGAGAGCTCACTGAGGCCAATGGCAAAAAAGTGAATATCCCAAGGTAAAAACTGGAATGAAGCTATCTGAGAAACCACTTTGTGATGTGTGCATTCACCTTGCAGAGTTAATTCTTCCTTGTTATGCAAAAGGTTGGAAACACTCTTTTTGTAGATTCAGCGAAGGGATATTTGGAAGCGTATTGAGGCCTATGGAGAAAAGGAAAATATTTTCAGATAAAAACTAGAAAGAAGCTTTCTGAGAAAGTGCTTTGTGATGTGGGCATTCATCTCACAGGAATAAACCTTTCTTTTGATTTGGCTGTTTGGAAGCACTGTGTTTGTTCATTCTGTGAATGGCTATTTGAGATCATTGTGGCCAATGGCCAAGAAAATGAATATCTCTGCATAAAAACTACAAGGAATCTATCTGAGAAACCAATTGTGATGTGTACATTAATCTCACAAATTTGATTCAGCAGTTTGGAAAGACTGCTTTGTCCATTCTGTGAGTGGACATTTAGGAATTCATAGAGGCCAAAGGTAGAAAAGGGAATATCCCAGGAGAAAAATTAGAAGGAATCTATCTGAGAAATTCTTTGTGATGTGTGCAATCATCTCACATAGTTAAACCTTTCTTTCATTCAGCAGTTTGGAATCACTGTTTTTGTCCATTCTGTGAATGGACATTTGGGAGTGCATTGAGGCCTACAGTGAAAAAGAATATATCTTAAGATAAGAACTAGAAAGAAGCTTTCTGAGAAACTGCTTTGTGATGGGTGCATTCATCTCACAGAGTTAATACATTCTTTTGATTCAGCAATTTGGAAACTTTGTTTATGTCCATCCTGTGAATGGACATTTGGGAGCTCAATGAGGCCAATGACAATAAAGTGAATATCCCAGGATAAAAACGAGAAGGAAGCTATCTGAGAAGCCACTTTGTGATGCATGCTTTCATCTCAGAGAGTTAAACCTTTCCTTTGATTCAGTTGTTTAGAAACATATTTTTGTCCATTCTACGAGTAGACATTAGGGAGCTCCTTGAGTTCAAGATGAAAAAACAAATATCCCAGGATTAAAATTACAAGGAAGCTATCAGAGGAACTACTTTGTGATGTATTCACTCATCTCACAGAGTTAAAACTTCTTTTTACTGAGGAGTTGGGAAACACTGCTTTTGTCCTTTCTGCAAATGGACACTTGGGAGCTCGTTGAGACCAATGACAGAAAAGAGAGTATCCTACGATAAAATCTACAGGGAAGCTACATGAGACACCACTCTGTGATGTGTGCATTCACCTCACAGAGTTAAACCTTTCTTTTCATTCGGCAGTTTGGAAGAACTGTTTTTGTCCAGCTGCAAATGGACATTTGGGAGCTCATTGAAACCAATGTCAAAAAAGCAAATATCCTATGATGAAAACTAGAAGGAAGCTATCTGAGGAATAGCTTTGTAATATGTGTATTCCTCTCACAGATTCAAAGCTGTCTTTTGATTCACCAGTCTTGAAACACTGTTATTGTCTTTTCTCTGAATGGATGTTTCAGAGCTCATTAGGGCCAAAGGCAAAAAAGCAAATATCCCAGGAAAAAAACTAGAAAGAAGTTATCTCAGAAACCACTTAGTGGTGTGTGCATTCATCTCACAGAGTTAAATCTTTCTTTTCATTCAGCATTTTGGAAACACTGTTTTCCTCCATTCTGCAAATGTCCATTTGGGAGCACATTGAGGCCTATGGTGAAAAAATATACATGTATCTTCAGATAAAAACTAGAAGGAAGTTTTCTGAGAAATTGCTTTCTGATGTGTCCCTTCATCTCACAGAGTTAATTTTTTGTCTTCATTCCGCAGTTTGGAAACACTGTTTTTGTAGTATATTCAGAGACATATTTCAGAGTGAATTGAGGTGCACATTGAAAGAGAAAATATCTTCAGATAAAAACTTGAAGGAAGCCTCCTGAGAAACTGTTTTGGGATGTGTGCGTTCATCTCACAGAGTTATACCTTTATTTTGATTCAGCAGGTTGGAAATACATTTTTTTTTCATTATGCGAATTGACAATTAGGAGCTCATTGAGGCCAAAAGCAAAAAAGCGAATATCCTGGGATAAAAACTAGAAGGAAGCCCTCTGAGAAACTGATTTGTGATGTGTGCATTCATCTCATAGAGTTAAACCTTTCATTTGATTGAGTAGTTTGGAAACACTGTGTTTGTCCATTCTGTGAATGGACATTTGGGAGATCATTGAGGCCAATGGTGAAAGAGAAAATACCCAAGGATAAAAACTAGAAGAAAGCTATCTGAGAAGCCTCTTTGTGATGTGTGCATTCATTTCACTGAGTTAAACCTTTCTTTTGATTCAGCAGTTGGGAAACAGATTTTATCCTTTTTGCAAATGGACATTTCGGGGGTCATTGAGGCTAATGGTGAAAAAAAATCCCAGGATAAAAACTAGAAAGAATCTATCTGAGAAACCACTATGTGATGTGTGCATTCATCTCTCTGAGTTAAACCTTTCTTTCCATTCAGCAGTTTGGAAACACTGTTTATATAGAATCTACAAAGGGATATTTGGGAGCACATTGAGGCCTATGGTGAAAAACAAAACATCTTCAGATGAAAACTAGAAACAAACTTTCTGAGAAACTGGTTTGTGATGTATTCTTTCATCTCACAGAGTTAAACGTTTCTTTCAATTCAGCAGTTTGGAAACACTGTTTTTGTCCATTTTGTGAACTGGACATTTGGGAGCGCATTGAGGCCAATGGTGATAAAGTGAATATCCCAGGATTAAAACTAGAAGGAAGCTATCTGAGAAACTGCTTGTGATGTGAGCATTTATCTCACAGAGTTAAACCTTTCTTTTGATGCAGCAGTTTGGAAACACTGTTTTGTAAAATCTGTGAAGGGATATTTGGGAGCACTTTGAGGACAACAGTGAAAAAGAAAATATCTTCAGATACAACCAGAAAAAAGCTTTCTGAGAAACTGCTTTGTGATATGAACATTCATATCACAGAGTTACACTTTTCTTCTGATTCAGCAGCTTGGAAACAGAGTTTTCATCAATTCTGCAAATGCCCATTTGGGACCTCATTGAAGCCATAGGCAAAAAAAGTGAATTTCCCAGGATAAAAACTAGAAGGAATCTATCTGAGGAACCACTTTGTGATGTACACATTCACCTTGCAGAATTAAGCCTCTCTTTTCATTCAGCAGTTTGGAAACACCCTTTTTGTCCATTCTGTGAATTGACACTTGGGAGTTCATTGTGGCCAATGTTGAAAAAGCAAACATTCCAGAATAAAAACTAGAAAGAAGCTATCTGAGAAACAGTTTCATGATGTGTGCATTCATCTCACATAATTAAACTTTTCTTTTCATTCAGCTGTTTGGAAACACTGTGTTTGCAGAATCTGTGAAGGGATATTTTGGAATGCAATATGGTCTATCTTGAAAAAGAAAATATCTTCAGATAAAAACTAGAAAGAAGCTTTCTGAGAAACTGCTTTGTGATGTGTATCATCTCACAGAGTTAAAACTTCATTTTGATTCACTTCTTTAGAAACACTGCTTTTGCCCATTCTGTGAATGGACTCCTGAGAGCTCTTTGACATCAATGGCAAAAAAGCAAATATCTCAGGATAAAAACTAGAAGGAAGCTATCTGAGAAACCACTTTGTGTTGTGTGCATTCTTCTCATAGAGTTAAGACTTCATTTTGATTGAGAAATTTGGAAACACTGTTTTTGTCCATTCTCTAAATGTACTTTTGGATCATTGATGCCAATGGCAATAATATGCATATCCCAGGATAAAAACTGGAAGGAAGTTAACTGAGAAACCACTTTGTGATGTGTGTATTAACCGTTGAGAGTTAAAACTTTATTTTCATTCAGCAGTGTGGAACCACTGTTTTTGTAGAAACTTCAAAGGGATATTTAGGAGTACATAGAGGCCTACGGTGAAAACGAAAGTATCTTCAGATAAAAACCAAAAGGAAGCTCTCTGAGAAACTCTTTGTGATGTGAGCATTCATCTCACAGAGTTAAAACTTTCTTCAGATTCAGCAGTTTGGAAATACAGTTTTTATCCAATCTGCAAATGGACATTTGGGAGCTCAAGGCATAAAAGGGACTATCCCAGGATAAAAGCTAGAAGGTACCTATCTGAGAAACTGCTTTGTGAGGTGTGCATTCATCTTGCAGACTTAAAACTTTCTTTTGGTTCAGCCGTTTGGAATCACACTTTTTGTAGAATCTGCAAAAGGATATTTGGGAACCCACTGAGGACTATGGCAAAAAAGAAAATATATTCAGATAAAAAGTAGAAAGAAGCGGAGGAGCAAGATGGCTGAATAGGAACAGCTCCAGTCTCCAACTCCCAGCGTGAGCGACACAGAAGACCGGTGATTTCTGCATTTTCAACTGAGGTACTGGGGTCATCTCACTAGGGAGTGCCGGACAATCGGTGCTGATCAGCTGCTGCAGCCTGACAAGCGAGAGCTGAAGCAGGGCGAGGCATCGCCTCACCTGGAAGCACAAGGGGGAAGGGAATCCGTTTTCCTAGCCAGGGGAACCGAGACACACAACACCTGGAAAATCGGGTAACTCCCACCGCAATACTGCGCTTTAACCAAACAGGCACACCAGGAGAGTGTATCCCACACCTGGCCAGGAGGGTCCCACGCCCATGGAGCCTCCCTCACTGCTAAAACAACAGTCTGCCGTGAAATATCCGCAGGGCAGCAGCGAGGCTGGGGGAGGGGCGCCCTCCATTGCTGAGGCTTAAGTAGGTAAATAAAGCCACTGGGAAGCTCAAACTGGGTGGAGCTCACAGCAGCTCAAGGAAGCCTGCCTGTCTCTGTAGTCTCCACCTCTGGGGACAGTGCACAGCTGAAGACCAACAGCAGAAGCAGCGGGGGCCGGTGCAGACGCGAACGACTCTGTCGGACAGCACTGGGGAGAGCCGTGGATCTCCCAATGCGGAGGTTGAGATCTGAGAACGGACAGACTGCCTGCTCAGGTGGGTCCCTGACCCCTGAGTAGCCTAGCTGGGAGACATCCCCCACTAGGGGCAGTCTGACACCCCACACCTCACAGGGTGGAGTACACCCCTGAGAGGAAACTTCCAAAGGAAGAATCAGACAGGTACACTCGCTGTTCAGCAATATTCTATCTTCTGCAACCTCTGCTGCTGATACCCAGGCAAACAGGGTCTGGAGTGGACCTCAAGCAATCTCCAACAGACCAACAGACAGTCCTTCTGACTGTCAGAAGGAAAACTATCAAACAGGAAGGACACCTATACCAAAACCCCATCAGTACGTCACCACCATCAAAGACCAGAGACAGATAAAACCACAAAGATGGGGAAAAAGCAGGGCAGAAAAGCTGGAAATTCAAAAAATAAGAGCGCATCTCCCCCTGCAAAGGAGCGCAGCCCATCGCCAGCAACAGATCAAAGCTGGTCAGAGAAGGACTTTGATGAGATGAGAGAAGAAGGCTTCAGTCCATCAAACTTCTCAGAGCTAAAGGAGGAATTACGTACCCAGCGCAAAGAAACTAAAAATCTTGAAAAAAGAGTGGAAGAACTGACAGCTAGACTAATTAATGCAGAGAAGATCATAAATGAAATGACAGAGATGAAAACCATGACACGAGAAATACGTGACAAATGCACAAGCTTCAGTAACCGACTAGATCAACTGGAAGAAAGAGTATCAGCGATTGAGGATCAAATGAATGAAATGAAGTGAGAAGAGAAACCAAAAGAAAAAAGAAGAAAAAGAAATGAACAAAGCCTGCAAGAAGTATGGGATTACGTAAAAAGACCAAATCTACGTCTGATTGGGGTGCCTGAAAGTGAGGGGGAAAATGGAACCAAGTTGGAAAACACTCTTCAGGATATCATCCAGGAGAACTTCCCCAACCTAGTAGGGCAGGCCAACATTCAAATTCAGGAAATACAGAGAATGCCACAAAGATACTCCTCCAGAAGAGCAACTCCAAGACACATAATTGCCAGATTCACCAAAGTGGAAATGAAGGAAAAAATCTTAAGGGCAGCCAGAGAGAAAGGTCGGGTTACCCACAAAGGGAAGCCCATCAGACTAACAGCAGATCTCTCAGCAGAAACTCTACAAGCCAGAAGAGAGTGGGCGCCAATATTCAACGTTCTTAAAGAAAAGAATTTTCAACCCAGAATTTCATATCCAGCCAAACTAAGTTTCATAAGTGAAGGAGAAATAAAATCCTTTACAGATAAGCAAATGCTTAGAGATTTTGTCACCACCAGACCTGCCTTACAAGAGACCCTGAAGGAAGGCCTAAACATGGAAAGGAACAACTGGTACCAGCCATTGCAAAAACATGCCAAAATGTAGAGACCATCGAGGTTAGGAAGACACTGCATCAACTAACGAGCAAAATAACCAGTTAATATCATAATGGCAGGATCAAGTTCACACATAACAATATTAACCTTAAATGTAAATGGACTAAATGCTCCAATTAAAAGACACAGATTGGCAAACTGGATAAAGAGTCAAGACCCATCAGTCTGCTGTATTCAGGAGACCCATCTCACATGCAGAGACATACATAGGCTCAAAATAAAGGGATGGAGGAAGATCTACCAAGCAAATGGAGAAAAAAAAAAAGCAGGGGTTGCAATTCTAGTCTCTGATAAAACAGACTTTAAACCATCAAAGATCAAAAGAGACAAAGAAGGCCATGACATAATGGTAAAGGGATCAATTCAACAGGAAGAGCTAACTCTCCTAAATATATATGCACCCAATACAGGAGCACCCAGATTCATAAAGCAAGTGCTTAGAGACATACAAAGAGACTTAGACTCCCATACAATAATAATGGGAGACTTCAACACTCCGCTGTCAACATTAGACAGATCAACGAGACAGAAAGTTAACAAGGATATCCAGGAATTGAACTCGTCTCTGCACCAAGCGGACCTAATAGACATCTATAGAACTCTCCACCCAAAATCAACAGAATATACATTCTTCTTAGCACCACATCGCACTTATTCCAAAATTGACCACATAATTGGAAGTAAAGCACTCCTCAGCAAATGTAAAAGAACAGAAATTATAACAAACTGTCTCTCAGACCACAGTGCAATCAAACTAGAACTCAGGACTAAGAAACTCAATCAAAACCGCTCAACTACATGGAAACTGAATAACCTGCTCCTGATTGACTACTGGGTACATAACGAAATGAAAGCGGAAATAAAGATGTTCTTTGAAACCAATGAGAACAAAGATACAACATACCAGAATCTCTGGGACACATTTAAAGCAGTGTGTAGAGGGAAATTTATAGCACTAAATGCCCACAAGAGAAAGCAGGAAAGATCTAAAATTGACACTCTAACATCACAATTAAAAGAACTAGAGAGGCAAGAGCAAACACATTCAAAAGCTAGCAGAAGGCAAGAAATAACTAAGATCAGAGCAGAACTGAAGGAGATAGAGACACAAAAAACCCTCCAAAAAATCAATGAATCCAGGAGTTGGTTTTTTGAAAAGATCAACAAAATTGACAGGCCACTAGCAAGACTAATAAAGAAGAAAAGAGAGAGGAATCAAATAGACACAATAAAAAATGATAAAGGGGATATCACCACCGACCCCACAGAAATACAAACAACCATCAGAGAATACTATAAACGCCTCTATGCAAATCAACTAGAAAATCTAGAAGAAATGGATAATTTCCTGGACACTTACACTCTCCCAAGACTAAACCAGGAAGATGTTGAATCCCTGAATAGACCAATAGCAGGCTCTGAAATTGAGGCAACAATGAATAGCCTACCCACCAAAAAAAGTCCAGGACCAGATGGATTCACAGCTGAATTCTACCAGAGGTACAAGGAGGAGCTGGTACCATTCCTTCTGAAACTATTCCAATCAATAGAAAAAGAGGGAATCCTCCCTAACTCATTTTATGAGGCCAACATCATCCTGATACCAAAGTCTGGCAGAGACACAACAAAAAAGAGAATTTTAGATCAATATCCCTGATGAACATCGATGCAAAAATCCTCAATAAAATACTGGCAAACCGGATCCAGCAGCACATCAAAAAGCTTATCCACCATGATCAAGTGGGCTTCATCCCTGGTTCAACATTTGCAAATCAATAAACATAATCCAGCATATAAACAGAACCAAAGACAAGAACCACATGATTATCTCAATAGATGCAGAAAAGGCTTTTGACAAAATTCAACAGCCCTTCATGCTAAAAACGCTCAATAAATTCGCTATTGATGGAACACACCTCAAAATAATAAGAGCTATTAATGACAAACCCACAGCTAATATCATACTGAATGGGCAAAAACTGGAAAACTTCCCTTTGAAACCTGGCACAAGACAGGGATGCCCTCTCTCACCATTCCTATTCAACATAGTGTTGGAAGTTCTGGCTAGGGCAATCAGGCAAGAGAAAGAAATCAAGGGTGTCCAATTAGGAAAAGAAGAAGTCAAATTGTCCCTGTTTGCAGATGACATGATTGTATATTTAGAAAACCCCATCGTCTCAGCCCAAAATCTCCTTAAGCTGATAAGCAACTTCAGTAAAGTCTCAGGATACAAAATTAATGTGCAAAAATCACAAGCATTCTTATACACCAGTAACAGACAAGCAGAGAGCCAAATCAGGAATGAACTTCCATTCACAATTGCTTCAAAGAGAATAAAATACCTAGGAATCCAGCTTACAAGGGATGTAAAAGACCTCTTCAAGGAGAACTACAAGCCACTGCTCAGTGAAATCAAAGAGGACACAAACAAATGGAAGAACATACCATGTTCATGGATAGGAAGAATCAATATCGTGAAAATGGCCATACTGCCCAAGGTTATTTATAGATTCAATGCCATCCCCATCAAGCTACCAATGAGTTTCTTCACAGAATTGGAAAAAACTGCTTTAAAGTTCATATGGAACCAAAAAAGAGCCCGCATTGCCAAGACAATCCTAAGTCAAAAGGACAAAGCTGGAGGCGTCACGCTACCTTACTTCAAACTATACTACAAGGCTACAGTAACCAAAACAGCATGGTACTGGTACCAAAACAGAGCTATAGACCAATGGAACAGAACAGAGTCCTCAGAAATAATACCGCACATCTACAGCCATCTGATCTTTGACAAACCTGAGAGAAACAAGAAATGGGGAAAGAATCCCTATTTAATAAATGGTGCTGGGAAAATTGGCTAGCCATAAGTAGAAAGCTGAAACTGGATTCTTTCCTTACCCCTTATACGAAGATTAATTCAAGATGGATTAGAGACTTAAATGTTAGACCTAATACCATAAACACCCTAGAAGAAAATCTAGGTAGTGCCATTCAGGACATAGGCATGGACAAGGACTTCATGTCTAAAACACCAAAAGCAACGGCAGCAAAAGCCAAAATTGACAAATGGGATCTAATTAAACTAAAGAGCTTTTGCACAACAAAAGAAACTACCATCAGAGTGAACAGGCAACCCACAGAATGGGAGAAAAGTTTTGCAACCTACTCATCTGACAAAGGGCTAATATCCAGAATCTACAAAGAACTCAAACAAATATACAAGAAAAAAACAAACAACCCCATCAAAAGTGGGCAAAGGATATGAACAGACATTTCTCAAAAGAAGACATTCATACAGCCAACAGGCACATGAAAAAATGCTCATCATCAGTCGCCATCAGAGAAATGCAAATCAAAACCACAATGAGATACCATCTCACACCAGTTAGAATGGCAATCATTAAGAAGTCAGGAAACAACAGGTGTTGGAGAGGATGTGGAGAAATAGGAACACTTTTACACTGTTGGTGGGATTGTAAACTAGTTCAACCATTATGGAAAACAGTATGACAATTCCTCAAGGATCTAGAACTAGATGTACCATATGACCCAGCCATCCCACTACTGGGTATATACCCAAAGGATTATAAATTATTCTACTACAAAGACACATGCACACGTATGTTTATTGCGGTACTATTCACAATAGCAAAGACTTGGAATCAACCCAAATGTCCATCTGTGACAGACTGGATTAAGAAAATGTGGCACATATACACCATGGAATACTATGCAGCCATAAAAAAGGATGAGTTTGCGTCCTTTGTAGGGACATGGATGCAGCTGGAAACCATCATTCTTAGCAAACTATCACAAGAAGAGAAAACCAAACACCGCATGTTCTCACTCATAGGTGGGAACTGAACAATGAGATCACTTGGACTCGGGAAGGGGAACATCACACACTGGGGCCTATCATGGGGAGGGGGGAGGAGGGAGGGATTGCATTGGGGAGTTATACATGATATAAATGATGAATTGATGGGTGCTGACGAGTTGATGGGTGCAGCACACCAACATGGCATAAGTATACATATGTAAGAAACCTGCACGTTATGCACATGTACCCTAGAACTTAAAGTATAATAAAAAATAATAATAATAATAAAAAAATAAAAAAAAGAAATCTAAAAAAAAAAGTAGAAAGAAGCTTTCTGAGAAGCTGCTTAGTGATGTGTGCATTCCTCTCACAGAGTTAATTCTTTCTTTTGATTTAGCATTTTAGAAACATTGTTTTTATCTATTCTGCAAATGCACATTTCGGAGCTCATTGAGGCCAAAGGTGAAAAAGTGAATAACCCAGGATAAAAACTAGAAAGACGCTATCTGATAAACCTCTGTGTGACGTTTACTTTCCTCTCCATAGTTAAAACTTTCTTTTCATTCAGAGTTTGGAAACAGTGTTTTTGTAGAATCTCTGAAGGAATATTTGGGTGCACAGTGAGGCCTATGGTGAAACAAAGGGTATCCAGTTAGGAAAAGAAGAAGTCAAACTGTCCCTGTTTGCAGATGACATGATTGTATATTTAGAAAACCCCATTGTCTCAGCCCAAAATCTCCTTAAGCTGATAAGCAACTTCAGCAAAGTCTCAGGATACAAAATTAATGTGCAAAAATCACAAGCATTCTTATACACCAGTAACAGACAAACAGAGAGCCAAATCAGGAATGAACTTCCATTCACAATTGCTTCAAAGAGAATAAAATACCTAGGAATCCAGCTTACAAGGGATGTAAAGGACCTCTTCAAGGAGAACTACAATCCACTGCTCAGTGAAATGAAAGAGAACACAAACAAATGGAAGAACATACCATGCTCATGGATAGGAAGAATCAATATCGTGAAAATGGCCATACTGCCCAAGGTTATTTATAGATTCAATGCCATCCCCATCAAGCTACCAATGAGTTTCTTCACAGAATTGGAAAAAACTGCTTTAAAGTTCATATGGAACCAAAAAAGAGCCCGCATTGCCAAGACAATCCTAAGCCAAAAGAACAAAGCTGGAGGCATCACGCTACCTGACTTCAAACTATACTACAAGGCTACAGTAACCAAAACAGCATGGTACTGGTACCAAAACAGAGCTATAGACCAATGGAATAGAACAGAGTCCTCAGAAATAACACCACACATCTACAGCCATCTGATCTTTGACAAACCTGAGAGAAACAAGAAATGGGGAAAGGATTCCCTATTTAATAAATGGTGCTGGGAAAACTGGCTAGCCATAAGTAGAAAGCTGAAACTGGATCCTTTCCTTACCCCTTATACGAAGATTAATTCAAGATGGATTAGAGACTTAAATGTTAGAGCTAATACCATAAAAACCCTAGAAGAAAATCTAGGTAGTGCCATTCAGGACATAGGCATGGGGAAGGACTTCATGTCTAAAACACCAAAAGCAACGGCAGCAAAAGCAAAAATTGACAAATGGGATCTCATTAAACTAAAGAGCTTTTGCACAGCAAAAGAAACTACCATCAGAGTGAACAGGCAACCTACAGAATGGGAGAAAATTTTTGCAACCTACTCATCTGACAAAGGGCTAATATCCAGAATCTACAAAGAACTCAAACAAATATACAAGAAAAAAACAAACAACCCCATCAAAAAGTGGGGAAAGTATATGAACCGACATTTCTCAAAAGAAGACATTCATACAGCCAACAGACACATGAAAAAATGCTCATTATCACTGGGCATCAGAGAAATGCAAATCAAAACCACAATGAGATACCATCTCATACCAGTTAGAATGGCAATCATTAAGAAGTAAGGAAACAGCAGTTGTTGGAGAGGATGTGGAGAAACAGGAACTCTTTTACACTGTTGGTGGCATTGTAAACTAGTTCAACTATTATGGAAAACAGTATGGCGATTCCTCAAGGATCTAGAACTAGATGTACCATATGACCCAGCCATCCCACTACTGGGTATATACCCAAAGGATTATAAATCATGCTGCTATAAAGACACACGCACACGTATGTTTATTGTGGCACTATTCACAATAACAAAGACTTGGAATCAACTCAAATGTCCATCTGTGACAGACTGGATTAAGAAAATGTGGCACATATACACCATGGAATACTATGCAGCCATAAAAAAGGATGAGTTTACGTCCTTTGTAGGGACATGGATGCAGCTGGAAACCATCATTCTTAGCAAACTATCACAAGAAGAGAAAACCAAACACCACATGTTCTCACTCATAGGTGGGAACTGAACAATGAGATCACTTGGACTCGGGAAGGGGAACATCACACATCGGGGGCTATCATGTGGATGGGGGAGGGGGAGGGATTGCATTGGGAGTTATACCTGATATAAATGACGAATTGATGGGTGCTGACAAGTTGACGGGTGCAGCACACCAACCTGGCACAAGTATAGATATGTAACAAACCTGTACGTTATGCACATGTACCCTAGAACTTAAAGTATAATAAAAAAATAAAAAAAATAGCAAATTCCTGTTCACTCAATAGCTACCATTTTAAGATGCAAGCCGGACCAGCTAGCACAGCTAGGGACATTTGGGAATCCATTAAGACCTATAGGGAAAACTGAATATCCCCAGAAAAAGACTAGGAAGAAGATGTCTGTGAAATGCCTTTGTGATGTGTGGATTCATCCAACAGATTTAAACCTTTCTTTTGATTCAGCAAGTTAAAAATACTCTTTTCTGCGAATCTGTGAGGGACATTTGGGAGGCCATTGAAGCCTATGGGTAACAACTGAATACCCCAGAAAAAAACTAGAAATATTCAAAAGGTTAGAAACACTCCTTTTAGAGTATTTCTGAAAGGAAACTTGGGAGCCCTTTGAGGCCTATGGGGAAAAACTGAATATTTCCAGATAAAAACTAGAAAAAGGCTATCTGTTCAATTGCTTTCTGATGTGTGGATTCATCTCACAGATTTAACCCTTTCTTTTTCATCAGTAAGTTGGAAACATTCTTTTTGTAGAATATGCAAAGGGACATTTTGGAGTCCATTGAGGCCTATGGAAAAAAGAAATTAATATCCCCAGATAAAAACTAGAAAGAAGCTAACTGTGAAAGTGCTTTTCGATGTGTGGATTCATCTCTCAGATTTAATATTTGCTTTCAACTCAGTAGGTTGTAAACCCTCTTTTTGGAGAATCTGCCAAGAAACATTTGGGAGCCCGTTAAGGTCTGTGGAAAAAAACAGAATATACCCAGATAAAAAGTACAAAGAAGGTGTCTGTGAAACTGCTCTGAGATGTGTGGATTAATCTCACAAAGTCAAAGAGTTCTTTTGATGAAACAGATTGGAAACTTTCTTTGGAGAATTTTCAAAAGCACATTTGGGAGACAATTGAGGCCTGTGGGAAAAATTGAATATACCCAGATACAAACTAGAAAGAATTTTTCTGTGATACTGCTTGGTTATGTGTGGATTCATCTCACAGAGTTAAACCTTTCTTTTGATTCATCACACTGGAAAGAATCTTTATAGGGAATCTGCTAAGGGACATTTGGGAGCACATTGAGGCCTAAGTGGAAAAACTGAATATCCCCTGATAAAAACTAGAAAGAAGCTATCTGTGAATCAGCTTTGTGACGTGTGGCTTCGTCACACAGAGTTAAATGTTCTTTTGATAGCAGTTTGAAAACACACTTTTTGGAGAATCTGTGAAAGGATATTTTAGAGTTCATTGAGGCCTAAGGGAAAAAACTGAATATTCCTAAATAAAAACTAGAAAAAAAGGAGTCTGTAAAACTGCTTTGTAATGTGTAGATTCATCTCACAGAATTAAACTTTTCTTTTGATTCACCAGGTTTGAAACACTATTTTTGGATAATCTGTGAAGCAACGTTTGGGAGCTCTTTGAGGTCTATGATGAAAAACCATATAATTCCAGACAAAAACTAGAAAGAAACTATCTTTGCAACTGGTTTTTATTGTGTCGATTCATCTCACAGAGTTAAAACTGCTTTGATTCAGCACATTGGAAACACTCTTTTTGGAGAATCTGCGAAGTCACATTTGAGAGCCTACTGAGGCCAATGGGGGAAAAAATGTATATGCCATGATAAAAATAAGAATGAAGCTATCTTTGGAACTGGCTTTTATTGTGTGGATTCATCTCACAGAGTTAAAGCTGTTTGATTCAGTACATTGGAAACACTCCTTTTGGAGAATCTGGAAAGTCACATTTGAGAGCCTGTTGAGGTCTGTGGAAAAAAATATTAATATGCCATGATAAAAATTAGAAAGAAGCTGTCTGTTAAACTGCTTTGTGATGTGTGGATTCATCTGCAGAGTTAAACAATTCCTTTGATTCAGCAGGTTGGAAACACTCTTTTCATACAATCTGTGAAGGGACATTTTGGAGCCTATTGGTGCCTATGGAGAAAAATCGAATATCCCCAGATAGAAACGAGGAAGAATCTGTCTGTGAAACTGCTTTTTGATGTTGGTTAATTTCAGAGATGTAAACCTTTCTTTTGATTAAACATGTTGAAAACAATTTTTTTGGAGAATCTGCAAAAGGACACTTCAGAGTTTATTGATTGAGGTCTACTGGAAAAACTGAATACCCCCAAATAAAATCTAGAAAGAATCTAACTGTGAAACTGCTTTGTGATCTGTGGATTCATCTCACAGAGTTAAACCTTTCTTTTGATGCAGCAGGTTGTAAACACTCTTCTTGGAGAACCTGTGAAAAAACATTTTGGAGCCCATTAAGGCCTACAGGGAAACTTCAAATATGACCAGATAAAAACTAGAAAGAAGCAATCTGTGAAACTACATTGTGATGTGTGAATTCATGTCACAGAGAAAAACAATCCTTTTGATTCAATAGGTTGGAAACCCTCTTTTTGGACAATCTGCAAAGGGACATTTCGGATTCCATTGACACTTATGGGAAACATTGAATATTCCCAAATAAAAAATAGAAAGAATCTACCTCTGAAACTGCTTTGTGATGTTTCGACTCATCCCACAGGGGTAAATTGTTCTTTTCATTCATCAGTTTGGAAACACTTTTTTTGGAGAATCTGAGAATGGACATTTGGGAGCCCTTTGAGGCCTATGATGTAAAACAGAATATTCCCATATTAAAACTAGGAAAAAAGGTATCTATGAAACTGATTTGTGATGTGTGGATTTATCTCACAGAGTTAAATCTTTCTTTTAATTCAGCTGGTTGGAAACACTCTTTTTGTAGAATCTGCGGAGGTATACTTGGGAGTCTATTGAGGCCTATGGGGAAAAACCGAATATCTCCTGCTAAAAACTAGAAAGAAGCTTTCTGTGAAAGTACTAAGCGATGTGAGTATTCATCTCACAGAAATAAACCTTTCTTTAAATTTAAAGGGTTAGAAACAGTCTTTTTAAAGAATGTGTGAAGGGCCATTTGGAAGCCCATTGAGGCCTATGGCAAAAAAAAAAAAAAAAAAAAAAAAAAAAAAAACACACAAATATCCCCAGATAAAAACTGGAAAGAAGCTATCTTTGAAAGTGCCTTTTGATCTGTTGATTCATCTCACAGACTTAAACCTTTCCTTTGATTCAGCAGGTGGAAAACTGGCCTCTTGTAAAATCTGCAAAGGGACATTTGGAAGTGCACTGAAGCCTATGGTGACTTACAGAAACCCCCATATGAAAACTAGAAAGAAGTTATCTGTGAGTCTTCTTTGTGATGTGTGGATTCATCTCACAGAGTTAAACCTTTGTTTTGATTCAGCAGTTTTGAAACACTGTTTTTTAGAATCTGCGAAAAGAAATTTGGGAGCCCATTAAGGCCTATGCTGAAAAAGCAAATACCTCCAGATATAAACTGGAAAGAACTTATTTGTGAAACTGCTTTGTGATATGTGTATTCTACTCACAGAGATAAACCATTTCTTTGATTCAACCATTTGTGGGGAGTCCTTTTGTAGAATCTGAGAAGGGACATTTGGGAGGGCATGGAGGCCAATGGTGAAAAACTGAATATCCCCAGATAAATACAAGAAAGAAGCCATTTCTAAAACTGGTTTTGGATGTGTGTGTTCATTTCACAGAGAAAAATGTTTCTTTTGTTTGGATACATTTTGGACAGGTACTTTGTTCCCTGTTTTCCCTCCTGACCTTTGCCTTTTTTTGGATCTTTGTACATTCTATTTTTGTATGCCTATCTGTCCAAAATTATAGCAAGATCCAGAGAACACTCGTGTTTTTTGTTACCCTTAGTTCAGACATTGCCTGAGCAAGGAGGCTGGCTTTATATAAGTGCCCCCACAATACCATTGCAGGCTTTAATGTATTCACTTAAAGATTTTTCCTCATTTAGATCTGTCTTTTCCTTAATAAGTCTAATTGCTGCCTGACATTCTGTGTTAGCATTTTCATAAGCGAGTAGCTGAACGATCACTTTCCTAGCATGAGAATCTGAAATAGACTTTTGAGATGCATCTTGCAAACGGTCAAAAAATCTGTATAGGGCTTACGTGGACACTGTCAAACTGAGTTAAAAGAAGGGTAAGTAGTGCCAGGGTCGTGAATTTTTTCTCAGGCTCTTATGCATATTGTTCTGAATTGATCAACAGCCATTACCATCTGTTGATTTAGAGTACCCCATGTCTGTCCAATTTCAAGCAATTGACCAGATGTGATCTTAATGGGAGGTAGGGCTTGAGAATTTCTGTGCACCTGATTTGTTGCTTCATCCGTCCACCAGGTTCTAAATTGAAGAAGTGGAGAGGAAGATGGTGGATTGGGCTAATGACTCCCAATCCATAAATATTAAGCACTGGTTATAAGCCACAGATTGTAATAAGGAATGAACATAAGGAGAACTTGGCCCATATTGTCTAATTGCTTGCTTTAAGTCTTTTAACATTTTAAAAGAAAATGGCTCCCAACATGCTTGAGCACGTTCTCTGGGCTCCTCAGTTGGTGAAATAATTACCAGAAACTACCAAGCATCCAAATCCTCCATTTCTTGGGCCTGGCAAACGGATCCGTGGATTGTTCCTGCACCATAATTTGTATTTGGGTTGGCTCACAGCATGACTCTACCATAATTAACAGGGGGAAAAGCCTGGATCATTCTCTCACTGCAATTGGCTGTTGGGTGAGCCTGAGGCTTCCCTTCACCATAGTTAATGATGGGGCATGCAACAATGGGAGTGGGAAGACGCGTCTCAGGCTCGCATTCCAAAAATTCATAAGGTTGAGGTGCGGGTGGCCATTCTGGACCTTCCCCTAAAGGCACAGTGGGTGGCACTGTTTCTGCAGTAGGTGACACTGTTTCTTTCAAAAGTTTTTGGAGGTTAGCATATATAGCTTTCCGTTTCTCCCCTTTTTAAAACTAGGCTGTGATGGTTCACTTTGCTGATAATCAGATAGCTGATTATTAAACTTTTCTACATCATACTGAAACTCCTCCTCTTCCTCTCCAGATAGGAAGGGCTCCAGTGCTGTTTGAATTGTCGCTCACACAGACCAAGTGAAGTGAATATTGTGACCCTCTTGTTGTGCTCATTTTAAGTCTGATCTGACCTTGTCCTAACTTTTACATCCATGGTTCCATATTCTGGGAACCAAGGAGAATACTTTTCTACAAGATGGAACAAAGATGCGAGATTTTGGGTGTTCAAAATTATCCCCCCTGCCCCAAGGTGCAATAACTGCCACACTAGGCATAAGTAATTAGCAATATTACTTTCACCCTGACCCATATATTTCCGAGGTTACCCTGGGATTCTCCTAGCCCCCTACTTACCTGTAGAGCCTGAAGTGAAAACGAACTCTGGAGTCCTTCGTCAGTGATCTTCCACTTTCCATGTTCTGGTGTTTCTTCACCAGATTATTTGTAGAGATTATGGGGACAATCACGTTTTGTGCCAGATATTGGAGAAAATAGCCCCACAACACCCAGGGAATACCCCAAGTCTGTCAGAGACAGGAGTTAGAAAGAGAGAATAAGCATTTTAAAAACTTGTCCAGGGGACCGGAACATAGATGGCTTGCTCGTGGCACAGAACTCTTGGTTTCCAACCAGTTTATTGGTGTATGAGCTCTTCCTGGTTAGGGGAGATGGGAGGGGGAGGAAGGTATGAGGAAAGAGAAAGAGAACTTGTGAGTCATTCAATAAGATGTATAGCAGTGGTGGTTTCTGTGAATTTCCCTGAACAAAGGCGTGTGTCTATAGTATGTAAATGGGGAATGAAACGGGTTGGAGTGAGTTTCTGGAGGAGCCAAGATATTTGATTATACTCCACTGCTTCAGGGGAGTGTTATCTCCCTGAGCAACCTGTGGAATGCTGCTGAGTTGTTATGCTCTTGGGGCATAAAGACATGATGGCAATAAGAAGACTTTTCTCCTCAGAGGCAGCCAATGACTTCCCATGGGTGTCTCAAACAGGGGAGACCATCTCAACTGGCACACCAGAAAGTCTCTTAACCATAGAAACACTGTTTTTGTAGAATCTGTGAAGGGACATTTGGGAGCTCATTGAGGACTATGGTGAAAAAGTGAACACCCCCAGATAAAAACTAGAAATAACCTGTCTGTGAAACTGATTTGTGATGTGTAAATTCATCTTTCAAAGTTAGAACTTTCTTTTATTCATCAGTTTGGAAACACTGTTTTTTGTAGAATCAGTGAAAGGACATTGCAGAGCGCAATGAGGCCTATGGTGAAAATGTAAATATCCCAAGATAAAAACTGGAGGGAAGCTGTCTGTGAAACTGCTTTGTGATTTGTGGATTCATCTCACAGAGTTGAAGTGAACCTTTCTTTTGATTCAGCATTTTGGAAACTCTGTTTTTTAGAGTCTGCAAAAGGACACTTGGGAACTCATTGAGGACAATAGTGAAAAAGTGAATATTCCCAGATAAAAAGGAAAGAAAAGTTACTTGTGAAACTGCTTTTTAATATGTGGATTCATCTCACACAGGTAACATTTTCTTTTGATTCAGGAGGTTGCAAATGTAATTTTGTTTGATCTGTGAAGGGACATTTTGTAGTGCATTGATGCCTATGGTAACAAACCTAATATCTGCAGATAAAAACTAGAAAGAAGCTCTCAGTGAAACTACTTTGCCATGTGTGGAGCCATCTCACAGAGTTAAAACTTTCTTTTGATTCATCAGGTTGGAAACAACGATTTTGTAGAATCTGTGAAGAAACATTTGGGGGAACATTTTAGGCTTACAGTGACAAAGAAAATGTCCCCAGATAAAAACTAGAAAGAAGCTGTCTGTGAAATTCCTTTGTAGTGTTTAGATTCATTGCAGGGATTTAAACATTTCTTTTGATTCAGCTGTTTGTAAATATTGTTTATGTAGAATCTGTGAAGGGACATTTAGGAGCGCATTGAGGCCTGTGGTGAAAAAGAAAATATCCCCAGATAAAAACTAGAAAGAAGTTATCTGTGAAAGTGCTTTGGGATGTGTGGATTCATCTCGCAGAGTTAAGCATTTCTTTTGACTTAACAGTCTTGAAAGACTGTTTTTGTATCATCAGCAAACTGATATTTTGGAGCTCATTGATGCCTATGGTGAAAAAGTAAATATTCCCATATAAAAACTAGAAAGTAGTTATTTGTGAAACTTCTTTGTGATGTCTGGATTCTTTTCACAGAGTAAAAACTTTCTTTTGAATCAGCAGGTTGAAAACAGTCCTTTTGTAGAATATGTAAAGGGACATTTTGGCTCGCATTGATGCCTATGGTGGCAAACAAAATATCCCCAGATAAAAACTAGAAAGAAGCTATCTGTGAAACTGCTTTGTGATGTGTGGATTCATCTCACAGAGTTAAACATTTCTTTTTATACAACAGCTTTGAAACACTGTTTTTGTAGAATCTGTGAAGGAATATTTGGGAGTGCTTTGAGGCCAAAAGTAAAAAAGCAATTATCCCCAGATGAAAACTAGAAAGAAGCTGTTTGTGAAACTGCTCTGTGATGTGTAGGTTCATCTCACAGAGTTAAACCTTTCTTTTGATTCAGTAGTTTGGAAATACTGTTTTTGTTGAATCTACAATGGGATATTTTTGGAACACATTGACGCCTATAATGAGAAAGGAAATACACCCAGATGAAAACCAGAAAGCAGGTATCTGTATAACCACTTTGTGGTGTGTTGATTCTTCTCAAACATTTAAACCTTTTTTTTTTTTGAACTGGCAGTTGGGAAAAAATTTTTTTTGCAGAATCTACGAAGGGACATTTGGTAGCACATTGAGGCCTATGGTGGCAAAATGAACATCCCCAGATGAAAGCGAAATAGAAATTATTTGAAACTGCTTTGTGATGTGTGGATTCATCTAACAGCATTTATACTTTTCTTTCATTTCAGCAGTTTAGAGACACCATTTTTTTTACAGAATCTGTGAAGGAACATTTGGGAGTGCATTGAGACCTGTCGAGAATTATTCCCAGAAAAAAAACTAGAAAGAAGTTGCACATGAAACTTCTCTGAGATGTTGATTCATCTCACAGAGTTACAACTTTCTTTTGATACAGCAGGTTGTAAACACTGTCACTGTTTTTGTAGAATCTGTGAAGGGACATTTGGGAACACATTTAGGCCTCTGGTGAAAATGTGAATATCCCAAGACAAAAACTAGAAGGAAGCGATCTGTGACATTATTTTGTAATGTGTAGATTTATGTCAGAGTTGAAATTTTCTTTTGATTCAGCAGTTTGGAAACACTGCTTTTGTAGAGTCTGTGAAACGACATTTGGGAGCTCATTGAGGCCTATAGTGAAAAAGTGGCTATCCCCAGATGAAAACTGGAACAAAGTTATTTGTGAAACTGCTTTTTGATGTGTGGATTCAACTCACAAAGTTAAGCCTTTCTTTTGATTCAGCAGTTTGGAAACACTATTTTTGTAGAATCTGCGAAGTGACATTTGGGAGCTCGTTGAGGCCTATGGTGAAAAAATTAATATCCCCAGACAAAAACCAGAGAGAAACTATCTGTGAAACTGCTTTGTGATGTATGGATTCATCTCCCAGACTTAAACCTTTATTTTGATTCAGTAGGTTGCAAACAGTCCTTTTGTAGAATCTGAGAAGGGACATTTAATAGCATACTGAGGCCTGTGGTGACAAACTGAGTATCCCCAGATAAAACCTATAAAGAATAAATCTGTGAAACTTCTTTGTGATGTGTATCTTCATCTCATAGAGTTAAACCTTTCTTCTAATACGGTAATTTGGAAACACTGTTTTTGTAGAGCCTCCAAAGGGACTTTTGGGAATACATTGAGGCCTGTGGTTAAAAAAACAAATATCTCCAGATAGAAGCTAGAAAGATCTACTTGTGAAACTGCTTTGTAATGTATGGATTGATCTTACAGAATTAAACTTTTCTTTTGATTCTGCAGCTTGGAAACACTCTTTTTCGAAAATCTAGGAAAGGACATCTGTATGTCCAAAGAGTCCCATTGGGGAAAACAGAATATCCTCATATAAAAACTAGAAACTGCTTTGTGATGTGTGGATTCATCTCAGAGTGTTAAACCTTTCTTTTGAATCAGCAGGGTGGAAACACTCTCTTTGAAGGATCTATGAAGGGACATTTTGGAGTTCATTGAGGCCTACAGGGAAAAACAAAAAATCCCCAGATAACAAGAAAGACGTTATCTTTGAACTGCTTTTTGATATGTGAATTCAACTCACAGAGTTAATCCTTTCTTTATATTCAGCAAGTTGGAAAACTTCACTTTGGAGAATGTGCAAGGGACAGTTGGGTGCTGATTGAGGCCTACGGGGAAAAACTGAATATCTTCAGATTAAAAACTAGAAAGAAGCTATCTCTGAAATTGCTTTGTGATGAGTGGATTTATCTCATATAGTTAAAATTTCTTTTTCATTCAGCAGGTTAGCATCACTCCATTTGTAGAATCAGTGAACGGACTTTTGGGAGCCCACTGAAGTCTATGAGGATAAACCAAATATTCCCAGATTAATGCTTGAAAGAAAATACCTGTGACACTGCTTTGTGACATGGGGATCCTTCTCACAGAGATAAAACTTTCTGTTGGTTCAGCAAGCTTGAAACACTCTTTTTCTAAGATCTCCATAGGGGTATTTGGGAGCCCATTGAGACCTATAGGAAAAAAAAAATATCTTCCAATAAAATAAGAAAGAAGCTATCTGTAAAACTGCTTTATGATCTGTGGATTCATCTCACAGAATTCATCCTATCTTGATGCAGTAGGCTGGAAACACACTTTTTGGAAGCTATCAGTGAAACTGCTTTGTGATGTGTGGATCCTTCTCACAGAGTTAAATCATATTTTTTATTCCAATGGGTTGAAACACTCTTTTTCTAGAATCTGCAAAGGGAAATTTGGGACCCCATTCAGGCCTATGGGGAAAAACCAAATATTCTCTGATAAAACTAGAAGGAAGCTATCTGTGAAACTACTTTGTGATGTGTCAATTCATCTCAAGGAGCTAAACCTTTCTTTTGATTCATCAGGTTGGAATCACTCTTTTTGGAGAATCTGCATAGGGACATTTGGGATGCATATGGGGAAAAACTGAGTATCCTCAGATGAAAACTAGAAGGAAGGTATCTGTGAAACTGCACTGTGATGTTTCCATTGATCTCAGAAAGTTAAACTTTTCTTTTGATTCAGTAGTTTGGAAACACACTTTTTGGAGAATCAGCAAAAGGACATTTGGGCAACGAAGTAGACCATTGGAGAAAAACTGAATATCCCCATATAAAAACTAGAAAGAAGCTATCTGTGAAACTATTTTGTGAGGTATGTGTTCCTCTCACAGAGTTGAAATTTTCTTCTGATTCAATTGTTGGAAAACTCTTTTTGTAGAATCTGTTTAGGGACATTTCAGAGCCCATTGAGGCATATGGGGAAAAATTGAATATCACCCAATAAAAACTACACAGAAGCTATCTGTGAAGCTACCTTGTGATGTGTGGCTTCATCTCACAGATTTAAACCTTTATTTATATTCAGCATGTTGTAAACAATCTTTTTGGGGAATCTGCGAAGGGACATTTGGGAGGCCATAGAGGCCTAAGGGGAAAAATGAAATATCCACAGATAATACTACAAATAAGCTATCTGTGAAACTGCTTTGTGATGTGTGGATTCATCTCACAGAATTAAACCTTTCTTGAGATTTAACAGGGTGGGAACATTCTCTTTGGAGAATCTGTGAAGGAATATTTAGGACCTCCTTGAGGCCTATAGGGAAAAACCAAATATCCCCAGATAACAACAAGAAAGAAGCTATCTTTGAACTGCTTTATGAAATGTGGATTAAACTCACAGATTTAACCACTTTTTTTGATTCAGCAGGTTGGAAAACTTCGTTTTGGAGAATGTGCAAAGGAACATTTGGGTGCCAATTAAAGCCTATGGGGAAAAGCTGAATATCTTCAGATAAAAACTAGAAAGAAGCTACCTGTGAAACTGCTTTGTGATGTGTGAATTCATCTCACATAGTTAAATTTTCCTTTTGATTCAGTAGGTTGGAATCACCATTTTTGTGCAATCTGTGAAGGGACATTTGGGAGGCCTTTGAGTTATATGGAAAAAAACAAATATCCCCAGAAAAAACTATAAAGAAGCTGAGGGTGAAGCTGCTTTGTGATGGGTGGATTCATATCACAGAGTTAAACCTTTGTTTGGATCCAGCAGGTTGGAAAACTCTTCTTTTTGTAGAATCTGTGAAGGGATATTTGGGAGCCCATTGAGGCCTATCAAGAAAAACCATATATCCCCAGATAAAAACTAGAAAGAGAGTATCTGCTAAAGTGCTTTGATAAGTGTGGATCCTTCTCACACAGTTAAATCTTTCTGTTGATTTAGCAGGCTTGAAACACTCTTTTACTAGGATCTGTGAAGGGATATTTGGAATCCCATTGAGTCCTATAGGGAAAAGCAAATATCCTCAGATAAAACCAGAAAGACACTATCTGTGAAACTGCTTTGTGATCTGCAGATTCATCTCACAGAGTTTAGCCTTTCTTTTGATTCATCACGTTGGAAATACTCTTTTTAGAGAATTTGTGAATGGAAATTTGAGAGTCTGTTGAGACTTAACGTGAAAAACCAA